>NC_137221.1:12657021-13074521 GCF_949987685.1 Ammodytes marinus
ACCTCGCCTACTTTCAGACACGTATATAAAAAAGAGACTTGTTAAGTGCAAATTAACACATTCATCTTACACACAACAATGCACCTTACATCCTGTTTGTGTTTGTGTGTGTGAGAATGCGAGATCACACAGGAGATTATATGTCAAACCACTGCGGTGTCTCACCTCCACCTTAGACACACATGTTTCTTTGCAAATGCACGAGCACAGCCGCACGTTGTACACACACCAACAACCGACGGTGCAGCCCTGTGAGCGGCATGCAAAACAAGCCCCACCACCGGCAGCAGCGTGACGAGGCCTCGGCGTGCAACAAGGTAACAAAGCGCTCCACTGAAATGCCAAGTAGAAATTAAGCAGCTAAAAACATACAAGCGTCTATGTTTCTTCTTGCCAAAACACTGACTCGTTTGTTCCCTTCGTGTTGTGCTACCGCATGGATCTTACCCGGCCAAAACAAATGAGAACCATGTCCTTAGAAAAACCTGTGCATTGCTAAACGAACAGCCCAATTATTCACTCCTATCTGTATGAAAACCAGCATCCACTGCAATGTATCATTCTATGTGTGTGTGTGCGTGCGCGTGTAGTTGTGGGTTTGTGCGTTGGTGCACGATTGTATTTCTGCATGTCTCTGCTGGCGATTGATCATGCACCTACAAGCCATTATGTTTATCCGTGTGTGCCCCCCGTGTTTGTTTGTGTGTGTGTGTGTGTGTGTGTGTGTGTGTGTGTGTGCAGACTACGACACACCGAACAAAATATGGAAACTGTGATCAATCGATGATTGAAATGTATGAATGAAATGTTCCAGCACATATTCTCAGGCACAAACACAGACGCACACGCACACACACGCACACGCACACAGACACACACACACACACACACACACACACACACACACACACACACACACACACACACACACACACACACACACACACACACACACACACACACACACACACACACACACACACACACACACACACACACACACACACACAGGAGAGCAAGACTGAAGTGTGAGGGTGTGAATTGAGTGAAAATATACTGATAATTTGGCCATCTCGCACTATAATCACCATACATTCTGTCGAGGGTGTAAATCAAGTCGGTAGTGTCTTTTTCAGATAACAATTTAGCCTGAATTAGAACTTTTCCCACACATTTTGTTTTTCGCTGCCAGAAACTTCACACTCTAGGCTATAATGAATATGTCTGGTCACTCCAACCACTCCACAGTGCTCACAGTACATTAGTTTAGATTTCAATTTCTTTGAGACGGTAAAATTAGATATTGTAGATGACATCTCAAGATGCAACCTTTGTAGTGTAGATACACTTAAACATAAAGACTGTCTAACAGTTTCCATATGCACGGCGGCGAGTCATATTTTTGTGGCCTTAACACACAAGCTAAGCTATTGTTGCGTACTGACATAAATGCACACAGGCACACACATGTACGCACGCATTTATAAGTATGACGGCACAGAGGGAATTCACCACTAGAGGCAAACCTGCCATGCTGTCCCATGCTTGAACGGCATCAGATGGATTATGATGAGCATACCTCAGACATTCCCTGCAGGGTAGCAGAGGAATCCATTTTGGGAGGGACTGTCAAGCGTAAAGTTTTATGTTGCTCATCAATGGGAAGACGCTGCTAATGCATCCATCTTGGCTCCTGTGCAGCGCTGCAAGCAAACAGCATCCCAGATGATGGCTATCTACAGAGGCTGAGCTAAACAGTTCAGCACTCAGTACTTCTCCCCCCCGTGGAAAGCAAGATAAGAAACGAGGCCTTGCAGTGGCACCGAGCATTGTTGTCATGGCGTCGACTCGGCTTGTGTTTGTCTCTTTCTCCCTAAGCTTACTATAACATGACTCACTTTTACATATTTTGCTCTTACAGATAATAGTGCAGATGAGCAGAACATGAGGAAATCAGACAGTTGGTCTTTGTTTTCTACAGGTCTGGCAGTCCCTTTACATGTTGTTTGCTTAAGTAAACATTGTGCTCATCTGCATATCAGATTTCCATATCAAGGCACTGATCTTCTTGTAGCACTGTGTCGGATTCCACATATCATATTCCGATTGTTTTACATCTCTCAGCCTCAGTCGGGTTCTTTCAATACAGGTTTTGTGTCCACCACACAACTGAAAAGCTGGACATGATGTCACACAAGTTCTACAGTAGGGAAAATGCAGGTCAAGGAAGCAGGAGCAGGCACAATTGCTACTATTATTTGTAAAACTTATAAAATCTAATTTACCCTTTAAGGCTTCATTTCTGCAAAACCCGAAGTGTAAATTCAGCAAGAAATTCAACTCCACAACTCGCTTTTTACTTTTACGTCATTTTAAAAACATTTTGAATTTTGAATTGCACTCTTTTCCTCCTCTGCTCAAAAAAAAGCAATGTTAAGTGCCACTATAATTTATTGTCATAACATTAAATTCCAAACACATTGACAATTTTTAAAAGTGCTTGTGCTGAACAAACTTTGGAGACAGAGATTTACTGCAGCTACTCATTAAGTGTATTTGTCCTTCAGTGTCCCTCAGACATCTCCTGGCTTATTGGCATCCTTCAAACACTTCACTTTTTTCCTTCAGGATTTATTCCTTGTCATTGCCAGACATAAAAAGTTTTTTTCAAATGATGCATGTGGCCATACATTACCTGTGCAGTACTTGTCAAATGAGATCTCCCTGCCCTGTATTCGTTGATGAAAGGCCGTCGCTGCCAGAGGGAAATAAATCCAGTTCCTGCTCGTATAGAGGAGATTGTCAGAGCAAAGCGAAGCTGACACCGTAAAACAGGAAAAAAAACATCAGATTCACTTCCAGACAGAGCGCGCGCCGGATGTGTCCTTCCATTTAACAACAAGACAGCAAGAGTACAAGTGTATGTCACATATTCTGCTGTAGCTTTGTATGTTGTTACACAGAAAGCTACATGTACTGTATGTGATAGTTAATGTAGAGATTGACATTGAAGTACTTTTCATGACCATTTTTTTTGACATGACATTTTTCAGTTTACAAAATTATTATAATAAAAAACTAAAAAACTCTACACATTACAGAGGTTCAATTTTGAAGATCACTCGTATGAAATTAAATGATGCACAGATGATTAACAAAGAGAGGCATTTAAGACAAACACACACATGCACACATACACACACGCACATGTAGCTACCGTCAATTATTACCTTCCCTGATGGCCCATGCTCCGTGCAATTATTGGATTTGCTTTGTCTGCAGATCACTGCTGTGCAACAGAGCCGGAGAGGAGAGTGCAGCTGAAATCTGCCACTCCTCCGCTCTTCTGCCCTTGGGAGAGAAAGAAAGAAAGGATGGAGAGAGTGAAAGGGAGAAAGAAAGAAAGGAGAGGGAGAGAGAGACATAGAGGTGGAAAGAAAGGGAGTGTGGGGCAGGGGAAGAAAGAGTAAGTCCGTATGGGATGGGAGCCATAAACAATTCAAAGCTTTAAAATGTGTGTGAACTATATCAAATTGTGTCATTGCTACTGCACTCAACTGCCATGTTCTATCCAATATAGTCAATAAATCTATTTTTATTAATACAGCAGGCGGCGTTGCAGAGACCAAACTATTTCGTATTATTGTTATATGACTCAAGTTTATTAATTGAGCAATTTCTTTGTGTGTGTGTGTGTCATGTTGTACGTATGTCAACTGGAAATATCAAAGTAACTCTACTGTGTGCAAACACTTTTTTTTGTTGTATTTCAACTTGTTCAACTCTCTCTCTCTCTCTCACACACATGCACGCATGCACGCACGCACGCACGCACGCACGCAAAAGCAAAAGAGGGAACACAATTTCCACAAAGGCAGGCGATTCACCTTAAAGTGTCCTCGAAACATATACCCGTTTATCATTTTGCAGGCCTTATCTCTGCTGCGTGTCAGCCTTTCCCTCTTGCTATCTGATTTTTCAAGAAGTCATTTGCTCTAAAAGTTTTATCACACAATGTATGGTGTATTTATCTTTTCAAAATGTTTGTATGTACTGTATATAGAGTTCTTAATCATAGCTTGTTCGGACACCAACAGTTCATTCTGACTATTTTGTGGCTTACACATTGTGCAGAAACCGGAGCAGAAAGAGGAGAACGGTGCAGCTTGCACAACAAGCAAAATTGAAATGAATGTAACATGTAAAATGTAAGCTGTCAGCTTTCCAGCCATATTTTCCTCATTTCAACCTCTTTGTTGCCTCCTTGTAGTGTCACCTGCTGAGAGCACCTTGCGAATCACATTTGTGCCACCTGTAGGCCTTTTCCAGTGTCACTCCTCTTACACAATGTCACCTTTGTCGTCCAGGTTGCTATCATGCATTGTCCCACTGTCACCCAACTGCTCCCTCCCAACACACCTTAGTGTCACCTGTTAGTCTGACACGTCTGTGGCACGGCATGACGTCTGGCGTTGCCGTGGAAGGGAGGAGACGAGATACTTCTCCCTTCCTTTTGTTTCTGGGCGCCTCGCTAGACTCTGTCCTCCAACTCTCTCCCTCCCCTTCATCCCCCCCCTACTGTGTCCATCTGTTCATCTCTCAGCAGAGCAGGGTGAGGAGGAGGTGAGACATGCATACGCAGGCACACAAACACTTACACGGGCTGTAAACACGACCTCTATGCTGGCACACACGCACACATGCACACACACACACACATATACACATGTACATATACACACACATACACACACACACACACACACACACACACACACACACACACACACACACACACACACACACACACACACACACACACACACACACACACACACACACACACGCGCACACCCATAGACGCACACACACGTACATAGAGGCTCCCTTAATCCTGGTCAGAATTACCTTGTCATTGTGAAATGGATACATGGATTTCAAAATCTTATAAAAGCAAAGAATCACATTCCCAATGATGACTTGCAGTCCTTTGGGAGTTTCATATAAACACACAGCAAAGGCTGGTGATGATGGACTTGTACCTAGCTTCACTCATAACTGATGATACCGTGTGATGACTAAAAGATTTGTTTGTTTGTTTGTTTGTTTATGTAAACTCAACTCTGCAGCCAAAATGGTGCTTTAAAAAGATCTGAAATCAGCACCAAACTCTTTTTGGATTCAAATCAACTGCTTTCTCATTCAAGATTCTCAGTCTGTTCACAAACCAGTTCAATAATTCTTGGCTAGCTAATAAGTAATTAACGAGGATGAAATACTAAAATAATGTATTTCCATTTCATGCAACTTCATACTTCTATTCAACAAGGGTTTACGATACTAGTTCTCAGGTTAACCTTTTCACACCTTTGTCATCCACTCAAAACCATATATCTCCAAATATTTACGGGTCGAGAAAGTTCTTCCTCTTCTTAAACTAAGCTTTTATACCCCGTCCTAAATAACGCACAGTGCCAAGCCTGAGAGCATAGGGCTGTTTTTCGTGCAACACTGATTTTATAGAACATACTGTATTGCTGCAGGGTAAGCTACCCAACAGTATGTCATGTAGTAAACATTTACACAGCCATAAACATCTACAGCAGTACACATGCAAGATTAAAATGATACAACAAACAACACAGGACCATTTTTCTGCAGAACAGCTGACGAATTTTGATAAATCAAGTAGGACTTATACTTGACTTATATACAATCAAGTGATCTGAATACCTCTTGCACCACTGTTCATAGGAAGTTATTTCATCCAACCTCACTGTCACAAACTTTTAACTAACCGCACAGTAACATTTATGACTATGGAGCATTGAAATCTAAACTTAATGTTCAGTTTCTTTTTACAAAACAGACAATGTCCCTTTCGGTTAATTACATAGTTTCAGACTTTATTGTCTAGTGTACACATTGTAATTGCTTCACCACACAGCCTCAATTAAAGACAACAAATAGCTGACTGAGGTGAAGAATATAACTCACTACATGTAGTAGAAAAATCAAGTTTAGAGGAGTCTGGCTGTGTGATAACGCATCACACGCTGGATTTAGTAACCTCACACTGGTGGGAATGTTCCCCCTGGGAATGATGTTACCACGGCGATAAGGGCAAGCCCTTTGCACTCTGGCCCCTGCCCTTTGCCTCCTCTACCCTTGAAGGGGCATGTGCCGTCACTGCTGCAAAAAAGAACCCCCCCCCCCCCCCGGCCCACAATGCATAGAGAGGAAAATGGATAAAGTAAAAAAGTGTGTGTGTGTGTGCATTGTGCGGATGTAGGTGTCAAAGTGTGTATGCACTGCGAGCGCATCCTTTTCGAGGCAGGCGTGGTAGGACACGATTGCAAATGCAAACAATAAAAAAAAGGAAGGAAAATGCAAATATTTGATCAATTGACAGCTGCTTTAATCTGTGAGCCAGCAGCAGCCAGGCAGCACAGGAACACTCCCTTTGTAGAATGAGATTCTCATTTCCTTTGCACACTATTGTTTTTTCCTGACAAATTTGTTTCTCCTCGTCTCCCTGTCAGGCAGGGCCGGGCCTCACATCTATATACACATACATTCTGCCCCTCTATACCTACAGCACACACTGGAGGCAATATTGAACATAAATCACAAGGATCACAAGCATTTGTATGTGCTTTAAACTTGAAAGCTCTGATATTCCTACTAAGGGCGATCTTCCTCTTCATTTTCCTCTTCAAGGTGTAGTCATTAAGTATGCGATTATTCCGCATCCTTTTATAGATTTGAGTAGTCTGTCTGACTACTTATACCTGCCAGTAAGCTTTTTCCATCCGAAAATGTGTTATTTATTATAATTTGTCATTGCAAGTGACATCATAGGCCTACATCAATAGCGGGTGAACCCAACTGCTTGAAATTTCAGATTTGAGTATTTTGTCATTTTTTTTCTATTCCAATTAACATCATCATTTCAACTTGAGCACGTCCCTCTTGTTTTAGCATACAGACATTTTTACGAGCGAACATTTCCTCATTTCATTTCACTGGTAAAGTCAAAGTGTCCTAGAACATGAGCAAGCATAAAGAAACAACTGATTAAACAGTCTCGCAAAATTAAATGAGAAAATTCAAAACAGGGAGAAAAGGAACACGAAAAAGAGTTTGCTTAAAATCTTGAATTTTCTTTTCTCTAGCAGGGAGAATGTACTGTGTGTTTCTTTTTGGATTGACACAAATATCTGATTTGACCAAGGTTTGTGTTGGATTTAGGATTTAAAGGGTTAAAATTGTACAGAAGTAGATGAATAAGATATGAAAGACGGACTGTGTAATTTATGTCCTCCGTTCTCTTTCTCTGTCCTAATCGGCATTTACAACTCCTTGTTGTCTGTTCCTGCACATATTTGTTGATTATAGGCTACTTCAGTTTATTTTTTAGGATTAAAGTGTTTGAAAAATTGTCACCACACGTCTCCTTTCCTAGCACTTGGAAAAAATTACAAAAGGAAAACGATTTGTCCAAGCAACATTACACTGGAGATGGAGCAATGCAATTTAAAGGAACGTAATGGTTTGTAAAAACAGCCTGGAGTGTAGCTCTGTAATTGAGTCTTTGTTTGCTTGTTTACTTCCGTGTTCATGTTTGTGAATGTGCATCAGCAGTTTGATAGACAATGATTAAGAGAGGAAACATCATGTATTTGTTTGTGTGCGTTTATTTGTGCGACTCCTCGTAAATAATCGCTGAGCCGCTCCTAATTTTGTTGTCAAACACACACGCACTCATGGAAACAGGGGCCTTATGTGTGTGTATAGTGAGCACACACACACACACACACACACACACACACACACACACACACACACACACACACACACACACCAGCTAGCGCCATAGCTGGAGCTAGCTGGGAGTGCGTGTATAATGAGTGTGAAAAATCTCATTAATGCAGTGCGGCTGCTGCTAAGTCCCTTGTATTGTCACTTTTCTCCAGGGCCCCGAGCACTAAGCTAGCTAACTAGCATCATCGCCATGGAGACCACGGCAGCTATGCCTCCCCACTCATCCTGAGCACTCTCACCCTTCTACTGTGTGTACATGCAGACACACACACAACACACACACACACCTACACACACACACACACACACCCACACACACACACACACACACACACACACACACACACACACACACACACACACTTCCCTCCCTGTCTGCCTGCCTCTCGCTCTCCCTTTTTGTCCTCTGACAAAGCTTGACAAACCGCATGTGACTTGGAGGGCTTAGCACCGGGGAATTGTCAGAGTTCCCCCTCTCTCCAATTCACACACAGTTCAAACTAAATAAGCAGCCATATTGATTTTTAATGATGGCAGCCAGTGGAAGACCCTCTCTGCTGCTGTGGGGACGGTGAAAGCAAGGATGGAAGGAAGTCAAGAGGAAAGGATGAGCTCCAATTGCCTTGTTATTTTTCAAAAATGCATATTTCACGGTTTATTCCAATTTAATACATATTTTGTTTTCTAAGAAATTGTCATTCTCCTGCAACGTGTTTCCATTTCTGTGAGGTACAACATTACCAGAAAAATACTTTCTTACAGCACAGTCGTTTGCAGACATCATTGATCAGCAGCAGAGGAAACATGATGATAGATAGATATGAAGCATGTTCCTTAGCTGATCTGAGCCACTGCGACGTCTTTGGGTGCACAGCTCCTTTCCTAAGGTCTTTGTCACCTTTTATAGAAGTCATTTGTAAGAAATAGTCAATTAACCCAAAGGTTTAAGTGTTTTCTTTACATTTTGAAACCATAAAGATTCAACCAGAATTCTCTTGCTTTTTGATGTCCAATCCCATTCCCACCGAATTAGAGTCAATTACGCCCAATTAAATGCCCATCAGTGTGCCCGCACCACGTGTGAAAACGCCTTCAGATCCTTCCCATCATCAGTATATCAACTTGTTATTTATTTGTTTCCCCTGCTCTGTTGTTCTTATTGCCAGGTCAGAGGAGGTTTTACAGGCGTTCAACCACATGCAAGCAGAGAGAGTACAGCATGCAGTCGCCTGCCTATGTATACAAAACTACCCCAGAGCTGGAGACATAGTTGGCTTCACATATGGAGGTAATTTCATAGATCAAAGTGTCGCTACAGCTAATTTATCTAAATCAATGTTAATTAATCACTTTAACCTCAGGCTTTACAGACCACCCTCTAATCAGTGTGTGTGTTTGTGTGTGTGTGTGTGTGTGTGTGTGTGTGTGTGTGAGTGTGTTATGGCATACTGTAAGAAGTCGAACAAATAATCTGATTTGACTTTAAAAAAATATATATATAGGCTACAGTACATGTCAATTAAGAATTAAATACAGGAGAGAAAAGAGTCAGGGCATGAAGAAGTGTGTTAAGACAAAGCCTGTGAGTGAAAAGAAAAAAACCTTGCTGAAAAAAGAAGGAGGGGGAAATGATTAACCTCTGAGACATTTACCTAATTAATTCTGTCCGTGCTTTAAATGAAGTGAGCTACCTCGGAGCAGTAGCCGGTCAGTGGAACTCATGTAAAATGTATGTCACCCTATATTACAGAGCACAGAACAAGAGCTGCCGCTACTTATTATAATGACACATGTAATCTTTATTCAACTTGCACCCTCGAGGTGTGCGGCTCTGTTGCAGACATGGAAACAGCCAAAACCTTTAGCCCAGAGCTAAAGCTAAATAAACCGACAGTCTATTGACACACGTGGGAGTCTACAGAATCACGGTTGCATGCAATTATGTGCGTTTATGTTGATATTAATGATGTACTAACATGGAATTCAGGGGTTAGAGGGATTCAATTGGATTTCCGATTTTGCAGATGTGTGAGTGTAGGTGTGTGTGTGTGTGTGTGTGTGTGTGTGTAGAATTATGGAAAATCGGAAGATGTTTACATGGTTTTTACCTTCTCAATTGTGAGGATTTTATGCGTTTCTACTGCGCTGTTTATCATAATTAAAAATGAAACATCTTTGGGATTTGGATAGTTTTTTGGACAAAACAAGCTTTTTGTAAACCTCACTTCTGAGGGTGTAAAACACACACACACACACACACACACACACACACACACACACACACACACACACACACACACACACACACACACACACACACACTAGGGATTGCCTCCCTCAAAGGGAAGAGCGGATGAAGTGCTGCAACAAATCTGCCTGAGCATTCCTGTGGTTTAACACGAAAAAAATAAAATAAATACAAGTGCTGACCAAGTCCACGGAAGCAAACTCATTCCTTACCACATTCCACCCCTGTATTTCATATACTGTAGATATCAAACACACATAAACCAATAGTACATCTACTTTGGACTATTTGGTGGCCTACAGGTATAGAATAGAGACAGATCATAATCAAGTTTCATTTTGGGACAGCTTCTAAGTGACAAATTGATGAACCAGAGTCAAGGAAATTTAGTAAAAGTATTAGTCGTATCCACTGTATTTACAACGATGGCAGTGTTTTTCGACGTGTACTGTCTACTGCAGAGTGCACTTGAGGACACTGTGGTGACACCTCAGCTGACTGCCAGCTGTGCGTGACCAACCAGCACATGAAAAAGAGCCAGCAGCTGTGGAGCAAAGGACCCTAAACAATAGTGAATGAATAAATAAACAGTGAGCGTTTCTAAAAATCCAGGCATAAAATCTTTATCAACCAGATTAGATGTTCCCTATTTGATACCAAACTTAAATGACCAACTTGGTCTTGCAGTGTGAAGGTTTGTTCTTGCCCTCGAGCGTAACAAAAATAACTCCTCGAACCAGCTTTTCCACTTCTTGTAAAGACTTCATCAGTGGATGTTACCTTGGAGATGGCTCAGATGTCATTGTGCGAACCAAGTCATTTAATTTTGGTCACATGACAATAAGAAGTCATATGTGGTATACTAAGGTCAGGTGATGACAACTGAGCAATTTACATCCACTGTTGAGTACCAGGAGATACGGATGACAGCTCTAAAAGAAAAGAAAAATAAAGTTAAAGGAGATACATCAGCAGCTTAGCTTAGTGTTAAGACTGAAAGCACCTGAAGGTAAATAACACTTTTAAAGCTCACCAATGAACACATTTTGTAGGTTTACACCATAATCAAAAACAATCAATTGTAAAAATTACAATTTAAATGATTTGTATTGACAGAGCAATGGATATTGATTCACATTTGTCAGTTATAGCTCAGTTTAAAGTCCTTTATAAAATGGTTTTAGGTTCCCTTCAGCTCAGCAATCTCTACTTTCACATCATGATATGAGACTCACTGTTATCACTCAATTTGGTCAGCCGTGTTAGGTCAACAGTTCAGACCCACACGTATGTTTTAATATGACACATCTGCTGAATGTGAGAACAGCACTTGTCACAGCTGCACCTTGGTGGTTTTCTAGAAACCACTCGGAAGAAACATTGGAATCCGTCAAGTTCCCCTGGATGATATTTAACTTGGCAGCGCTACAGTGTCCCATGTTCCACACAAATACTCACACAAAAAGATTGCGTTGTGTTTGCACTCTGAGTTTGCATCTGTCGCTTTGTGTGTTTGTGGATCTGTGTGTGCGTGTGTGCGTGTGTGTGTGTGTGTGTGTGTGTGTGCGTAGGAAGCCAGGGTGAGGCGGCCAGTTCACCACAAAAGACAGCCAGTTGTAAAGAGAGCGCAAAGCACATGACCAGCCCAGAGGCTATGTGTGTGTGTGTGTGTGTGTGTGTGTGTGTGTGTGTGTGTGTGTGTGTTTATGCTCCTATCTGGTGTTCCACATCAACTTCTGAACAACTTCTCAGTGCTGCTTTTTCAACCTCTGCAGCCTGAAAAACAAAAGATGAACTGACTACAAGACTGGGCAACCCAGAGAAAATATGCACAATTTGTTTTTATTATTAATATTTATTTATATACATATGACCTTAAATTGGTCTGTACTAATGCTCCCAAATTGGGACAAAATAGAACTTTTCCAAACAAGAGAAATTGTGACAATTGTCTTATATTATGAATTGTTTTTTATTACTGCAGAGTGCAGCCACACAATGCCAGCTAGCTCATGTTCTTGCTGTGAATTATGGCACACTAACAAGCCTTGCAAATTAAATGACAAAATATGTTGTTTATCTATCCTTATACGCAGTGGCGACTGGTCATTAGGGCCGAACTTTTTTTTTATATACTTATATATACAATCATATGAAAAAGTTTGGGAACCCCTCTCAGCCGGCATTATAATTGACTCTGCTTTCACAAAAAAAATATAAAAGTGGTATGTCTTTAATTTACCAGGAACAGCTAAGTACTGGGATGTTTTCCAAACAAAGATTTTTTGAAAAGCAGTATTTGGTTGTATGAAATAAAATAAAATGTGAAAAACTGGCTGTGCAAAAATATGGGTACCCTTGTGGTTTTGTTGATTTTAATGCCTGTAACAGCATGTAAAACTGATTAATTTAAACACAAAGTTGGTTGAATTATGTTGTTAAGCCTTGAACCTCATAGAAATGTCTGTTTAATCATGAGAAAATGTATTTTAGGTGCCTAAATGCAAGTTGCACTTCTCTTTGACTCTCTGCTGAAGTGAGACGGAATGGGATCATCAAAACTGCTCCCAAAAGATCTTAAAAACAAAGATTATTCATTGTCATGGTTTAGGGGAAGGCTACAAGAAGCTTTCCCAAAGGTTTCAATTGTCAATTTCTACTGTAAGGAACGTTGTCAGGGAATGGAAGGACACAGGCACAGTTGCAGTTAAACCCAGGTCTAGCAGACCAAGAAAAAAACAGGAGCGGCATAGGTGGAGGATTGTGAGAATGGTTGCACACAACCCACAGATCACCTCCAAAGACCTGCAAGAACATCTGGCTACACCAAAAATATTAAAAACAATATTTTTATGGATAAGGAAGCCTAACAATGTAACCAAGAGATGAGAAACAAACTGGATGATAGATAATTGTTTTTAGTGTTTTTTACAGCTGATTTCAGACACGGGTCGAAACCGACCCGCTAACACCATGGATGGTAACAGAAAGTTAACACAGGAGGAAGGTTAAGCATATACATATGTCAGTTATCGGGGACAGAAATAACTGATGTGGGAGTATACTATGTCATAATTGTATGACAGTTATTTTGAAATATACACATATGCTTGTCATACTACTACCCCAAGTGTTCACAGACTAAGTCAAGGTAAACTTGACCTTAACATGTACAGAATTATGTGGCACATTCTGCTGACCCAGGGCCTGTGATACAGGATTCTCAGAGCAGTCAGGTCTGAACAAGTCTAGACCGACATGTAGCCTTTCAATTGCCAATGTCAAGTACAAAGAATGCTGTGATATCTGTATGTGTCAATTCTTTTGTGTCCTACGTGTCTGGAACACAAACTCAAAAACGCTGGGTATTAAACTGTGCCACTCAGAGCTCAGACCACCTCCATCAAAGGCAGCGTGCCCCCCGCTGCTTAGAAGCTGCTGCATTGCTTTGCCGCAGGGGTTGGCATGGAGGTTGAAATGTCATGTACAAGGCCTCCTAGACCAAGGCCAATGACAACAATGTGGTGTAACATACTGCTGTTCTGCTGCCAAGCCTGCAGTGAGAGAACCAAATCTACTGGAAAAAAAAATTGAAATGTTCGCAGAAACAATCTATGAGATCATTCTGGAGCAAATGAATCTGCTTTCCTCTCACTGTGTTGCTGAATTATCTTCCAATTGTGAGGTGCACGCTTGGTTTCCATTCTGGTCAGACGGCGGCGGTATTCTAATTTGATTTAACGGTATTACATATTTAGGAGCCTCTGCACGCCTGCTTGAGGAGATTTCAAGCTGCCTTGCACCTTCGGATTAGTGGCATTATATTTACATCACAGAGACGTTAGATTTCCTTCTATGACTTTCAGTGGCAGTGATAAAAGCCAATCCCTGAATATATGCGCATGGCTGTCCTGAAATCAATCGGCTGATTTCCATTTTTGGACGGGGAACACAACAAGCCCGTCCAATCTTTATTCAGGTCAGGCCGTCGTGTTTCCCCCCATGCTATGAATTCATTTCTGAGTGGAAATGTGCTTATATATCTCTAGTGCATGTGTGGTGTTTTCTCGCTGTCGCTGACACACCATAATAGCATTTTATAGCCGGTTCTGTGCTGCCTAATTGTTGTGTTTGGCTGTCTTTTCTTGGAGTACTAGCAAGCAGGTGGCAGGTTATGTTTTATTTTTCTGCAAATCTAAACAACATAAAGTGTTGGAGACAGGCAACTTCCCCAATTGAGCAGCCGGCAGGAGTCAGTGAACCACAAAAGCTTTATTGCTTGTTAGGGAGAAGAGGGAGGAAGGATGGGGTGAGGGAGAGGATAGGGAGTGAGAGAAAATAAGAGAGAGAGAGAGAGAGAGAAAGAGAGAGAGAGAGAGAGAGAGAGAGAGAGAGAGAGAGAGAGAGAGAGAGAGAGAGAGAGAGAGAGAGAGAGAGAGAGAGAGAGAGAGAGAAGAGAGAGAGAGAGAGAGAGAGAGAGAGAGAGAGTTTGTGTGTATGTGTGTGTGTGTGTGAGAGTATGGTTGGTCCCCAAGTCTAATCCTCGCTCCCATCTGAGGCCACAATAGAGCCGAAGGCGACGTCCACTTCACTCAGATGTTGGTGGGTGCAGAGCTGAGGTCAAAGGTCATCATCTGGATAGTTTTAGCTATTTGAGAATGTCCCCTTTAGCGCTGATTGAGGTCATGCGCAGTGGCCTCAAAACCTGTGACCCCTAATCCTTCCAACGGGAGACACTGGGGGTCTGTTTCAGTGAACACACTATAACAATACTATATAACTATAACTATACTCACAAGAATCAAAGTAATCCTAAACATATGGCATAGAAGTGACACCTTATCAAGGCTGCAGATACATTTCTGAATCCTTTTGAGTTGGAAAAAAAAGACTGTTTGGCCAAATGAGCCGATGACAATTTACAGGAATTGATTGACCTACACTGGCTTGAATTCCCTGTTTGCACCAGCCGTGGACTGATTAATCCTCGCTGTCGCTTTATCCAATATACTTTTATGTGCTCCCACTGTGTTAATAACTTGAAGTTTATGGAGTGTGCTCAGTAATTAAATAATGCAGGATGACTTTGAGGGGAACACGTTGGATTATTTCTTTTCTCTTCATGCGTCCTGCACCGCGGCCCTCTCTAGGCTCTAATGGGAGACAGATGGCGGCAAGAGGTTGGCCAACAGGCGGTCGGCACCGCAGACTGAGACCAGCGGGGAGTGTCCTCAAACTTGTTCACCACATTACTGTGCCCCACGTGCCATGCCTGGGGCCACTGTGTGTGTGTGTGTGTGTGTGTGTGTGCGTGTGTGTGTGTGTGTGTGTGTGTGTGTGTGTGTGTGTGTGACATAAATAAACAGAGATAGCGATCTCTATTTGAATCATGTCAAAAACGTGAATCAGAGAAAACAGAAATGAAAGTGCCACATTATATGGATTTATGAATATTCTTTATCTGAAGTGAATGTCACATTCTGACGCAGAAACGTTAAATGAGCTTTGTTTTTAATACTTCCTTAGTGACCTTGACATTGTGTTTTAATGGTTTTGTAGGTTCTATATAACTTTTCCTATTTCCCCCCTCACTAGTTACCTGACTCTCCCCAATTTCATACAACCTCCATGGCCCGGAGCAAGGCTGCACCATTAAAATATATTGTCACTGAAGCATCTGTTGGTTGGAAGGCTTTAAAGACAAACATTGTGACAGTAAAATAGCCAATTTATCTGGAAACCAGGCTGTCTCGCTACTGGGACACAAAGTGAGTTCCTCCAGGATAAAACTCCCTAATTATTAACCTTTAAGTCCCCACTCGTTAATTTGAGATTAGCCAGACACTCCACAAGGCTGAGCACTTTGGTTAGGTTTCAGTATGCCATACAGCAGGCCACTCAGAATGTTTGTGTCTTTGGCAAAGCTTCTGTCATTTATAGCAGGCTCTTTGTTGGTTATTTTTTATTCAAGTGTGATTTTCACATCTTGAATTTATTTTCCTCTTTTTGTGCTGAATGTACCTCCTATGGACTTATATTTAATTTTTTGGGTGTTTTTAGTGAGCAGCTTAGGAAACCACTACACCAGCACATGTAAATGAATTGTAATTTCGATAATTTTCGCTCTTTCACTATCTTCGTTATTGCAATTCAAAATCATACCACAACTGAATCCACAAGTGTTGCAAGCTGGCTTGAAGTTAATTTTGTGTGGGTTGACTTTCTCTGTGCCTTGGGAAGAAGGAACTCACAGTGGGACAAGGTCTATAGTCTTGGGACACTGTGAGCGTTGAAGAAAAAAAAGGCCTTTTGATTAATCATACAAATCCTCCTCAGAATGCTCCAGGGGACTGATGGGATGTGGCGTTTCAAAAGATCTGCAGGTCAGAGAGCCTTTGAACTCTAACCCTTGATCTCTGGCGCCTCACAAAGGCCTGCAGACAAAGGAAGCCAGCAAAAGTGGCACCTCCTGAGCTGCACAGCATGAGCATAGTGCCATACAAGAAATCTGACATATTGGTGGTGACTGAAAAAAAAAGGCAAAATAGGTAAAGGGTTAGATTATGCAGATTTAAAAAAAATTATGAAGTTATGACTCCGACATTTGAACTTGTTAATTGTGTGTGTCGATAGGGACAATTAAAACCTATCCAATTTTGGAAACGGCATGCATCTTAATTGTGACGCTTAGGTCTCCTGAATTATTAAAGAGGAGTTAATGAGCGAGTGCAGGGCAGTGAAAGAAAGCCATGGAGGGTTGGCAGCCCTCCTGTTTGATTAGCCATTAGCCCGTGCTGATGGGAGTTGCAGTCAGAGCGCCACTCCCTTTGATTACGCCGAAAAAATTCAACGTCTCCAGCCAATACATATCACTTCAGGGGGCTGATTTGGCTTTTTCACTCTCTCTCTTGTTGTAATCAGACATGCTGTCATTTCAGGGATAGAAAATAGAAAAGGAAAGAAACAAAAAACAATGAAATATAGTCATGCATTAACATAATAAGTTGAGTCAGAACTTTTGAGGGGGAGGGGTTGAGATATTTTTGGGTTCCCAAAATGAGCCAATGAACTGTACCAGAGAAAATACCTGAAGAGCTTGGAAATTGACAGATATAGCTTTACACACCAGGGGTGATTTTCACACAGGGAAGGCAAACCGCAAAAGTCAGGAGTGTGAGACAGTTGGTAAGCCTAAACAACAGAGTAGAGGAGTTTTAAGGAGCCTTGTTGTTGTTGCTCTGTTCACAGCAACAAGGCAAGCAAGATTTTTATATCACCAAGGTCTGTGGTCTTTTCAGGTATAAGAACACTTGCCAGCGTAATGCTAAGGGTCCAACAACAATAAAAGAGGAACAAATAAAAACGCTTGAGGCTTCTTTTCGAGGAACACTTTCCTTCCTCCCAAGGCTTCAAATTCAAATGACAGTGACAGAACGCCTCCACCCTGCCGACGTGTCCTTGAAAATGACAATAACTGGCAGCTGGCTCCAGGGTCAATGCTCTTTACTCTGATCCCCCTGAATGGGGAGCCTAAAGGGCAAAAATCTATCTCCAGGGCCATCAATTGAGCATCAATGAAGCTCATGGAAAACATAGGTGATTTTTTATTTTTTTTCTCTTGTGATAGATGTGCCCAAATACGAACACAGTCAGTGGCTCCACAAAGGATGCAAAAATCTTGGGCTTGTGATCCGGTCCAAGAAGGATTTTTTTTTCGTGTGACACTCTTTACTCCAGGAGAATTGCAGCATTGAACATAACAGCTGGCAGTTCATGCCCCCCTGCTATTTTTTCTCTCCAAAAACACCCCTAATTTCTTTTGGGGGCTCCCACTCCCCTGCTTTTCATGCTTGACTTGCAGCAGCTTTTGTCCAGTGGTAGAGGAGCCTGGACGGTTAGGGGGGGGAGGGGGATGGAGGTGTGGTGTTGGGGCCCAGTGGCTGGCCTGTGCTTTGAGATGTGCTCTTCCTTGTACAGCCTTCACCTCCTTGCAATCAACACTTCAGGAACATGCTGTTTCCATCCTGAGGCCTGGGCAATTCACAGCATATGTCAATAAATGTTCTGCATACTCTCTTTCTCTCTGGCTTTACCTACTCCCATCTTCCAACTCATCCCTATCTCTTCTTCTTGAAGGGGGAACCCTCCTACCTCTTTTCACACCTACAATAAGCTCTACCTGTAAGGGAAACACCTCCTTAACTTAACGTAATGTATGTTGAAACAAGTCAAATGGATGTCCAACCCATTGTGCTGCTTCTGTTCCATTGGCCGGATCTATTCCCTACAGGCTCCCTGGAGTGCATCATGTTTATATGGGCATGGCTGTGGGACATCACAGCCTGAGGGCTACAAGAGTGACTATCTGCTCACAGGACCTCCTGCGGTGTGTCTCTAGCCCGGCTTAAACCTGCATTTTTTATGGCCATCTATCCAATAGTTGTTGAGATATTTCACCAAAAATAAAATATAAATTGTCAATCTGTTGGTAGTGCTACAGGAAACTTGTATGTAGGATTCATCTTCAGGATAAATGTCTGTACAAACTTTCATGGCAATCCATCCAATAGATGTGGTAATACTTAAGTCTGGACCAAAGTAGTAGACAGACAGACACACAATGTCTTCTCTAGAGCCAGACCAGTAGCATGGCGAGAAGAAAAAAAAACATGAAAAGGGGGGAAGGCGGGTTTAGGGGAGCCAGACAGAGGAAATGGCTTGGCGTTTGTTGGCCTGCTTGTATTAGGGAGTGTCAGAGTCAAACGAGATTGTAAAAATGTCAGTCTTAACAGGCAGCAGCAGGATGTGTGCCTATTAAAGGAGAGCAGCCAGGTAGCCTACACGCATGCAAAGCAGCACGCACACACACACACACACACACACACACACACACACACACACACACATACCAGCACACATCCAGCGATACACACAGATTACATGCAAATGGGCCGACGCATTGCATTTTTTAATCAGGCTTTTACGCTCCCTCCCACAGCAAGCTGGCCACGTGCTTGGTCCCCACAGCATTGTGGTTCATTCTGCCATTGACAGCCAGTTCCTTGCGCTAAGCCGTTACTAGATGGTGGAAATTGATTAGTGTGCAGAAGACTCGGCCATTGTAATGAAGTTAGAGCCCAATCAGCTAATTATAAAGCATGTGACTTGTGTGTGTGTGTGTGTGTGTGTGTGTGTGTGTGTGTGTGTTTGTTTGTGCATGTTTACACAAATGCACACGGATAGAAAGACATGTCTGCAAACATTACATGCAGACATGTGCAGGCATGTTAGAGTACACATGTGCGCATGGACATGTACACGCCTGCATGTTAACATGAAGAGGTTAAGAGGTAACATGATAGCCGCAAAAAGGATTCATTAGGGGGGGTTTATGGGGAGGTTCAGAGTCTCGTCTCCTTTCTCTTCTGAATGCTTTCACTGTATATCCATCCAACTACTTCTTTTTGTTCTTAATTGTATGTCTACCTCCCCCTTTTTTTCCTGTATGTATCTGTCCCCCTGTGTGTCGCTCTCCCCGCCTAAGCAAAGACCGGGCTGTCCATCTCCAGAATTTCTAGCCAATCAGCCATGGCGTTTCTACACATCCTTAATGAGCTCACGGGGGATGTGACTTGAACATGCCGACAAGCAAGCGCACACCGCTTCCCAAAAAATCAACATCCAGCTGCTAGCGTCTAATTGTCAAGTAAGTGGCAAATCATAGTAATGTGGCACACAGACAGACACACACAGACAGACACACGCAGACACAAGCACACACACACACACACACACACACACACACACACACACACACACACACACACACACAAAAGTCCTTGTTTCCCTGATTATTTTCAAGTCAATTACTTCTCCTATTTTCCCATGAGATAAACTATGAGGACATATTTTTCTTTGTACAAAATGGGAAAAAAAGAAAATTCAAACTAAACCATTTTGGGATACAGAGCATCTTTTTGTGGTTGCATTTACAGTAAGTGGACAAGCGCTGTTTTCATGCTTCATAGGCCTCTGGTCATTTTGGGAGTTTCTAAAAGAAACATTATTGAAATTATTTTGAAGCTAATTTACTAACAGAAATTACATTATTCCTCTGCATGATAGCTTCTCTGCTCTGCTTCACTAACGCCCTGTTTTTTTCTCTCTTTCTACTGGATGCAAGCTATGGGTATACTGGTGGTCACCATAGCAACACAGTCATAATTTATCATAACCAAGTGGCTAATATGCCTATAAGCGCTCTGTGATCTTTGACCCCACACTCACTGGCTGAAACACTTAATATTCCCATTTCATTGTCTACTAATTCTCTCTCCCTCCACCCCCCAGACTCCCCCCCCCTCTCTCTCTCTCTCTCGCCAGCTCCCGTTAAACGCATGTAATTGCCTAATTCAACATGCATTAGAAATGTAGTGTTTAAGTAATCATCTCAGATACGATTGGGATAACATTTCAATTACCTTGTCGTTGCGTTATCTTTGCCGCCGTGTACATAACAATTAAATAATCAGCACAGCTTGACAGCAACAGCTGTTATGTACACACAGCATGTATTCACATATTCATAAATCCCATTTTATAGTGTGAGCTTTAGCACGTTTTAGGAAAAAAGTAGCAGGAGCGCAGTTTGAATTGTAGAAACTGTCAATCATCTTGACTGAGCCACTGAGTGAGGCCACATCATAGGCCGCAGCCTGCAGATGAAACTACCATTTATTCATACGCAAAAATAAATAAGAACGTGGTAACTCATGGCTTACATGTTTGTGCAAGACTATTGACAAGTGGTCAAAACTAAAAGAAAAAACATTAATCTCACCTGATGATCAACATTTTCTTCTCCTAAAAGCTGCACAAATGACTTGCGGAAACAGTGGCATGTGTTTTCTGTTAAGCCGGGTCACCCTTTTAAAAGCTTTAGATGCCAGTCACTTCCACTCCTTCCCTTCCAGAGCTGCGCATTTTTATTAAGAAACGCGAGAGGAATGTGGGTCAATAACTTCCCTGGCCAGTGTTGTGGCTTTCCAGGTGAATGACATAGTAGTACATGTGTGTGTTGTTGTTATGACCTTGTAACGGAACAGAGATGAGCCGTGTGGAAATGTTGATATCAACTGTTGCACTGAAGAGTTTTGATAAGGCATCAATTAACCCCCTCTTACCTATTACGCACGCACTGAGCTTTTGAACGTTTCCCCTACTACGTGACTCAGAGGCAGAGAGGTTGGAAGGGGCTGGCGGAGAAATACAGGCAGAGAGAGATAAAGGGAGCGATAGTATGATAAACTCCACGTTTGTGCCAGTGTGATTAAAAACTCAAGCATATTCTACACTGCTCTTTTTTTCTGGCATGTGGGTAGGGACAGTTACAGCCGGATATCCACTTATACTTTTTTTTAAAAAACATGTTTTTCACTGACTGAGAAAGATAGCAATCTGAAAAACTGTTCGGCAACTTCAAAGTATCCCAGTACGTATGAGATGTGTGATGTATATGAGGGGAAGCACGAGCTGTACAGTCACAGACAGTGAAGACTGGGGCCTTACTGAAAGAATTGGTTGGAAGCCAGCCAGGAAGTTGTGTTTCCCCCCCCCCCTCCCCCCATTTCTATTTATGGGTTTAGAGGGGGGAGAAGACACAGACGCACACACATGCCCACGACATTTTGATCCCCTGTCATAGTAGCCCATTATAGAAAAAAATATGACTGTTATTGTTCTGTTTATGGTATAATAATTGAATCTGGCAAAAGAAAGAAAAAACAGTATCGCAAATGACATCAAGGACATTTTATTATTTAGAGGATTCGGAGGAGCACCAGCCAAAAGTAAATAGTACATCATTAGCTTTATTAGTGCGTTGTTTACAGAGTACAATGAAGTATTTATGAGGGGGGATCATTTAATCAACAACACATGTAAAGGACGACTAATAACGAAACAGAGCAGGATATCCCAAAGAGGAGAACATGTAAACGCCTGTATTTGCCTTTACATGGAATCCTTTAGAGTTTTTTTTTCTACTACTATAATTCATTCAAATTTGATGCAGGGTTACATGTGCTCATTATGAAAACAATAATTTCGTCTTCGTCTAATGCCAAGCTTAATGCATTGTGAATCCGAAACAAACATTTGGTTAATTCATACTAGTATTAAGCCATAATATGCGCGGTACAGATTTTGGTATGTCAAAATAAAAAAAGTTCCACATTATGTTTTACAGTTAGTAAGTAAATGTGGCATTTTGGCTATACTTACGAGGCACCGACACAAACACACACTTGACAGAGACACACAGCGCAGTTAGTGGGTGCCGACCACACACTTATATTTAGATCAGGGAAACCACAACGTCTTGCTTCTCAACCGTCTCTTTTCTTCGCTCACATGCAACATGGAAAGACGTGTGCAGGTCGATCACTCGTAGGCAGCGCTCTTTATCTCTCGTCTGCCTCAGCTCCCTCCTTCTCTCTCTCTCTCTCTCTCTCTCTGTTTATCTTTTTCCCCTCTCACACCTCCACCTCTTTTTATTCTCACCCTTCAAAACACTCCCTCGCTTAAATCTATACGTTCTCTTTCTCACATCCCAGTCGTTTTTGCCTCTATCACTGGTTTGTTTTTTTGTTGTTGCCGTTTCTCTCATGTTTCGTCTCCTTTCTTATTTCCTTCCACCAGCTCCCTTCTTTTCCTCCCCTTAGGTTCTTCCTCTCATCTCACTGGGCCTTGCCTCCCGATATAATTCCACTTCGTCTTGCACCTGCGCCTGAATCGAACTGAGCACGTCTGCCCTCAGGAGCAGACTTTAAAAAAGAGGTGAACCCCCCTCCCCCCCTTGGAAAAAGTACAATTCTCATGAGCGCCGGCGGCACCTGAGGGCTCATCACAAACTAGACAGTGAGGCAGGAAGGGCCCTTGCCTTGAAACCTATTGTTCTTTGGGTGCAAAAGTGTGTGTGTGGGGAGAGTAGAGTTGTCTTGTACCTGAGCCACAGGCTGAGAGACATACGGCTTTTATGGGCAGCACATTACCCTAAAAGGAAGCCGATCAGACTTGTTTGACCTGGATAAAAAAGCATCTGCACAATCAGTAGAAAAATCCGTCTTTGAATTTGCCTGCTTGTGGCAAAAATGTTGGTTCTCACTTTGTCACTCGTAACCTAGGGGTGTATCATATACGTACAGGGTCTTTAACATGACAATTTTCAAAGTGGATGAGAGATGGACAGAGAGAGAAGGAGAAGAGAGAGAGGGGGAAGGAGGAATGCACATCCAGTGATCCCATGATTTGCTCCCAGACAAGCCCCTATATAGGTCCTCAGCAGCAGGCACAATGAACACTCTATCGAGGAGCTAACCAGCCATGTCAAGCCATCGCCTGTTTGATTAAAGGGCAAGAAAGAGGGGCTTTATCTGCTAATGATTGAGGGGAGAACAAAACGTATTCTGTTTTCCACTGGTATACGGCTGGTAGGAGGACTTCTTTCCCTTTGCAGATTTTTCTAGTCTAGGCATGATACATTTTTTTTTTTTCTTAAAGTCAATGTTTGACCCGACGTTTGGGTGGAAGGATACCGTGGCTTATGAAGGCGGAGGTCAGAGGATCCCAAGAAAAGTCAATATCAGACACGGAGTGGATGTATTCAGGCATTCAGGCCTTAAAGAAACATATGCAGAAACAATACACACAAACACATAATTTATGTATGCACACACAAACCACTCACACTGCACACAGTCACATTCTGTCTCCAACCCCGTCCTTACTCTTTTCGCACTATATATTTAAAAGTAATGTTGACACCTTAATGATGTCAAATGTCATCGAATTGTTTAACCAATCCATACAGAACAGCCCAGATACATGAGTCTTTGCACTCTATCAAAGTTCTCTTTATCCCTCTTGTATAGTACTTTGACTTGATCTTTATCCTAGTTTTAACTGAAGAATTTAGAGTAAATGAAAACTAACACTGTCTGTGAAACGTTTTTGACCGACAGTGAAAATTGTAATGCTGAACTTGCTTAGATTTCAATCACAAGCCTCTGCAGCTGACTGCTCTGTTTGATAGATCCCTTTTCTCTCTTATCATGAGATGACGTTTTGACTGCTGAGTGTCTTAGTGTTTCACCAGAGACCTCCATCTTTGTATTGAAGGACCTATTAATTCTAAGCTCTCTGATCCTAATGGGACTATTAATTAGTCCCTCGTTAAAGACAGGTGCAATGGAAAGCTCGACGACGGTTTGCCATGCCATCAGTTGTGTGACAAATATGGAGCGTGTTGTCTGCTGCAGGTGTCTAATTGGAGGGATCAAGATCTATGCCATTGCTGATTAAAGGTGCTCCGGGGGGAACTTTCAGTTTCTGTTCATTCTTGCACCCCCTTTGGATGAAAGTGTTAGTGTTTTTACTACGTCAGCTGTAGTTCCTGGGTGAGAAAGACAAACTATATGTAAATAGCATTCTTTGCACTGGTGGTCTCGTAACATGTCATTTATGATCACCAGAGAAAAACTGAGACTGTTTCAGAAATATAAATAGACTATATAAGTATATAATATAATAAGTTCCTCGTACAACAATCTTCTTGAACACGAAAAGCTAAATCATTTATTTACACAAAAGATTGGCTGTAATATTATGTACGGATGGGAGGGCACAGTCTTCAAGAGGCGAACTTGAAGAGCACTAAGCTTGAAATGTGTGGCTGACCTATCTGCATTAAAGCAGCTCTCAACATAATGAGGCCAGGTGCTCTTCAGTCAGACTGCATAGTTGCTTCTCTTCATTTGTCATAGACTCAAAATGCCATGTCATCAGCCCCCCTACTCCCCCTACATATTCACTGCGCTCTTAAGTAAAGTTGATACAATGAATATATAGCGTCCTTCCCCCACTCATACAACTGAAGGAAACGTTGATCTCTTTTTTTAACCACCTGTATATGATGTGTTCGTTACATATTACATAACAGTGACTGCCTACTATTTTGCTTTTTTTTAATGTATTTAAAATTCTTTATATTTCACACATCACACATTATTAAGTGAAATTGTAATCATCAAAAAGTGGGTTACGTAAAAGGCTTTAAATTGAATTAATCATTTAGCATTATAATTATAAGTATTAATATTACGACCATATAAAATGGATAATATGTCAGATAAGCCAAAGATAGATGGATAGGTTTGAGCCATCTGTTTGTTCCATTAGAGTCTATTCTTGTCACTCCTCTCAGTGCATGCTGGGAAAATTCACCAACTCTTAGGTCTCAAAGCAGTCATTACGCTGCAGTGTGTGTGTGTGTGTGTGTGTGTGTGTGAGACAAAGAGAGGGAGAGAGAGAGAAATATGGTTTGCAGCATGTTTTTGTGTGGTATAGTTTACTGTATAGTTCAGTTGTGCAGTCGCCTGTCCAGGCCGTCATTTGTCTACAAACACACACACACACACACACACACACACACACACACACACACACACACACACACACACACACACACACACACACACACACACACACACACACACACACACACACACACACACACACACACACACACACACACACACACACACACAGATATGTTTATGTATCAGTCTGTCATAGGAATTCAACCTCGTCAAAATGTATTTCTTCCACTGATAATATGTAATGTGTGAAACTCACAGGGTGCATCAAACAAAACGTGTTTGTATACGAGTATGTGACCGCTGCTGACTCTATCTCAGTCTTGCCTAGCATAACATTTTCCTATAGTTTATGTATCAGTGAGTGGCATGTCGGGGGAGTCCTAAAAACAAAGGCCGTTTTTCAAAAATCCTGTTGGCCATCAGGCTGCTATGATAGCCATAGCAGATGTATAAACAGTCCTCTGACTTCCAACTGAGTGGTGAGTAATGATACAACATCTGAAGCTACAACGGTTTGCAGGCAAATATTCATTTTGAAGTTTGGAAAGTGGGAAATGGATTAGAGGATCATGAGGGGATTATTCTCTCTCAAGTGTGACTACAGTAAATTAAGACTGTGATTTGAACGCGAGCATCACCAACAAATCTGTATGGAAATGTTTTGGTGCATACAATGAAAAATGTCCTTTCAGCCGAGGGAGCGGAAACCTTTTTTTGTAATATCTAATGGCCATGATTCTCTTGCTTGCTTATCTAACTCTACTGATCTTCAATCTATAACTGTTAATCAAAGATGTGGAACACAGACAGGACCTCTACGTATCTCTTTTTAATAATCAGGCCGTGTTTCAAAGAAGAAGGACGATGATCTTGCCAGCACTTGATCTTTGGCACAGCAAGTGGATTATATATTATGGCCATTTGCC
This sequence comes from Ammodytes marinus, assembly GCF_949987685.1. NCBI lineage: Eukaryota > Metazoa > Chordata > Actinopteri > Uranoscopiformes > Ammodytidae > Ammodytes > Ammodytes marinus. The sequence continues at coordinate 12,683,457 of NC_137221.1, forward strand.
TTGCACTATAGGTCCCATTAGAGTACTTCAAACTTTCTGAAAACCAACCCATTTTTTATTCCATCTTATGCTTGAAAAATACTCATATCAAAGCACAGGAGGAAAGATAATGCAGTGTATAACTCATTGTTAAAACATAGACACCAAAGGGTAAAACCTTAAATAAACCTTAACAGCTCAGCCTAAATGCCTCGCATTGACTAGTATCATTGAAAACGAGCCCACTTTTTCTTCCCCGACGTGGTTGAGTGCTTTCAGGGGGCCATGTGTTTCTACAGTCCCTGGTTAGTGGGTGTATGTTTTGAATGAAGCCATAGGGTGCTATATTTTACAAGCTGTGTGCCTATGGGGAAAGTTTTTGTGAGGAACAGGGCCAGGCCATTTGCATTTGAAACAGTCCCTGCCCTGCCCCTTTTTCCTGCCCCCTCTCCCTGCCTCCACGGCCCCGGGCTTATGCTCTCTTTTCCATCCGGAGCAGGCGTGTGCACCTGTGGATTATACACACACACACACACACACACACACACACACACACACACACACACACACACACACACACACACACACACACACACACACACGCACACACACGCACACACACGCACACACACACACACACACACACACACACACACATGCACACACACCAGGGTCCAGCTGTGGGCTGAAGTGGACCCCTTGGTTTAGCTAAGCCAGCAGTCTAGGCTTTGCGGGCCTAATGATGTGCGACTGGCCATCTGTGAGCCTCTGCCTCTCTGTGACAAGGAGAGACATGGAGGAGAGCAACCTCTCTTCCACTTCATTTAAGGTGGCCCGGCTAAATGAGTGCCGCACAACGCTGCCAAACACACATCTCCTTTGATAAATTCAGACTTTTGGAATAACACGAAGGCATGATCTACTTACTGCTATTTTATCTGTCCCGTAACGTTAAAACACTATATAAGTCTATGGTTTAGACTGAGTGAGGGTCTTGAGCATCAGACTTTCTGACAAATTGCCAGCCCTTAAAAGATAATGGACTTGTTACTCTTTTCATGTTGATGAATGTAAGGTATTATAGATTCTTATACAGTACAGGACGCCTAGCATAATAATTTAGCTAATTATTATTATGCTTAGCTTTGTTTTGTTCACCTTAGCCATATAAAAATAATTTTCACCAAGTGAATTTCCCTATACTTGAAAACCTGAATTGAAAGACTTGATCATTTGGACATATAGGTAAATTGAACTAGATAAATAGGATGTTTTAAAGTGCCTATTGTGCAGAGAATGATGCGTTGGACCCCTATATTTCACCGTTGGCTGTACTTTTCTAGAGCAGGCACTTCAGCCATATAATGTAAAAGCTGAGGCAAAGGCTGAATTATTCTATCACTTTACAGTATACCATTCTGTTCCCTATTTAAATAATGTGCTTTTTAATCCAAAAGTGTTTTGAATATTATGTTTATATTTTTCAATAGATTTTAGAAATATGGTATTTCAATACATGATGTCCACAACAGCGGCATGACTCAACATACCAATACTGAATCTAACAATATAGCTATTTGTCACAGTTTTTTTTGCTAAAATAGTTTGTATACATTTCTGTATTTTCACCTTCTTGTTTTCATTTTGAAAGCCATGCATTTGGCAGAATGGGAGCCGGTTCGGATTGCTCAAGGCCATTAAGACACAAGCTCTTCCATCGTTACTGTCAAAAGGAAAGCTTTTCATTTCAATAGGAATGGTCTCTGTGTCAGGCGTTTAGACTACCTCACTGCCAGTAATGTAATTCAGGGAAACACCTCACTGTGCCAGTTGTCTGGGTGCCAGGCAAACGGGGCACTTGGGGCACTTAACCATTTAGAGCATTGGCATGGCACCTGTACAAGGCCTCTCATCCATACATCTTGGCGTTTGCTGCCACTTGATGAAGCCAAAAACACTGAATCCGACTTCTCAAGACTGTGTTTCTGCTCCAATCCATTTAAGGAGAGATTTTTTCCAAAGCTTTCATCCGCAAAAAAAAAAACAGACACAAAGTACGTCCTTGCACTTCCCTTTCTGAATGTCTGATGCTTTTGTATACCTATCAGTCCTTTGATATTCCTATCTAGAATATCTCTAGCTGGCAAACGAGACCTTGGTTTTTATTTATTTCTAAATACACTCTTCTTTTTTCATCACTCCTTCTTAAAAATCTTTACTAGGGTCTTTTAACTTTCATTCATAGTGGAAGAGTTCAAATGTTGTAACTAATTTTTTTCAACAAAAGAGTGTCTCCCCCCTTTCAGCACCATCTTCCTTTATTCATTGCTGACTGTTGAAAATCGATGTCTTGAAAGCTGTTAACTGGAAAGCTCGGCCAGATGTGGAATCATTTACAGGAGTCAATGTAGCCTTTGATGTAGAGTCAAGGAAGTTCAATTGTTTTCAATGGATGGCGAGATCAATGAGTCGTTGGTTTTACTATAACATGAATTAATGAATAAAACATGCAGTATTTGGAGCCTGATAAAAAATACACTCCATGCCGTGCTATAGGATAATGACTAGGCTCGGGGAATATCATGCACAGATAGGCTCAACACTGACATTCACATAACATCTACCTCATCCTATCTCCGTCAGTCCACTGGCAGAACACAGTGTTTCTACAACTCGGACGGTCGATACCTGAGTGCTTACAAATTCTATAGCAACAGGGCAGGCCTGGATTAATGAATGCTGCTGAGAGGGAAGGCCTGACCATATAGGGATCCCTGCCCTGAGGGGAGGTTAGGCCACTGTAGGGGGTAAAACAGGGATTTGCTACCCTTTTGCCAGAAGGCTTTTTTCTCTACCTGTCTGAAAAATCCATAAAAAAAAGTAAATGACCAGAACATGAATTCCCAGTGGCCCTTTACACCAACCCAAAATAACTTCAAATTTCCCATAAGATGTCCCTTGAATTATTGTCCTAAATAAGTCTAAATATGAATAGAAACAATGTCAATTTTCATAATGTGATTTGGGAATAGGGGAGAGAGAGATTTTTTCAATGACACTATCTACTATATAGATAAAGGGAAGTTAGGATCTGAGAACATAACGAATAAAGCTAACTGTAGAGCAGGTATGCGGCTGATCTTATCCACATTTCATTCATGGTCATGAACCAAAGTACTGGCTTAACGATATGGTTCTCATGACATTTTTATGTCAACCTCATGGTTGGCCTTGAGGTAACATGGGGATGACCAAAGTCTGTATGATTCCTCCTCTGCGGACATTGAATGTCTGTGCAAAGTTTCTGTGCCAGTTCAATGGGTAGGTTTGAAGCTATTTCACTGGATAATTTAAAGTGTTGACCTGCTGATGACACAGGTATTAAAGTCGTTACGATTCATTTTGGGCATTTTTGTTCCAACATTCATGGTAATAGATCTAAGAGTTAATAAAAAATAGAATTTTGAAAAAAAAATAGAATTTAAATTTCCTGGTGGAAGTAGAGATAAAGTTGGGAGTTTTCCAAAGTCTTGTCACCAATGCTTTATGAAATGCATGGAAATGTAGTCTGTAGTGGACGAGCCAACTAACTGCACTCGTCATCTTATTTTCTTCCACGCTTTCTCTGGTGTCATTTGAGCAACACTTATCCAGAGAAGCTTGGAGTGTAATGGCACTGTAGTTTAAGCTGCCATCAGTCAACAGGTCTTAATCTGTTGAGTCCTGCTCAATACTCCTCTGGGAGAGACAGCCTATTAGATTTCCCCTATTTGAGCTCTGGTAGTAACAGAGATACCAACTGACCAACTGGGATTTCCCCCCAAAAGAAACACTCTCTCCTGCTAACGCATTAGACTTGAGAAGTATCTGACATTCCCAGACACATGTACATGCACAAACACACCTATACTTGTTCGCAGATACTTGCGTGCACGAAGACTTGCTGTGAACACACACACACACACACACACACACACACACACACACACACACACACACACACACACACACACACACACACACACACACACACACACACACACACACACACACACACTTATAAAGCAAACACTGAGGAGCTGGCGAATGCAGGGTTGAACAGCTGTAGCGTAGCAATGGATTTTTGCTCGTGTTTTAAAGGCTCACAAGTCAGACTGCAGGATTATTTCTGCTTTAATGATCCATGCAGCGTAGCCGCACCGAGTGTATATGAAGTGTGGAGCTCTATTGCGGTCATGCATGAAAAGCCGTCGCTTCAGATCTAAATGTGGTCTGATGTGTATCGGTTTACGCTTCCTGCCTTCGGCCCAGCGGTCATCCAACCCCCAACCCTAATCCCCAAACCCAGAAAGCTTCACCCACTCCCTTTAGGGAAGGTCACAGGTCAGTGATCATTCATGCAAGACGTAAACAAGAGCAGTTTGTGCCCACTTAACAGCCACATTTAGCACCAAGGACATCTCTTCCTTTTTTTAACCTTTGGTTTATGCCAAATGTTAACATAAAAACTGAATCGAAAAAAATTGCTCTCAAAGCATGGTTCATGGACGAATGAAAAAATGAAAATATTTGGGGGGTTCCTCAACTGAATGCTTTGTCTCCTTTGCATCTCTCCCCCATTGGCCTGTCAGAAAGACCAATGAACTGAATGTGGGCGTGTCAGCAGGACAATGCAGGCCAGAGTCCATTTATCTCCATACGTCAACAGGGCTGGTAGCCGTGAGGCCTTTGAGCCAGCCACATTCTGGTCACTTTAAAGAGTCTGCTCCGCCAGACATGAGTTAATGGGGCCACTGATGGACATGCAAAGGCAGGTGCTGTTTTTGTTGGATGGAGCGTTGGACAAAAAGCCAAAGGCTACTCCCTGACTTAAAGCTGTAGTACTAACAAAAGCACTGCAGAGTCCGGAGAAGCATCAAGCGACACATTTCAACACACTTATTTTTGATTTATTGTTTTTTTGGTGTTCAGTCTCAAAAATTAACTGTGAGAGATGTATTCAATAATATTCCCATGTACCAGCACGTATCGATGATATGCCATTGTTTTTGTTAAAACCACAGCTAAAATGACTGACAGGTACTGGGGTTAAAGCCTGGAATTCTCTGATTGCACATCACAATCATCACAGTCAATCCGACACGCAGCTACGCAACGCAATAAAACTCAATCCAAGATGAAACGAGGAAACTGCCAAGACAATTTGCTAAAAAAGACCTGGGGAGACTAACAGACACTGATTTACAACAGAGAGAACAATTAGCGCTGAAAAGGCTCCAATTAAAATGACTCCCTTTGATCGGCGTGCGCACCATCTGCGGTGGCGCCGCAGTCAGATCAATCTGAAATAAAATAATTATGGCAAATTAATGGGTGTTAAAGTCACCAATTGATACGCCGAGGATGATTTCATATGTTTAATTGGGAGAGGGAGGAGGATGTGCACCGAACAGTGAGATGGATTTGACAAGATTAAGAAGATGAGGGGGAGAGACTCTATGACTGATAGACTGACAAGAGACAAAAGGACATAGATAGATAGATAGATAGATAGATAGATAGATAGATAGATAGATAGATAGATAGATAGATAGATAGATAGATAGATAGATAGATAGATAGATAGATAGATAGATAGATACTGTAGATAGATAGATGAAGAAATATATTAAAGAGGAAAGAGAAAAATAAAGAAAACCTATGGCTTTGACATCTGCATCACTCCGCATATGACTGTAGACAGAATATTAAAGTACACAAATCCTTGTCGATGCAATATCCCATAAAGGTGCAATACATTCATTATGGATTCAAGAGGGGGAGTAATGCTTTCAAACCATTCCCCATACAGCCGCGATCAAAACCAACAGCCGCAAATCAAATTTGGACCGAATAAACTGTCGAGTGGTGTAGATTAATGAACGCAATACAAGTCCCTTGACGTGAAATGACACCGCGCAAGAGTTAACACTGGGAAAATATGTGTTTTGGAAAACACAAGAAAAATACAGTGGCTGCCAAGTAACTGTTATTGGGCTGTATATTTCTGCTTCTGCGCTCACCTGAAAGCTGTGTGACAGTCCTGGTCGATATTCAAATGCAGACACTCAAGCATTCTGCTGGAAAAGAAAAAAGAGAATAACTGAATAGCTAATGCACCTGACAATGCTGTTGACTTGTTTTGTTGCCTGCTTTCAGACACAGAGAGAGAAAAAGAATCTCATGAAAATGGGTAAGAACGGCTTATGAAAAAGAATGAATTAAGTGGCAAAATCAAGCTGTTCAGTGGGTGTAAGAAATTGGCAGATTAAACCAGATTTGTGCAAGGTATTTACATTCAATGTATTTCTGTCGTTTTCTGATCACATCCTTTTCAGTCTCACATTCCTATGCTTCCTATTTCTGGAACTTCTCATCTGTCTTTCTTTTTGCTTGTCCTCGCTTTGCAGAGATGACTGGGACACCTGCTGACTGAACAGGTGTGACGATCTTCCAGGAGAGAGAGAGAGAGGAAGAGAGAGAGGAAGAGAGAGAGAGAGAGAGAGAGAGAGGAAAACAGGCTCCTACAAGCCTCCTCTGAGAGAAAAAAAGCAAACACCCCGAGTAACTGAGGTGTTAATTAAAACGAAAAAGGGGAGAATGTTAAAACAGTGAGAAAAAAAAACTGCCTGCTCCCCCTCAAGTTCAGCTTGGCTTGGCAGACGGCTGAGCCGGGACGGGAGGTTCATGCTAATTGTCACGGCCTTTCATTTGACGAAAGGAACGTCAGAATCCTCAACGGAGGCTAATTTGTAAGTTTTCCTCTGAGTACGTTCAAGTCTGTCCCATTTTTTTTTTGTCATGTCAACTCTGCCTTTTTTCCCAGCTTGCCATTCCATATCAAACGAGAGGTTTGATCTATCATGAGGGAAAAAAGGGAAAGACGGAACAATTTCAAACCTTTTAAAGTAACCTGAAACCTGCCAGGGGTTCCCTTATATAGGCTACACACAACAGCTGTTTTTTACTCTAGCTTCCTCATTTTGATAAATCACCTCGGTGCATTATGTTTAAGCTACAAAACTGCAACTGTGGGGAGAAAAACCCCGTAGCGGTTTAGATCAAGAAAATGCTTCGTATGGTCATGACTTGTCCAGCTGTCAGATCATTTATCATGCGATTTCTTGTGCGCTGAAGTTGAAAAAAAGTAAAACTCAAATTGTGGCAGGAAAGGGGCATCTGTGATGAAATGAGGCCTATGAGTTAATGACGCATCAGAGCATGCAGTGGTGAGTGGGAACCAGTCCGCCTACGCTCACGTTTTTCCCGCTGACATCACCAATGGCGTCTGGATTTAAAAAGCACGAGGACAGACAGAGAGGCAGAGCAACTACTGTGTTCCCCTGCAGCCTTTTGTCTCCTTTTTCTCTCCCTCTGTCTCACTTTATGTATTTCATTCATTTGAATACTTTGAGCAACATAACAACACTCACACTCACACAAACACACACACACACACACACACACACACACACATACAAGTCTATTAAAGGCACTCAATCATCAGAGATGTGGGATGCTGGTCTGTGTGTGTCTGTGTGTGTGGGGGAGGGGGGGCGGGTGTGGGGGGGGGGGCAGTTGCGGTGAGCTCACTCACACATGCTCATATGGAGGAAGGCACACATGCCCAGGCATGCACATACGCACACGAGGAAAGGCAAGCACTGCAGGTACAGTAAGTGGGAATATAGAAAACAGAAAATAACAGATGATGGGCAGATCTCCTTCAACCCCCCCCCCCCTCCCCCCTCCCCCCACACACACACGCACACACACACACACACACACACACACACACACACATATATACAGAAACACACAGACATAAGGTGCGTTACACTGTAGTTAAATTGTGGTTGTCTTGTACCCCCCCTCTTCCCTCTATGTCTGCCTCCTGTTTACTTAAAGCTCATGTTTTCCTTTGTGGCTTGTTTGAAGGGGGTGAGGTCTGCCTGCAGAGCTTCACTATTCTCTCAGGAGCATGTCTGTGTTGTGGCCTGCCATCCATGTACATCTGTTTGTGTGTGTGTTTGTGTGCGTGTGTGTGTGTGTGTAGGTGTGTGTGTGTTTGTGTGAATATAGTGGCTTTTAATGGGGTTTAACATTTTTATGATTTTAATTTTTTTTATGAAATCTGGCAACTACACAAAAACACGGTGCCCAGAGCCATTGCTTGAATTGAGTTGCCTCACCATCATTTGTCACGTTAGCCCGCTGTCTGGAAAACTGCACAACCTGCACTGTCATCCTGAAAAACAGACCCACGTCAAGTTTGGTCCGTCTCCTCTTACATACTGCTGCGTCACATCCATCACACAAAGTCACATAATCAGAACACAATAGCCACTTTGTTTTGCAACCCTTTAAAATCCCTGGGTTACTGCACAACTACGCTTATTACTAGCCAAGTGCAGTTATAATCCAATAATAATCGCCAAGGCAGATCAATATATGTATGCTGCTATTAGTTGTCTGTGTGTGTGTGCGTGTGTGTTTGTGTGTGTGTGTGTTTGTGTGTGTGTGATCTGTTCAACAGCCTTTTCTGTACAAACAGCATGTCTCATATGGGTTTTTCTAATTTCTCTACCCATGCAGAATAGAAACAGGTGTTATGTGTTGTCATTAATTATTGTGTATTCCTGTGTGTGTGTGTGTGTGTGTGTGTGTGCATGTGTTCCCATATGTTTTGATGGGTATTTGGACAGGTGACAACACGTCAGAAACTTGAAAAGAAAAAAAGAAACGCCTGTCGAATTCCCTCGAGCACTACTTCTGCAAGTAAATCATATCTTTTGCCAAATCAGTTTGTTATCGTATGCATTTCGGGCATTCTAATTAGATTTTTCTGCTGCAGAATAACATCACACTATTTTTTAAAATTTAAATCTGATGTTTGACCATCTCTGGAAAGTAACTAAGACGACGTAAATAAGTCAGAATATTGAGGCAAACCTGGACATCCAAAAACACAACCTTGTTTTTCATGCTCTGAATGCAACGTTACATCAATGCTACTGAGATGTAGCTATTATCATTTAGGGGCAAACCACCGTTCATTGTTATTGCTTCGCTAGAATTGTCCTTGAATAACTCCATGTCTAAATAAGGGTCACTTGTAAAAGGACCATGAAGTGAAAAACTGAAAAGCCATTATTTGCTTGGGGAGTCTGAACTGTTCACTCACTCAACAAGTGCACCACGAGAATCCCTGAAATGACACTAAAAAGCTCTGAATACAGTGCTTTGAATTTTGAGGGTTAACTTTTTGTGTTTTTTTGCGTTGTGCCTCCATGCTCAGACTTCTCCCAAAACAAAGGCAACAATTCTTTGCTGGTACAACCCCTACCTTCCACGTGTAACAAATACTTCCCCTGGCGGACTCTCCCCGGTGAACACAATCAAATAAACAATGCGGCTTCTTTTACTGAAAAGCCGAGTGCCTATTAGAGAGAGCAAACGACCTGATTGTTGATTGTGTTAGCATGTCTGAGTGCCTCACTAAATTGCCCACAAGGGTTGAACGCAGGAGAGACGAGGGGAGGGGATGCAAGCCAGCGGAGAAGGAGTGACAAGAGTGGGGGTGGGAAAAAAAATAGAAAAAAAACAAAACTCTTGACTTCTAGATGAGAGGGAGTAAAATGAGTGCTCGTTTTTCGTGACACGGGAATAGATTAGCTGGAGTTGTGGGGTTGTGAGCGTGATTACAGAGCTATTGTTGCTGTTGGAATATATCATATCACAGCGTCTCCTGCATGCCTTGGCTAAATAAATCTGTGGTAATCCCCCTGGTGAGCCCCGGCGGCTTCAGCGAGCGCCTACTTAACCAGGCTAATTAAAACTCTTCCTTGTCTTGCTTTTCCCCCCAACATTTACATGCCAGCTTCTGCATGTGAGGTTGCAGAGCCTCCATTGGTGGGACGAATGTTATAAAATACAGCTCCCAGCCTCGCCCTCACCTCCCCCCTACCTCACGCTCTCTTCTACCTCAGTGCCTGTACACACACAGAAAAAAAATTGCGGGGGTGCGCAGAAAACAATGTGAAAACTTGCCAAGATATGTGCATAGGAATTGTCTTTTGAAAAATTGTCCACCGAAATATATGGGGCATTTCATCGATGACCCATTTTGTCAGGAAGGCACACGATGAGGAAAGAAGAGGAGGGCTGGGAAGTGTGACTTCATACGCACTCAGCTTGATCAGTTCAACAATTATTGTCACTGGGCTAATTATGAAAGGCAATTAGTACTGCTTACATGGCAGGGGAGAGAGAGAGAGAGAGAGAGAGAGAGAGAGAGAGAGAGAGAGAGAGAGAGAGAGAGGATGGGTGTGTTTTTTCCCCTCATCACAACATTTCAAGATTTGCATCTTGAAAATTGGATAGGAGCAGAAGAGGTTGGGGTTTCCTGGGAAATAACGCATCAGCCTCACGTGGGAGTGCTTGTCACTTAATCATCTGGATTTGTTCAAGGTGACATAGTGATGCACTAGGGAGCCCGCGGTCCAATTCCTCCTCTGGGGCGGAGGGGCTTAATGAATGGATTTGTCCTCGGGCGACCTGCGAGTTCCACTCCTCCTGGCACCAACCATGGATGAGGATTTCTATTGTATTTTCTATTTATTTATTGCATTGTGTACAGTGAGGGGAGACATGCTGGATGGGAGATACAGACAGGTCAGATGTGGTCAATGTTGCTACTAGGTTTTCAGGTTTTCATCTGTGGCACCAAAAGCAAATATTAGTTCTCTTTCTCATCAGCAAGGACTGGGAGATGACATTCATTTTGAGAGAAAAAAAAACAGACAGACAATGACAAACTGAAGAGGGTTTTATGCAAAATGGTACAGTGAGCTGGTCAGGGATCCAGAGTCCTGTTCAAGGACCCTACTTCAGGGTGGGTTTTTGTAATTGTGTTAACTGTATCCATTTAAGCAAACTCCTTATCAGATCATTGTCGGTATGCAAAAGAGAAAAAAGAGAAGAAAAAAAATGTGTTGCCTGCCAGCTGCAAAGAGGAGGCAGAAGTTGATATTTTACCTTGTTGATACTGTAACTAAATGGTACTCGAATGTGAACATTGAGCGTTGGGAAAACAATGTTAAATAAATACTGGTTGGAACCCAATTTGAGGCCTGAATAAAATGAAATACATGCACATGCACTATACAGTATGTGCTGTCTAATATCATAACCTCCGTAAATTACATATTTGCATTCATATTACTTAGATCAGGTGACAACTTCCCACATGCGTCCCACTAAATGTTCTTTGTCGCACCATGTTTTGTGCGAGCTCTGTTTTAATTGTGCTCGCATGTGATCATTAAAGAGCCACATGAAACCAAAGCACCCTTAGATATGATACGAGCTGATCCATGAGGATGTAGCGCTTCCTCCCTTTCCTTTCTTCTTTTTTCTCCCTTTAATCATCCGTAGACTTTATTTAAAAATGGCGACCACACACAGCCACGCAGAGTGTGTTGCAAGTTGGGTTGATTTGTTATCGTGAACGTGCTGATGAAACGAATGCCCCTGTTAGATCCACATTTATTTACAGCCACAGTCATGCTCGGCATATGCAAATGATCCTTTTATTCATTTGGGGGTATTTAAATCTGAATACGCTGACAGCTTTTTTTCTCTCTTTCTCGCTCTCTCTGTCACTATCTGAGTTGAAGGCAAATCTCAATTGTTAATCTTAGGAGCACTTCTTACCAGCACTCTCTGCAGAGGCCACAAAGGCTGGTGTGCGCATCGCTACTCCAGAAACAGTAGCAGACAGCCCTCCTGTAGTGAAAGACAATCGCAGACTAAACATGACAATGCTGATTGATTGGACTATATAGCAGCCTTAGCTCCCATGCATGTGCCGCCCCCATTGTGTTAAAGTGTCATAATGGGCCACAATCCTGCAGACAAAACACACCGAAAAGTCCGCTGTACCCGAACACCATTCACCACCTGGTCTGACAGAAAAGGGGAAAAAGCTGGAAAAAAGGACTAATGAAGAGTTGCCGTGCCTCACTGGAGCGACTGACCTAATTGGAGCAATCGGAGATGGATACTCACTGCCATCAATCACTACACCTCAAATAGATTTTTTTGGAAGGATTTCAACAAGGGGAAGAGGAACAGAGGAAGACTTAGGCAAAGCAGTGGGGCAAATCAGGTGTATGCTACACATGAATGTGTGTGCAGACGTCGAGCGGAGGGGGGTCGAACTTGACGCGTTGCCAAAAGTTGGATTTTCCTCGGGTGAAACCTGAGGCATTGGAAAACAGCAGGCTGCAGAGTCGGCAGGCTTGGGTTTTTGGGGTCGCGGCGTTTGTGGTTGGTGTGTGTGTGTGTGTGGGGTGGGGGGGGGGGGGCAGCTTGTCATCTGTAATGGAGGAATGTGGGGCCGTCTAGCTGGGGCAGGGGTATTCCCTTTCACACTGTTAAAAAAAAGAAAAAAGAAGGGCAGGGTGGAGTTGGGGCCTCTCTCTCTCTCTCTCTCTCTCTCTCTCTCTCTCTCTCTCTTTGAGACGTTTGAGGGGTGTATGTACGTTGTGTTCCAGTGGCCTATTTTCAGTTCCTAGAATCTTTTTCCAGACAAGCTGAAACCTTTTCAGAACGTTACGTTGCTGCCGAGCAACCAACCACCTGACTGCCGCAATCAGGGCACGGGCCACATGTTCCCTTCAATCTATTGTGGCAGATTTAGTAAATTCAAACCAGTTCAGTTCATTCAAACTCTAATCAAGTTTAGTCAGTCCTGATTAATCAGATGCTTTTCCAACCAGTCACATCCAGTCCAAGCAGACAAATCCTGTTTAAACTGTTTAAAAATGTGGTCAAAAAGCATCAATCTAATTACTCAAGAACACAAACTGATTACGGTAATGATTTAACCACATGCATTGAAGAATTAAGGCAAATAGATAAAGTTTCATTAGTTTTAACTGAGGCAACTCTGGAAATACAGTAAATCAAAATATTTCAATTTATTTGGCAGAAAAAAATCTACAGGACGGAATCTAGCAAACTGGTGAAACATTAAGGATGAATTTAAAAACATTATGGTTTTAAAATGGCAGTTTCTGTATAGGTGAAATACTCTAGTTAACTAAAAAGAGAAAAAGAAAAAAATGATCACAACCACTGTGGGTTGACTGGGTTCCAACCCATTTAAATTGATTAATTTGAATTTTTCACTTCTTGGTGGTAACTTCAGTATCTCTCTAAGACACACATGCTCACCGTTTTCACAGCCACAGCTGCCGCCACGGGACAGTGAAGGTGCGGCTAAAAGATTTGGGATAAGATGCCCTGCAGATGTATGTGAGCCCACATGTGTTTCCATGAAGGAGGTGTAAGTATTGACAGCGAAGGATAAGCTTCATAACTTGGAATGCCATTAACAAGATCAATGCCTTCCTGTCTGAAAATGGTATATTTTCATGTTTTATGGTCACAGGGTTTGAAGACGGAACCGCATATGTCTAAGGTTGAATTCCTGTGTGTGTGTGTGTGTGTGTGTGTGTGTGTGTGTGTGTGTGTGTGTGTGTGTGTGTGTGTGTGTGTGTGTGTGTGTGTGTGTGTGTAATGGCCAGTCTGTATGCTTCTGTCTGTTTGTTGGTGTTAAGTATCCAATGGGAATCACTGGTATCTGTTGATCCTCTGTCTCTTGATATGCCCACTCCTTTTGTGTCCTACATACAGTAACACTCTCACACACAGTCAGGCACACACCTTTTCTCCTTTCAGGCTGCCTCTTTTTATTCCTTCATGCTCCATTTCTCTTTCCGGCTTTAAATCAAAGAGACTGTATTTACACAATGAAATAATTAGAAACACTTTTTTTTCTTTTTCTTTTTGGGGGGCACGTGTCTGGTAGAAAACAGGGGGTTCAAACCAGAGACTTGCTCTTATACCACCTCTGCCCCGCTGGCATCTCTCACCTAACATCATATGAAAAGATGAAAGAAAGAGAGAAAGAAAAACATACAACCGAGTTGTATTTATTTTGGTGTAATCATTAGGATTAAGCTGGTGCAGAAACGCATTAATTCCTAATCCATCCTGTGTCCCCCCTCCCTATCCCCTCTCCCCCACCTCTCCTTTCTCTTCTTATTCCCTCCCTACCCTTCTCCCCAACGCTTTACAGCAGCAAACACTTTTAATTTGTCAGGGAGGGAGAGGTGGAGGGGTTTGGAGGTGGTGGGGGTTAGTTAGAGGCACTCGTTGGGAGCAGCTTTGAGCCTCTGCCAAGCTCTCGTTCGCATTGTGCTGCTTACAGCTGGGCTTGCCCTCCTTCCCTGCTCTCTCCCTTCTCTGTTCTCCGTCTCCCTTTCTTTCCTTCTTTTCTTGTCTTTCTTTTCTCTTTTTTGTGTCTGCTTTTTTTCTTGATGGTTTCTGCTACGGGGAGTTGGGCAGTAGAAGGGGGTCACTTGTCACGGGGCCAACTTTCGGGGGTTTCCATCCCTTGTGCATGGACACACACAGTCACGCATGTACACGCACACACACACACACACACACACACACACACACACACACACACACACACACAAAAAAGGACTCTCACGCACACACACACACACGCGCGCACACACACACACACACACACACACACACACACACACACACACACACACACACACACACACACACACACACACCAGTGGCAATAAACACCAGGGGGGCAAGACGTGGAGGAGGGACAAGGTTGAGCAGAGAGACGGAGAGGGGGGAGGTGACGGGGGCAACATGGCACACTCTTTCGAGGCAACCTCACAGCTCCACTTTCACTTTCTCTCATTTTCTTTCTCCACTTCCTTGTTGTCTTTCAGGGGTTTCTGTTTGTTTGACTGAAGCAGAACGAAGAGTGGAAAGCAAACAACGTACAGCAAAGACTTTAGAACCTCATCATGTCATGAAATAAACTAAGACACAGTCCCCCAAAGACGCGATCAGTGGATGAAATACAGTGGGAGAAAAGAGGCAGCTCCAGAGATAGGCAGCACGAGCGCTGCGGAAGAAAAAGCAGCGATAGGGAGAACAGAGGGAGGCGGATGGAATGAGAAAGATAAAGAGACAGAACGAGACAGGGGGCGGGGGGAGGGGGAGAAGCCAGCTGAGAAACTCCAATAAAGGCAAAGATCAGATAACGCCGTCTCTGAGGACTTCCAAATGTCCTTTTATCTCGGCGAAGAAATGCTGATATTAAAAACCAGACAGAGATAGCAGCGCGCCATCATTTACTGCCTTCTTGCGGAGGAGTGAGTTATTAGTGTAAATTGGATCAGAAAAAATACTCATAGAGGCTCATCTCCAACACTACTGGGTGGGTGACCAAAGATCCCTCTTTCCGGCGTGTCATTATGTCGCTGCCTCTGACAGGGCATTGTAGCCCGCTGAAAAGCCTCGAAAGGGAAGATGAGTGACACGCTCGTTGGGTAAAACCACACACTTAGTCAGGGTTTATTACTCATCCCGTGGGCTGTGTTTTGCCAGTCAGGTTATCCCACAGTATCAGGTGTACGCATTTTGTCGGATGCCAGATGTCGCCTGAAAAGGCACATTTAGTTCCGTTTGAGTGGAGAAGAATGGTGATGAATTCTTTCACAAAAGGGGAGATTATGTTCTGTATGATTCAGATCCTGTTTTACAGTCAAAAGTTTTCGCACTTATTGTTTTGTTAACGGTCTGATAGTGAAGTGATGACTGACTCACGCATTATCCAAACAGGCACACACTTATGAACTTATGCATCAGCCTAATGAAAGGGGGAGGGGGATTTTTTTGTGATGCCTATACGACATTTTAAGGTGCTACGAGGAACTTTTAAATATTTCTGATACAGTCCAATTTTTCCTTTGATGATCATAAATGACATGTAACAGCAAACAAGACCATCAGTGCAAAGAACGCTATTTTCATATAGTTTTTCTTAATGCCTTTGTCATGGGTAAGCTCACCCAGGAATAACAGCTGGCGTAGTAAAAACACTACTGCTTTTGTCCAAAGGGGGTGCAAGAATGAACACAAACTTAAAGTTCCTCGGAGCACCTTTAATTTAGCCATAGATCTCTCAAATAGCAATAGTTTGAGAGATTGTTGGTTAACTGAAGGCCAATGGAACTTCCCAAATATATTTAATCGTCATTGTAACTTTAATTCTTTAATTAATTCTTCAATACTGAATTTCTGCAATCCTTTAGAGAAAAGGAAGGTGTAAGAAAGCTTCAGTGACAATACAAATTTTACTCTGTCTTACAAGAATTGGTCTTATAACTTTGCCCAACACTCCACAGGCGTACTGTATATAAATATAGAACAAGGCCTGTGAAATTTGTCCAATTGAAACATCCCCTTTTATTGTGCAATCTTTACCACTTTTCAACCATAAACAGCCACTGAAAAACAGGAACATGCTGTGGAGCACATTATGACTGCGGAGCTCTTGTCGTGTCATTCAAACTGATCAAATCTTAAATTAAAGGGCGGGGAGGGAGGTAGAAATCACATTTAATTTGAATAACAAATGAAACCTTTTAGTGGGAGTGCTGCAATTTTCCTCAACGTGCGTGGATAATGATCTGACTTTTCCAAAGGGGATCAGATGGAGTTTGGTAAAGGTTACATCATCACCATGACAACTTTAAGAGAAGGCAGTCAGATGGGAGCGGGGGTGTGGGCGCAGTTTTCACCCAACGTGCACTCATGAGAACCAGTTGCAAAAGACATCGTGGCTTTTTCCTATCCTGAGAAAAAAATCTTTCGGCATAAAACCCATGCAGTGCGAGTGCTGCTGAGTCAACCCAGACTTTCACGCGACCAAGGAACCAAAACAAGAGAATCCTCTGCTTGCAAGCAGACCTGCTGAGTTAGCTGTTTTGCTGTGCCACACTCTAACCTAATTTGTGAAATCCTCTTTCTCTCTCTCTCTCTCTCTCTCACACACACACACACACACACACACACACACACACACACACACGCGCGCACACACACACACACACACACACACACACACACACACACACACACACACACACACACACACACACATTCTTCTGATATTTGGCCCTTATTTGCTCGGAGTAAGATATAAAAACACAGTAATGTTGCTCAGTTACTCCATAAAAAAGCATCCCACAATATTTTCTTATGTACAGTAGGTGTAGTGCATGTTTAGTTATTTGTTGCCTCAATGCTTTCATGATGTACCGACACAGGGGCACACACACACTCTCACACACACACACACACACACACGCTCACACACACACACTGCAGCGCGTGGAGGGAGTTAAGTGAAACAATGTGCTCAGGATGTAGCAACACGCATATGTAAATTCTGGGCTTGGCCGAGCTCAGAGCAGAGCGGCCCTCCTCGGCTCTCTTCTTCCAGCCCCTTTAAAGCAGCGCAGGAGGAAACATGACCGTGCCGTGACTCCTCCAGGCTTACATTACACTCTAATCGCCTGGGAAAACAGGAAATTGCGGTCTTGGAAAATGCAATGTTTATACTTAGGTCACATTTACAGGATAAAACCCCTCCCTCCCCACAATACTACCCCACCCATTGTTATTTGATTTTTCCTATTTTTTTTCCATCTGCTTTGATCTTTGTGGATTTTCTTGTTTGCTTTTCTGACACCTCAGATGTATTTGTAGCAGCAGCCCAATTTTGTTAACTACCGCACCGAGGTGGCTGTAAACCTGATTTAAAAGGACAATGTTTGGACTGTGAATTGTGCCAGTTGCATCGAACAACATTGCAGAGGAAAACAAATCATCGTGGCTAACTCTGCTTCTAAATAAGTCTTTACAGTTTCTACAACTTGAGCGTGTGTGTGACATGAGGAAAACTGATGTGGTGTTGAGAGGCATAAACTTCTCAGGGAACCATTTTTCAGCAGAACACGCCTTGCTCCGACCTAGAAGGCTCAGCTTTACCATTTCACATCTGCCATTCTCTTTTACCTTTTATGCTTCCATGAAAGACTTCAACCGCCACGTCCAGTCATGTGCGTGCCCTGCTGCTGTCTCTCCGTCACTCTCACCATCGTCTGTCTGCCATCTCCCCACAAACCGCTTGATATTTGTCTCTCATTTCCCTTCTTGTCCTGTGTGCAAACTTCTCTTTTTATAGTCAACCCTTTTTCACGCATGTATGCATGTTTTAATTTCTTCTTCCCCTACGTCGTGGTCCATAGCTCTACCTATACCTTTAACACTGCCTGCACAGCTTTCCTTGATCCTCACCCATCAATCATGCCGCTCCCTTCCTCTCCACAGCTTTCACACTGGCCCCCAAGCCCTTACTCCCCATTTCATGGATCATGGACCTCCTGCATACTATGTTGTGTGTGCGTGTGTGTGTGTGTGTGTGTGTGTGTGTGTGTGTGTGCGTGCGTGCGGACGTATGTGTTTGTGTGTGTGTGTGCTTTTGTGTGTGTATTTGTGTGAACGATGGGAAACAAGAGAGAGAGAGAGCGAGTGTGTAACTTGATCCGTGGACATCTTGAGTGCGTGGCCTCCGCTCCGTTCTCCTTCAAGGGATGTGAATTACAGACAGGTGAACACACCTGGAGCCCTGAGGCGCCACGTGTGCACACACACACTGACACACAATCGCCCTCTCTCTCCAATCCCAAGCCTAGCTCTCAAAGCCCCCCGGAGTTAAAGGTATAGAGAGCCTCTTTTGGTGTCTCTTTTAACAGGGATGTGAAGTGTTGACAGTCGCACATTATGGAGACAAATTGAGGCCTGGAGTTCTGGTGCAGTAGACGTCGAGGATGGATGTTTCGTAAAAACACTCAGAGGATAATCTAGACAATGGCAGCTCAGACTTTTTTTGATTTTTTTTTGGGGGGGGGGGGATCTCTGTAGTCGTGGAATGACAAATGAGGAAACTGATATGAAAAGCTCCAAACGATTTTACCACATGTTTTAAAAGGTGCGTGCAGCAGATTTTTTTTTTTTTTTACCGAAACGCATGTGGAGTGAAGACATGACAGAGTGGGGCAGGGAATAGGGAAGCTGAGGACAGGAGAAAGGGATTTAAAAAAATCTAAAGGAACGAGAGAGTGGCACGGCAGCGAGACGAGTCAAACAGAAAGCTACATTTAAAAGCCTTTTTAGTCTGATAAAATAAAGCCAGCTGTTATAGTGTAACATTCAGAGTATTTTGGCCCCTGAAACAGAATCTCTGGAAGTTATTTTCAGTGTAGTCTCGCCGCGGCTGAAGCGAGCGGTGCCTAGATACATGGCGTATGTTAGTATGGAGGCAGGAGGGCAGACAGGGGTTAAGTGGTGGCACTGAGTTGGTTCACCCAGCAACGCCTTGATTTAGTCTGTGGTGAAGGGCAAAGCTATCATTAGGGACTCACCAGGCTCACCACCACTACACAACTGATGATCCTCCAGTCTGGTGCAATCTGCTGGAGGGAGAGCAGCTCGGTAAAGTTTGTTCCAATTCCTCATAGCAGCAAACATTCCTCTATTGGCTTCTGTATAGTACTGGTACAGAGAAAAGACTCAACATCCCTGGGAGTGTCTTTGCTGGGGTTGTAAGAAAGAATTACAATAAAATTAAAATAAACAACTCAAAGTTCTGAATATTTGCTAATTATCTATATTTAAAAGGTCTAAATATTTGACTAAAATGAAAACAAAAAGATACAAATTGAAATCAAAATGTCATTAAAAATAACTAGAATATCTTGCATTTAGGCCTACATTTGTTTTGACCTAATAAAAATATTCTTCATTTCAAAGCCATGGCCAGTGGTCTAAAAAACAAACTTCAAAGAAATGCGAATTGTTAAAAGATATTTTATTTTTCTCAAATTTAGTTTAAACTTTGTTGAAAAATGTATCATGCTGTATTTCTAGCGCTGTAGTCCTGTGATAAGATTATAATGTATTTCTGTGTGTGTGTGTGTGTGTGTGTGTGTGTGTGTGTGTGTGTGTGTGTGTGTGTGTGTGTGTGTGTGTGTCTAATGACTTAAGCATCTTACAACACTTACAAAAGTCACAACATTAATCTTTAATGTTCTTTTCTAATCTAATGATACTGGATTCAGAAATGATCCACCAGTCCATCCTTCTAACACCTACTAAGGCATATCCAAGGCATTAAATATATTGGAACTAAAAACCTAGTTTGTGTTTGATTAAGTTGTGTCATTGTTCAATATAGGAATGCATTAGGTTAGATGATGGTTAGATGATAAACTCACTTTTAATTTCCATATAAAAAATCTTGTTTGTCGACTACGACAAAAAATTGGCTATTTTTATAGGAACAAAACCACCTTCCCTTTATTTAGTAGGAAAAGGATTATTGAGGCAGTATTTATGTCTGTCCTTGATTACGGTGATGTGGTTTACCGGCATGCATCTCATTCATGTCTTAAACTCCTAGACTCTGTTTTTCACTCTGCTTTAAGGTTCATCACAGGAGATGCTTATGACACACACCATTGTCTTTTATATGAAAAGGTTGGGTGGTACTCCCTTAAAGAGAGACGTGATGCACATTGGCATATTTTTATTTACAAAGCCTTGACCGGGGAGCTTCCTCGTTATTTAACAGAAATGTTGCAAATTTCAGATGGGCTTTATCAGACCCGCTCCACTGACATGCTCATGCTTTATGTCCCACAAGCCCGGTCTGAGCTGGGAAAGACAGCTTTTAGCTTCAGTGCCCCCGACTCCTGGAACAACTTACAGCAACAAATTAAACTAAATACCTTCATATCCTTTAATCAATTTAAACAAACTATCTTAAATCTGCCAAACTCTACCTGTAACTGTTTTAATTAGGCTATATTGTTCCGCCACTATGTAAATGTTTAAATTGTTTTTTTTTTTTTTTTTTTTTTTTTCTCTTCACCTGTTGTTGTGTATTTGATGTATTTGCATTGAATATTGTGTATGCATTGTTGTTTTTCCTTGGAATTTGTTTGAACTCGACACCATTGAAAATGAGGGTCACCCCTCAATTGGTCTCTCGAGGATAAATAAAAGTTAAATGAAAAAAATGAAAAAATTAAGCTTACAAGCTACACCCTGCTTTGCACATATTGTTTACACGTGGCTTAAAGGTGGTTGCACAAGACATTTAAAGTCTAAGAGCAAAAATGTTCCTGTCAATATATTTTTAGCCAGGAACACTTGTGGTAGCACAATTAGAGCACTGCATCTATAGTGGTAGCACATGTAATGTGCAGAGTGTGTGTTTGTGTATACAGTGAGGGAAATGGAAGAGAAGTGGCAAGCCGTTTCCTGCCCCTCAGCACCTCTCTGCCTTTGTCTTGCATTTTAAGAGGGGTTCAACCTCATTGTCGTCAATAAACACTACAAAAGGGACTCACCACGGCCCTCCCTTGACACCCACACACGGACGCACACACACACACACACACACACACACATGCACACAATCACTGAACCTCGAATGGTGTCATTTGAATTTAAATAGAAGTGTACAGTATTGTACACTGGTGAGTAAAGTGCATCATCCATTAGTGAGGACATCTTCAGGTCTCCTTTAAGCCCTTTGCTCGTCGTCGCCCGCTCTCTCTCGCTCTTTCTAGCTTTTGTTCAGAGATGACAAGACAACAATTACAATATTGATCACAGTCCTCATTCAGGTTTTTTTTTCTTTCTCACTTTGCTCGCTCACTGTTAGATTGAGTAAAAATAATGAACCTGGCCATGGTAGAATTACACAGTATAGTCTCTTTGGAAATGAACTTGAAGTCCATAAAAAAAAATCCAATACAATTAGTACCTACATAAACCTTGAATTGATTGAGAATGAGTTAAATCATCACAGCAAACAACCTACTAATTTCTCCCTTTAAATTAAAGAAAAGCTGAAAAAAATCCTTTTATGCGTGATAATGTTAGAGAATCAAACCCAGAATACAAACAACAAATAAAAATACCAACCAGCTACAGCATCAAAACAGGGTTTGGTTTCATTAAAGAAAATCCAGGATTACTATGCAAAAATGACCCATACAGTGATTTGACAGATTTGTGTCATTTTCTTTTGGAATTAGATCCCTTAAGCTTTAGTTATATAATATTAGGGGTATTACTTTTCTTTTCCAAACATCCAGCATATCTGCAGTTCAAGGGAAAATGTATTTAACGCCAAAAGAAAAAAGTTTCCGTTTTTCCCATAGGCCAAAAAACCTAAAACAGATGTTTGATATATAGCCCTTCTTTTGATAGAACAAGTGTATCCAAACACATCAACGCTTGGGACAATCTACTCCAGATTCTTATCATTTGTCCACAAGCCTGTAACATGTTCGGACATTAAACTCATTCTTTAGTGCACCAGTAATCTGCCTCATCTAGACTGACGTTCTGTGGTTAAAATAATGTCAGGGACAGGAAAAAGCTGTTGTTTTATCTTGTCAAAGCACGGGGGCCATGCAACAATGGCCAAAAACGTGTCCGCTGCCAAGGGAAGCGTTTTTATAAGTAAATTGGGGGTTGATGACATATATTAGATGACAGGCAACAGTTTGAACTATGAGCCTGACACTTCAAAGGGATCAGGTTTCCTCACAAGTTTATTTCCAGTTCCTCCGTGCAATGAGCTTTTAGTGGTGTGGGCTTGGCTGAGGGAGAAAGGGAAGGAGAGGGAGATTTCACACACAGGGACGGACAGATGTATGAAGGCTTGCTCACGCACACACGCGCACGCACGCACGCACACGCACGCACGCACGCACACACACACACACACACACACACACACACAAGAGCTTAGACAGAGTGCTTGCACTTCAAACAAATGGGACTTCATCAGTGTACATCAGTAATGGTTCCAGGCTGCCCCTAATCATTTCCAGAGGGAGACAGAGCGAGAAACACAGAGAGACACTTTTTTTTTCGTGCGAAATCCTCGGTTGCAAGTGTACCTTGAGCAAATCAGACATTAAAGCAGTTGTAGGAAAAATTCCAGCCAGCTATAGTATAGACGTGAAGGACACTATGAAAAAATTAAATAAAGAGCTGAACTTTCATTGAGGGAATATGCACTTTCACATCCAGTGCATCTTACAATGAAAGCATTGTGTTCTAACATCATACTACTACTCCCTCAGCATGTTTTGTGTGTACATTCAAGGTACACAGGATACAAGGCATAAACATAATCCTCAGTGACTACAATTTAACCCACTTTGTAAGCAAGGTAAGTCATGCAAACAAAGATCAGGAGAGGTTATGCTCAACAAAACCGCAATGGACCTTTTGTCGCCAACAGCTGGCTGTTTGATTTGGAACAAAGTGTCGAAGCGGGTTTTGCCTTGAATAGCGATATTTAATCTGAAGTGATCTGAAGCCGAGATGTCCTTTGCTTTATGTCCAAAACAAACACATGTGTTTGTTGTTCCAAGCAGAGTTAATGTAGTGTGAATATCCAGTGTAGAGACTCTGTATTTAGAAATCAAATGAAGCTGAAACTGGCCAGGTGCTGTCGATAGAAAAAACAAGTCATCAGTAGGGTCAGTGTGTGGGTCGCCACAAAGACAGTGATAATGTTTGTGCACCTGTTGAACAACGTTTGTGAGGATTTGGAACATGGTGTATGTTCAATGTTCAGGCAGAAAAGAGAGAGGGGAGCCATGTTACTTTTATCTTTCTGTTAAAAAAAACAGACTGTGGAAAGCAGAGAGGAAGGCACAGGAGAGTTCTGGCAAGAGATTCATTGCCATCAGGGGAGTTTGTGCCGCTCCAGAACCAGCGCATTGAAGCACTTAACTATGGGGGCACAATGTGTGTCCTTAGCATTGTGAACACAGAAAAATGTAGGATACAAAAGGAAGACGATGATTTGAAGTCTACTTCCTAACTGCAGAGGGCAGGTTTGAATTGAATCCAAAAATAGAGGAGAAGATGGTATCCCCTTGGATAACAAGGATAAATGGATGGATTGTTTCTGAGACACGAGTGGACAGATTTGAGAGAGAGAGAGACCATGTGTGGTGACAGTTGGTCCCATCATGTGATGCTCCCCTTGGCAGACTACTGGGAATCTGGGCGTGATGGTTGGCCGGTTGTCATTGCTAGGTCACACCTGATTGGACAGTGGTCAACGACACAGCCACACCCCTCCGTGGGGAAGCTAATCTCTATGTAGCAGGTCCACAAGATAGAAGACTGTGTGTGTGTGTGTGTGTGTGTGTGTGTGTGTGTGTGTGTGTGTGTGTGTGTGCGTGTGTGTGTGTGTGTGTGTGTGTGTGAGATAGAGAGAGAGAGAGATGATGATTTTCACTCACAACAATGCCAGTTCATGGTTGCAATGGAAACTTCCCTATCTGCGCACGCACAGAGACGCAACAAAAATACAGTATCTTCTACACCACCCACCTTTCCTGTTGTTACACACACAATCTCTTCCTCTTCTCTCGCTACTCCATTTACATACACATGCATACGATATGCCCACAGAGTGCTGCTGTAACAACCCCCTGCGTGGGAAAAAGTCAGTCACAAGGATTTCTGTGATCATTTTGGTAATTTCCCGGTGACCTTTCATCCCAAACTTCTGACGAACGGCGTGCTTCCATGATACAGTATAATACTAATGCAGTTTACGAGCCAATTCCAGCCCTGACATCCGCGTTGTGGTCCAGCTGACACAACTTGTGGTTACAGCTTCATCGTCTCGACAGTAAAAGTATAGAACAGTTCTTGACAGTAAATTATTACTTACCTTGTGGAGTGTGGAAACTGCTCTGCTGCTAGTGAGAAGTGAGAGATTCAGAACAGAGGGAGAATTCATAGCACTCTGTGACATCAGACCCTCTTGGCAGATGAGGAAAAAGGGATTGTGACCAAACAATGGTTGAAGCCAGTTAAGGTGATGTACCACTCTGGTAGGAGATTAACACAATGGGCCTCATTGACTAATATGTGTGTAGAAATGTAGAAAAGAGTGAAGTTGTTGTAGAAGAGAAACATGGCCCCTGAAGCAAGAGGCAAAAAGCAACAAAAAAAACACCAACCTTCAAACAACAAAACAAAAGGAATTCTGAAGAAGTTGAAACAATAGTGTCCCACGGAGGCCATCAAATGCCAGCTGTGTGTGCATTTGTTTTGGAGGCGAGTGAAAGAGAGACCACAGGATGCATGGCGATGGGGTAATGTATTTATATGTGATGTGAGGTTAATAATGGTAATATGAGGATGGGTGAAGAAGATAAACTTTGATTTCATGCCATTCGGGCTGTTTCGTCTTTTCGTCCGAGTTGGCGATGATTCAGACCTGCACAAAGGCATTAAAAATAACTATATAAAAAAATTACGTTTTTGCTGATGGCCTCGTTTGCTGTTAAAAGTAATGTGTGATCATTAGAGGGAAAATGAGACCGTGTCATAAGCATTTATAAGTTCCTCGGGGTCACTTTATATTGTGCACGTTTACACTTCCTAATACAGCCGAAAATTGCCTTTTTTTTTCTTTCTTTGGGGACAAAGCACATATTTGTGAATAAAAAGTTTGTGCATACAGTCTAAGCTGAGGACCCAACATCTACAGAGTACGGTAGCTCAGCTGTCGTGTCTGATCCTGTTCGTCCGTGTTTTTTCCAGATTTGGAATAAATACAAAAGAAAGTTTGAGTCAAATATGGGGAGACATGAAGTTTTGTCAGTAATCAACATGTAACTTGTAACTTCAAAAATGAGTCATGACATTGGTGAAACAGACATCCGCTGTCTTCCTCTTTGCAACTCCTACTTTCTCTATGTCTTATCACACCCCTAACCATTATGTGGGAACCGTGGGTTGAGCTTGTCACAGTGTCCTCTGCGACATGTTGAGTATGACTGCTTATCTGGCTTTGCTTGTGAAATTGCATGTGATGCTCCAATGATGTGGTCAGACAAGCTGGTTGTTACAAAAGAAGGGCAGAAGGAGGAGAGATACACAGAGTCAAAGGGAGGAAGCCTATTTCCTGAGAGGAATTATTGATCCGATCATCTCCCCCTCCTTTTCTAAGTGTAGCTCCTTTTAGTTCAGTGACAAAGACAGGGGAGGGGATGTAGTAGGATGAATGAATGAGAGCGAAGGAGACAAGAGAAAAAGGCGACTGATAAGGGCACGATGGCGCCACAGTGGCGTTCTCCCTCTGCCAGGGCCCACAGATCAGCGCTATGTATGCAGCTATGGCACACAGGAAATAGATTAATAATATATCCACACAATCTCTCAAGTGGTGTCTGTGTGGCTACCCGAGCACTCTATTACAACCACGAGTGCACAGGCTTGCTAGTAAGGCACTTTAGTTCCGAAAGCCCCTCAAAAAGGCTCTATCCGTCCATCTGAAATGCACACCCCTCGTGCTCAAGTTCATCACTATCAATCACAAGCTATTAGGGCCCGAGAAAGAAAGAAAAAAAGACACAACCGATAAAACCCCTATGCCGAAGTGAATCTTAATTGATGCTCCCGTAACAATCCGTCATATCCCCGTGGCTCAGCGCTGACGTGATCTATACAAGCTCATCGGATGGAAATTAACCAACTCAACGGGCCCATGTTACGTCCAGCGAGAAACCGACCTAAATAAATTTCCCCAACCATCTGACCGATCACATTACAACACCCCAGACCACTCTCGAGTCTCTCCCCTTTTTTTACTATCTCCTTGATCCCTCTGGGACATTTATAAGATGAACATTTTAGTGCTGCAGGGTTTGCTAGTGTACACCCTCAACAATATACCTTCATACCATAGCCAGTTTATAGGCCTATACTGGCAGCCATTACAGTGAAGGTCAATGTTCCACGTTATAGTATCATGTGTCGCAATGTCAAACTCAACTTAAATTCAGTGTGGTTAGGAAATCAGTACACTGTATATGTTCATGATGTTTGCTTTGAAGTTTGTACTTATTTGTTTAATATTGTAATCAGAATACGTATAAGACTTGCTATACAGTATGTCATATTTATTTCTACTGGTCATTTCAGTTTGTGCATGGGCACTAAACGCATTGCCATCTGTGATTCCAGTACTCACTCTGTGGATCCAAACATTAGTTACCTCATGTCATCACGGAGTACGGTGCTGAGTGCTTGGGTTACATGACTATTTGCTATGAGTCTTCTTGACTCATTTGCCTTCACGCCTTCAACCACAACTGGACCCATGAAACAGAGACAGCTAATGCTAGACCCTGTCCTTTGAATAATGTATAGGACCAAGACAGCACTGAGTGTGCAAAAGGAATCCAGTGACTGATGGAACATATCGTCTAGTGGGAATCAACGCTAACATTAGCAAGGGGAGACAGCTTCATTTGCAAACGGTAGATAAGGTAACCAACGGCTTTTCCGGCTTGTTAGAGAAAAAAGCGTTTTGCATCAACTTTTGTAGGATATGTAGTGTATGAAGTACTCCACTTAACACTGCCCCATGGAGATGCGTGTATAGCAATTATAACGTCAGTCATTTACAATAATTAGAAAATCCATTTCTGAGTCCCTAAAGCTAATGTACAGACTTATAGACCGTTGCACAACATCATCTTACATTTAGTTAATCCGTTTGGAGTGCTGCTGAATTTTTCAGTGTCATGCAACAGTGCTCAGGCATGTGAAAAATGCAGCTTGCACGATGTCAATGATTTATCTCACTCAGGTAGAAAGATACGAGTTCGGTTGAACCAAAGTTCAATGATGACTTCAATGATCACCTACTGTACGTAACATAACTCAACAAATCTCGCAATAAGAACATGTAGCTTTAAAATACATAAAACATGTATAAATATGTGGACCTTTCCAAAACTGCCCCCTAATAGGCTGCAGCCAGGCCAGGATAATCAGACCCCTACAAGTTTATGGGCATATTTGGTGAGGGGCCAGTCCTCCCTGCCATAGCCACCCCTCGCCCGCTGGAGCCTGCCTGAAAACTTGAGCCTGTCCCTCGGCATGCGCTCTGCTAACCTGTAAACAATTCATGAGGGCCCTCTCCATATTTCATGGGACGGAAATGGATGTTTCATGTTGGGAGCGAAGGGAGAGTGGAAAAGGGGTAAAACAAAGCAACAAGATTGAGTGGAGAAGAAACCAGATGGGAGAGAAGAAGAAAAGGAGTGTGATTGTGTGTGTGTGTGTGTGTGTGTGTGTGTGTGTGTGTGTGTGTGTGTGTGTGTGTGTGTTTGAGAGGCCCAGATAGAAAAAGAGAGAGAGGGAATTGAGGAATCTCTACAATCTGTGCCATGGATTCCCTCAAAGCTCATCTCAGATCTCTCCACAATTGACTTCCACCTCACCACATTCATTCGTTGGCCTACCCTTGACCGTATGTGGAGCTTCTTGGACACATTGACACCGGCTGGAGGAAGAGAAGAGAAGGGGCATATTATAGGGGAAAATGGATAGAACAAAGGCCAAGCAATTAAGGAAGAAAGAGAAGAAGAAGAAAGACTGGGAGACTGGGAAGGAGAGCGACGGAGAGTCACACAATCACTCGTCTCTCAGCTTAATGAATGTACGCCGGGGTGGGTGGCGGAGACTCCACAGGGAGCTGCCCTCATAACCGACAGGGCCTGGGCTGGGTGTAGTAATTGAAAGTAATGATAATTAATATCATCGGCATAATCACCATGCGTTATTACAGGGAGGTTGTTTACGGCTTTCCACCGAAAGGGAGAAATAAGGCACAGTTTGTTCTAAAGAAGGGGGAATCTCATTAACCTTTTAGCTATCCTAATCTTGTTAAATATCGGGGAGAGAGAGAGAGGTGGTAAGTGTTTTTGCGGGAGTCGCTGGGTTATTTTTTAGAATGGTTAGAGAAAAATAAATTACACAAATTCATATTCCGCCGCTTTTCCTCTGTTGGACTGAACATTGATGTATTTAATCTGGATAAATTGGGTTTTGATTTCATGGATAACAAGTTTGGATTAACGCAAACGCACGACGACTCCTCTGCATTAGAGGAATATGCAGTTTTTCAGATATAGGCAGCCTCCTCGACATCATACAAGCGGAGCATTTCAGAAGAAAATTATGGTATTCAAATGTGGGAGATAAGCAGCGGGCTATGACCAGGAACAAAGTAGGTCCTCAATTTATGGCGGCTTCTGGTTGGTGATGTATCAGCCCTGATAATGCTGTTGGAATCTCTGCGGATACAAATAGGAGAATGTCAAACTTAGTCCAGAATAAGCTAAATGCATAACATGAATATATATTTCCATTAGTTGAAGTCAGATATATTATGTTTTACCATTGGAAACATGGCGCCTGATGAGTAACATCATGAATTCAGTGGAATCGGATATGGGGGTTGAATTGGTAAGTTAGGACATGTAGTAGAAATCGGGGCCAACTTCACAGTCTATCACTGTATTTTTCACCATGTTCAACAACAGCCAACTGGACACAAGGAGAGACCACACTGCTATGTGAATGATATCCCATGGAGAAGATTGCACTCAGCGATGACAAGCTTGAATCTGGCATATACAAAGGACACCTTTCTCCCTCATGCATCCTCTTTAAAAAAAAACCCTATAGTTATTCAGTTAGTTCAAGTACAATTACATGCCTTTCAATTGCAAATCAGAGCCGAGCTGTGAATCCGAATAGACAATCAAGCAAGGTCGCTTCCAAAAACACAAGCCTCGCGTTAAGCCAGCCCCAGCCTATTAGGGAAGGGACATATGTAGCTAAATTACACCGTGCACCCAGGGGATATGCAAATGTGCAGGACCTCCCGCATGACTTACCTTCTTTTTTTATCATGCAAACCATGTTGGTGTGATAAGCCTTGTATTAAAAAGCACAGGGATATTGGCTCGCTGTGTGCAAGTGAATGCTTCTGCTTTGTTAGGAGGGGTTATCAAATGCTTTGCTTAATACCCAACACTCTAACTTTGGTGATGACAAAGGATGAATTAGATTGTTCTGAAAACGGCAGCTGGAATTAAATCACCTTTAGGATGGTCGCTGTGCAAGGTGGAGCGAGGTTTTGGAAATTGTTTTGATTATCACACTTGCTGTGTTAGTTTAGTGCAGCATGTGGCATGCAGGAATACTAATTGCCCTGTTGCTACACAGCCAACCAAATCATTATCATCTCATCTCGAGCTGTTAGTTTGAACTGATTGCACATATACAGTTATTTGTTTTGCTGCACAAAAATGTCTTCCTCTACACTTTGAATTATATCTATACTTCTAATGGTGGGGCTCTACATGGTTGTCAGGCCTTTTTCGAGTAATTACATATTGACGTGTATCGATTTGCCATAATTGTAGGGATAAAGTAGCTGATTTCCCTCCAGCTGTTCTTTGCCTTTCTAATTTTCTTTCTGTGTGCTGCATCCTACTTTAACTGCTCCTATATTTCAACATCCCCCTCCTAACCCAAACCCTCTCTTCTCCGTGTCTTTCATTCTTGCTCATTTTTCTCCTCACAGGCAAAGGCAAGCTCACACCCTCTCCTTCTCCCTCGCTCGCTCACAGACCACCCAGACAGCCTTCCCTGTGCGCTCCAGCTGTTCCCCTGCTGTGGCTCCAGTTTCTGTTACTTTGTTTCCGCATCGCTACGATTGAGGCACCCCCCCACACTGAGACCCATGCAACCCCATTTCTTTCTCCCCTTACTCTGTTCTTCCCCCGTGTCCCTTTTACCTCTCTCTCTCTCTCTCTCTCGCTTTCTCTCTCGCTTTCTCTCTCTCTCTCTCTCTCTCTCTCTCTCTCTCTCTCTCTCTCTCTCCCTCTCTATGCTCCTGCCCTCAAAGAATTGGGAGAGGGGATGGCTTTTGTGTCCAGTGCAGGTGTCCCGGGTTGGGTGAAAAGGGGCGCGGAGGCTGTGGCTGCCTACTGTCAGGACTGGAGGGGAGAGGAGAGGAGGTTATTCATCCGAAGATCCCCCCACCTGTGGCAGGTCTTGACCCACATGAGTCAGCCCAGTCACTCCTGGACTATAGAACTTTAGTGGCTGAATGCTATTGCTCTCCCTCTCCGTGTGGCTAGATACACACAAGGGACCTGGCAATGCCGCTACACTGCCTTGTTCCTCATGAGTGATTCATGCTTAGCTACTCATCCACGCTGAACTTCCAGTCCAGACTGTTTTTTTAAAGGGTTAGAATGGGGAACAAGAGTGTTGAGTGATGTTAAAAACGGAATGGGGGAATACTGGAGTTACAGTGGAACGGATGAGTAGCTAAATACAGTCGGCAAAGACGTGGTTTGTTAACGAGGGCCACGCGGTGACGTCGATACAATTGAAAACATTGGATATTTGTAACAGAGGGAAGAATACAAATGTCAAATGATTTTTTTAAACAAGAACTTGGCTTGTCTTTTCAAGAACTGCGTGTTTCATAATGGGACAACTTTCTGGCTACTTGGCCTCACTGTGGCAACTTGCAACCCGTTATCACACCAAGGCGTGAAACAGACGCGCTGGCAAATCCATGAAAACTTTTATGTTCTTAGTGATGCATCCACTGTTAAAAACATAGTTACACCCAGACCAGTTTAACATGTATTTGTTTTCAAAGTCTGCAGTTTACCAGGTTGATTGTGGTTGCCAGGTGAGCTTGGGGAGATCTGCTTCATTAGTGAAACACAACAACAGCCCTTGGGGGGACAGAAATAAGGGCAAGTCATCCCCTTGGCTCTGATCTTCTCACAGGTTTTGCATTCAGCTTCCAGATGGGTCAATTTAGCGTGCAGTAGAAAACCATGGTGATGGTGGTGACGGGCCCCGAGGACAACTTTATAACCCTGGAGCCTTAGGGTGTGGATATTCCTCTTGTTGATCCTGCCGATCCCTCACGATATCACAACACAGTAAGAACCACTGCCAAAGAGGTCTCCTGAAAATCTATCTTGTAGTTAAGGTTGGACCAAGCCTCTGTCTCTGTCTCATCCTCACAGTTGTGCTTGTATTTTGACAAACCTAAATTTGAAATCTACACGGCTCAAGGTGCCTGTTTTGTTTCGGCAGGGGGATTTATCTACTGAAGGTGTCCAATTATCCACTGTGGAAAAGTGGAGTGGGGACTCTCAAGCAAATGCAAGAGGGGAGGGAGGTGTGTGTCGAAAATAAATTGTGTTTGTGATTTCAACAGGTCCCTGAACGGCGAAAAAAAACCTGAGAAGTGAGGGTGACTATGGAGACGGTTAACCTCACTTTTACGAGAGTTCTTATGAGATTCAAATTTCAGCCGAGTAATTCGAAGCCACCATGGCCTCCAGTCTGTCTACCATCACCGGCACTGGGCAACATATGATACTGCATATTTTTTTAAATCCCTCCTTAAGAAAAATGACTTCATGTGATCTCTTGAAATTATGATAAAACCAGATCACCTATAGTCGGAAAAAAGTTTTCTACATTTAGGATTTAATCGATTCAAATATTTAAATAACTTGAAATAAATAAGACGAGAATTCCTCTGGCACCAAGGAGCTTCACCAAACAGTCCCTACAAGAGCATGCAGGGATTCATGTGCTTAATCTTAATGGGACACATTTTTAAATGGCCACATTGAAAGAAAATGTGTCAAGTTATTAAGATGTTACCGACTCATGAGGGTTGTAACAGTCAGTTGAAGACATAATGACAACTTTCAGCAGTTATAACCTTGGTTTTGTTTCATTTAAAGATATGTATAATTGTTTAACATAACCCAAGCAAAGATAAAATATTGCTGAAGATTATGGTTCACAAAATTCGGCTCCATTTGAAACCTAAATATAAAGTGACCTGGCTCACTAGATATATGGTTTTGTTGCAGTGTAAAATTGTGTTTTCTCTCTCTCTTTTACTGCGAGGTAAAAGTATTCAATATCCCCCGGTGCTCGCATTACTTACACTTTTAACAGCCAGTGTGAAAGGGGGGGGGGGAGAGAATTGTATAAGCCATGATTTTACTGCTTCCTTACCGCCCAACCCCCTGCCAACACTGTGGCTCGCTTGTTGCCCTGTCCCATAGTGCACTCAGCAAGTTGAATCCAGCCCTCCCCGCGCATATCTCTCCAGCCCTCTTATTGAACAATAAACATCATTTTATGAGCCTCTAGATGATAAGTGCAGAAGAATAAAAGATCAGGAGTGGCGTGGATTGGTCCTCTTGCCAAATGCCATGGAGAAAATGCTATTCTTCTTCATTTGAAAGTCTGTTCTTTCCCCCCGCAAGTGCTAACATTTATGGAAGCGTTTGAACTTCAGGGAACTTTCAACCACGGGATTAAAAGCTTTTTCTGTTCGAGCTGACGCTGTATTAATGCTAGGCTAGCACACAAGCACACACTAATATCTACTTAAACAGACACAGATAGATTAGTAAGGATTTTAACTTGATTCAGTGCCAGAATTAAAACAATTAGGCTTTTAAAGATTGAGTAAGTCCAGGGCAAACTGAACCCAAAGGACATTTCTTTTTCAACTAGCAGTAGTTTGCAATGAAAACAAAACTAAACCCTATACAAAACAAAACAAAAGGTGGCTGAGTGATTTTATTTTCAGCAGCTGAGATTATAATGGCTTGATTTTTCTTTTTTCTTTGGAAAGAAACTCCTTTGGGCTTATTTCCACAGTGTGCAATATTTAACCATTCAATCTTTCAACATTAATTTGGGGTTCGTTGTGCGCCCCCTCAGCTGCCCAGTAAATCAAGTCCCCCCCCCCCCCCCCTTCGTCCATCACACACACACACACACACACACACACACACACACACACACACACACTAACACACCAAGACTCCCCCTCTTCTTGGCTATCGGACATCAATCTAGCCAGCACCGTCTGCTAAGCCTCACTGGGCAATTAACCACATTGAGAGTGAAAGCTCTAATCAATCCCTGGCCTTCTCCATCACACACATAAAGACACACACACACACACACACACACACACACACACACACACACACACACACACACACACACACACACACACACACACACACACTCTCTCTTTCTCTCCTTCTCTCTTAAGCCCCTTTTACACAGCCAGAGTGAAAGCCGGGAATATGCCGGAATTTCGGCCCTCCGCCCTGCTGTATAAATGCGACCGTTGCGGAACGAGGGAAGAAAGGTGCGAGAGATTGTTCTGAGAATTTTACTACCTCGGGGGGTAGTAAGATTCCCGACACAACCAGTTCTGCCTCTCTGTTTAAATGTGGCCGGCTTGTTGTTGCGGAACAGGGGGGCGTTTGACGTTCCATAGCCTACGTTCTAAACATGCGACCATGTTAGCAGTTGAAGGACGTGTGTTTAACATTAACCACGGCGGCCTGATGTCCCGTAAAAATCACCAAATAAAAGGAACGGCGTATAATCTAGCTGGTCATAAGGTCCGCTGCTCAATCCAAACCCCCACGCTTCATTTTGCAGAGTATATGAGTCTATTTCTGCCCAGGGGAAGTTGTACAATGGGAAAGCTAGGCTAAGCTAGGCTAGGCTAAACTTGGCTGCGTCCGGATCGCCACCGCTATTATTATCCTAAGTCTGAGTCTGAGCGTATATATCCACACTTTATTTCTGTCTACAGTAACGTGACTTCACACACTGTGTGTATGTGTATGTGTATGTGTGTGTCTGATTGGCAGATCGCTGCCCTTACAAAGAGACTCGCTCACAGCCAACCTGTCACACAAACACACACACACACAGACACAGACACAGAGGTGAAGCAGTGAGCAGCGGAGTGATTTTTGACAGTTTGGTTAACTGTCCCAGAGATGTTGGACTCAGCGCGTCGCGAGATCAACCGGCACATCGTGGGGACAGTAAAATACGGCCCTCTTACTGCAAGCTCCAGCACTTCTGCTCTCAATTCACCGGCCAGTGTTGTTGTTGTAAAGCAGCTGACCGGCGCGGCGCTAAATGTTTACGTCACACCTGACGCTGTTTACAAGCACCTCTTTCATTCCGGAACGCTGTGTAAAAGGGGCTACTGATGCGCCAGCAGGCCGGCGTTGCTTGCTTCTGTGTAAATAACACAGAAGCAAGCAAAGCCGGCATATTGGAGTGATGTTGTTTCGTCAATATGCCGCAATCTCTGTGTAAAAGGGGCTTTTCTCTCTTAAATCCATTGGTGTAAATGTCTCTGCCCATTTATACAGGAGTAGAGCAGTCCAAATACTTTGGAAAACCTTCAAGGACACACACTCTCGGTTTCTTGTGCTTTAACTTGCATGAGTTATGATTCAAAACACACAGCTACATTTAGCTTCAATAATAGGCCATCATGTACTAAGAAAGGTTCTGCACAGTAACCACAAGTCTCTTGCGTGCAAATGTCATGAACACACTGGAGTTGGCAACACAGAAGTTACTCCTAAATATTTAACATTTGAAAATAGTGACAATTTTAAAGACCTCTGTCAGCACGATGATAAGGATTTCATCTGAACAGAATAAGAGAAAAAAAAGAGATCTCATCTTAATGTTGCAAAGCCTTGCACTTACAGACCTCCACTTGGAGAAAATGCAGCCTTAAAAAGGTCTCCAAAAAGACCCTTCAACCCCTTCCTCCTCTATATGGCGTGGGCTGAATGTGAGCTCTGCTACGAGGAGCACCGCTGAGAAATTCAGACATCCCTCCACAGCTTGTCTCCTTGATTCATGTGTGCCTAAATGTCAGTAACAGAAGGGGCAGAGGACCTCGGTAACCCCCCCCCCCTCCCCTCCCTTAGAGTGCAGGGCCATGGGGGCTAAAAGCAGTGTGCTCCATAACCCCCGCCATCTCAAATAGCCTGCTTGACTCCAACGCCGTCGGAGGACAAGACATCATTGATTGAGGGGCGAAAAAGAATATTACATCCACACAGATAAAAGCTTTACAGTATTTTCTTCATGTGTATACTTTCTTAGGATTTACCTGAAAGTGAAGGTTTAGGATTCATTTCACTGTTTGGTTAACACGCTCATGGTCAGTGTTTATTTAGGTCACACACACCATGATCCCTCTCTAAATCTTCACACTCATGCCTCTATCCACACTGCAATTTTTGGCTTGCTACTGATCCGTTAATATTTCTTCCATATTCTGTTTATATATTTCATACATCGTGACTTAAAGGTGGGGCTGGGGGGGCTACATAAATATCATGTCATCGGCAAGCCTTGCTTAGAATTATTGACCCGTCAGCTATTGATTTGGTGTCTTTGTTCGTGCATTCATGGGGAAATTCAGTGCTTTGATCAGTTGGTGCGTTATGCTAAATCTACATCAAACACAGAAGTGGAATCGATAGCTCTTCCTTGTTACATGAATGATAATGAAATCGGCATGATGGCACGGATGATAGGGAGTGATTCAGGTCCAGCTTTGTATGATGCTGAATCTGTATACTTTTTTTTTAAAGATATTTTTTTGGCATTTTTATGCTTTATTGATAGTGTAGAGACAGAGTTGAAAATGGGGCAGAGAGGGGAGTGACATGCAGAGAACGACCGCGGGCTGGAATCGAACCCAGGTCCGCTGCTGGCCGAGGCCCATGGGGGGGACGCCCTACCAACTGAGCTAAGGGCGCCCCCTGAATCTACTTTTGATATTACTTAGACATGCAGGTGAAATGACTATGAATCTTGAACTTACCTATAGCTGTGAATGTGATTTTGAATGTGTGTGTGTGTGTGTGTGTGTGTCAGAACTGGAGTATGCAGCAGACTTTGTTGTTCAATAAAGTCACTAGGATTCATTTCCTGGGGACAGTGATGTTCTGTACACACTTTTGTGCCAATCCATCCAAGTATATTGAGATGTTTCACAGAATGAGTTAGAACTTGGACCTGTTGGTGGCACTACAAGAAAAATCAAGGGTTCATCCATGGATATCGGTATGTCAATGCAATCTATCCAACAGTTGTAGAGACATTTGACAAAGAAAATATGTCAGCCTCTGGGTGCCATTGGAATATATTGTGGATCAACAAGGACGTATCCAATAAGGGACCCTGAATGTCTTTACCAAATAACATGGCAATCCGTCCAATAGTTGTTGAGATATTTCAGTCAGGAAGTGGTGAACTGACTGACAGTATAGTAGGCCTACAGTTTACCATAAACCAATCTGGTCAATTTGGTCAGAGCTGCTAAAACGTGGAGAATTCAGATTTACAGGTAAGAGCGTGTTTGTTTTAGAGCAGAAATTCACAAAGTTAGGTCCAGGAAAAAGGGTGAACTTTCAAGGCAAGGCTTTCCCATTACCAAGTCAATCAAGCTTTCCCACATAAAAGGTTCCTGAAAGTACAAGGAAGCCTGTGCTAATGTTTAACTCTGTGGGGGCGGTGTGGAGAGTGGGGGATGGGGGCTATCATTTACATACAAATTTGGGAACCATTACTTTGTCCCATCCCTTATTCCTTCTTCTTTTGCTTTTTGCCTGTAATGTGACTAGTTGTGTCACACCACAGACACCATATATTGTTCCTCATAAGATCACGATAGGAAATAAAAAGACAAACGGTTACATGCACTTCTCATAAACACATGATCTCCAAAGGAATATTATTATAAGATAGATATAAGATAGGGGAAGTAAACTGACTTCTGACCATGTCTCTTTGGAATGCCACAGATGCACAAACTAATATTTAGGACTTTAAACGCACCGTGTTTATAAACTGGATATTTCAATCAAACACAAACACGCTGTACAATTGGTAAAATATTATGGCATGGGAAATATTTGCCAGTGTTATGTGTTCGGGGTTGTCTCATTTGGATTTTTGAAGTTGCCGCTGAACGGTGGGGGACGTGATAGGCTGGGGGGCGGAGGCTGGGGAAGAAAGGAGCTGCTCACAGTCAGTAGAGCAGTGCCGCTGGAGAGATCAACCCGTCGACCGCACAGGCTCCAGCTAAAACAGACGTGACAACGAACGTTTTATTTTTTGTTTTTTATTTATTCTACTCATCGCCGCATCGAACAAGATGTAACTCGTCAACCTCACGTCAAGTATATTCATGCATTTGAGAAGAGCCGGGAGCGAGTGCGTCGAGACGAGAAGAAGCCGAGCTGTTTTGGCGAATGGAACTTATTGTTGTGCATTTGTTTTGACTATGTTATCCCCGAGCGAGTTCGGCCTCGGTCCATCTTTATCCGTCGTCGACCCTTGAATTTTTGGGATTTATATCCAAGTAGCCTAGTTTCGAGGGGAAAACGCAGAGGACGGATTCTGCAAATCCAGCGAGCGCTGTTTCCTACAGAGCAGGGGATTTAAATCGTCATTTGCTGGTGCTCCGGGAGAGGCGAGAGTCAAAGAAAAGAAATTCATGTGGCCATTCTCTTTATAGCCAAACATTTTTTGGGGGGATTGCATAATGAGCAAGGAAAGACCCAAGAGGAATATCATTCAAAAGAAATACGTAAGTAAAAACATATTTTGTTGTTGCCTGAATTGCTCGCGAACGCTATTGCTCTATTCAAGTTTGCTCGATGAAAATGCATAAACTTTCATCGCGGACTGTGAAGGTTACCATCAGCCTGTGCACTATTTAGGTCAAATGTGCTTTAAGGGCAACCGCTATGAGTTAGGCCTACCTCAATGTGTTAACGATTACACGTTTTTAATTTAAAGGGACAGCAGTGTTTATTCAGTGTCTGCGTTGCAGCGTTTCTTCGACATCAGACATGTTTAGGTTATTTGAACATTGGGTGCTTTGGGGAGGGGGTTCGCTTCACTCATTTTGACTCGTTGAACGTGTGATTGGGGGGCGGGGGAGATGCACGGTGTGCCTCGACTACGTGGTAAAGCTATAAAAAGGTATTTCAAATTAAAAAGGGAGTTGGCAAAGTGTTTCCAGAAAAGGGCTTTTGTTCGCTCCCCCGGCTTCTTCTTCTTCCTCCCATTCGAAGCCATGAAGACGAGTCTGTCGGCCATGGCTCAGCTATTTCGGCTTCCATTTCGTCCCATGCTGTGCATTTTATCCCTGCTTTGAAAAAAAACCCTGAGCTAGTGCCTCGTGCATGTAACAACCATCCTCGCGCTGACGTGGGAAGTTCACGTCCAATATAGCGTTGTGTCCGTCTCTATTCTGCCTGTCTCTCTGTTTAGCTGTGAAGCCGGCGAACCGACATGTTTCGCGGACTGTTGTGGCTCTTTAATTTTCTCCACGAAGAGTGAGGGAAAGCAGGAGGGAGGAAAAAAGGGGGTCACGCAATTTCAGCATATTCATTCAATTGCCAGCACTTGACACGCGCGAAGACTCTCGTGCGTGTTTGATAATGCGGCTGTGTTCGCTAGCACGAGAAGTCCACCGGGGTCTCTGTCGTTTTGCAGGTCTCCGTGTGACCTCTGTGAGCGAACATATATTGCAGCAGCAGCCCGCTGAGGGATAACTCCATTTTTATCAATAGGCTACTACCGGGGGAGGGGAGGCAAAGGGGAGAGGGGGGTCTAGCTTACATGCGTTTGGGTCTCGTACCCCAGGCTACCGAATTGACCCCCCTCTGCTAAAACTGCACATAACGTTGTTGGCATGGTTCAGCACAATGTTTCTGAACGACCCAATCTCTTTTTTCGTAGGCTGTGTGCAGTCGCATTGCAGAGGCTCATGTATGAAGCGATAGGAAGAAGCGACCATTTTCTTTCTGCAAGTAACACTGGGCTGTTTATCGAACTAGTTCGGCCCGGTTTTGGCTTGGAGTTGTAGTCTTTGGTTTTAGGCTTGAGTCTTGTTAACGGCCTCGAATTAACTACTTTTAATCTCATTACAATGTAAGTTACAATGTATCGTTTTTTTTTCACGTAGGCTACCCTCCGGCTGGGTCTCTGTGTCTGGGGCTTTCAAGTTTGTTGCTGCAGCTTTCATGTGCTTTATATAGATGTGAATCGCCGTCACGCATAGGCTACTAATGGTCACTTTGTTGCGTTTAATTGCACGCGGCACATCATGTCTGTTAACGCTCTGTGGTTGAAGTCAGTCCCCCCCCCCCCCCCCCCCACACACACACACACACACACCACTTCCCCTTCTAAACAACACGTGGACTGTCTCCCAAAAGTGTCTTCGCTCCTGCAGACAGTTTTCTCACCGAAAACGGAACCGATCATTACAAATTTGCTAAAAGAAAATATTGCAAAGGGCCAATCTGAGCAACAGGTTTATATGAGCAAAGCAAACGATTGAACTAAACACAAAGCATACATTTTATAGCCTGTCAACTCTGACTCATATTGCACTCATGTGTGGTGAATTAAACACATATTGTGTGATCATGTAAATTATAGTAATTTTATTTTAGTGGGTTATTTGAGTAGGCCCCAAGTAATGTATGAATGGCATGTCTACTTTAAGAACTTTCCTGCAGCTCCTTAAGTGTCTGCAAAGTTTCTACCCTGATCACATATTTATACAGCGTCAAGATAAATAAGTTCCAGAAGAGCATAGCCATCAAGCTCTCATTTGACCTCTTTTGAAACGGAGTTGTCTCATTGAAGTGATGAAGCCCCCTCCCCCCCATACAAATGACATCATTCTAACACATCTTTGTGTCTTCTTATGGGAAACCATTATATCTGTAACTTTTCAGCACACCATTGTCAGTAACGCAGGGCGCTGAAATGTGTGGGCAGCAACATGTATTTCTTGGAAAGCAACACAAATGTGTGTCATCCCAAAGAATACAGATGTTTAAAGAAATTACTTGGAAAAAGTAAATTACATCAGTAGCAATTTAACATCCCATAGTTTCCTTTGTCAGTTAGAGCTGACTTTTTGAATATTCAACCTTCCCTTCCAATTACCAATTTCAGCAACATTTACATAACTGAACCATACTTTTATTGCATGTGTTGGAAAAAGTTAGTTATAGTATATGTGGCAAAGTATTTTTCCTGTTTTGTGGAGATGTTTTTGAAGCCTCCCTCTGAATTGAGGAAACATGACATGACAGAGTTACTGACTAACTGCACCAACAATTGAGCCAGACTGTGGTTGCAAACACTGTCTAAAATGAAGTGGGATCCTTTTATTTGATGTATTCATTAGAATTCTAGTGCCGGGGAAATAGTTTATCTGTATCTGTACCCGACTGCAGGATGCATTTTTCTGTTCACGAGTGCATGTATGCGTGTGTGTCACATCTGCTTTCAGCAGCTGCAATAGATGCTTAAAGTCTGGCCCTGACCAAATAGGGCTCACAAATGTGCATTTCTACAACAACCTGGAGCAGTCCAGATCCCAGAGCCCCCCTCTTGGCGTAAAGAGAGGACTCTTGGACCCTACTGATCCCTCCCTCCCTTAACCCCCCCCCCCCCTTAATTAGCGTAAAACAATTATACATGCTTGGCTTAACCATTTCCCCTGAAACACAAGTGTGGGTTGTATGCCCTCCACCCCCACCCTCTGCAACCTAACAAACACCCACTATCCTGCGAATTATGTTAAAATTCATCATCTTAAAATTATTGAAGAATGGTTGATGAGCCCTTTTAATAAAAGCAAACAAGGCAATTACTGTTTTGTACTAGAAATGAATGAGTGAACTGACCAAAAAGAAAAACATTTGTCAGTTTTAATTCTGCAAAGATGCTTCATCACCTATGGTGGCTTGAAGGACACTGCAGGACAACGTAAGCAGACTGTCTCTTTGTGCTCTTTTTTTGTTGGTGCCTTTTCAAGGTAGTGGTTGAAGGAAGGTGCTGTGTAATGACTAAGGTAGCAGGCGCTAATGTGCTGCAGTGTTGTTCTGTCTAACGAAACATGACACTGTGTGTGTGTGTGTATGTGAGAGAGCAAGAATAGCAGGAGAACGCGACAGAGTGCAGCTCCGTGCAGCCAGGGCCATTTTGTGCAGAGTCGGCTCTTCCTGTAGGCCCCAGCTGGGGCTAGGCCTCTGATTCAAGGGTTGTGTGTGAGTGTGTGTGTCTGTGTGTGGGACAAGCACAGCTGCTGCAGGGGCCTTTACAAATGTAAAGAGGCTGTCAGTGTTTGTTTCATCAGGCGCACAACTGATGAGGGCCAAGTTGAAAATCCATTGCACTGTGAGTGTGTGCGTTAGTCGCGCACAAAAAGAGGAAACAAAAATAGAGAGCGGGGGCAGAATGGGGAGTGCAAAGGCCCAGACTCTCCCCCTCCTCTCCTCCCTTTCCTCTCTTTATCTCTCTGTCTCGCTCTCTCGTTCTTGGCCTGTCCAAATGAAATGTGGGCCTCATGTAGGAGCACGAAGAGAGGGTCACAGGGTTGTTTTTTCACCGTGCCTCAGCCTCAATGCGCTTCATTTAACCTTATGTTTCAATGCAAATGATTCTTTCATAAGCTCCCTTCTCCTCACGTGTGCAACATGGCAGGGTTCACTTTGCCACCTCCCCGTCACCATGGCTACCAGGGTAAACCAAAGTGTACTGTGGCAACAGGCAACGTTACACTGGCTGTTTATTTGACCACGTTCACTATGGTTACTTTCCATGTGGAACCTGTAAAAGGCACCATAGGCTAGAAGATAAAAGTGCTTTCCATATGTCCTGGTATGTTGTCTGCGATGGCTATTAGACAACAGTTTTTCTAGGAATGTATACCCATGCAGAGTGGAAAGTGGTGAGTTTGAAACCAGCAGGATGTGGCAGCAATAGCTCTTTAAACAAAAGGCAGCAGACGATAATGCCTTTTAATTTGAGGGAAACATCGCCTTGCTTCATTGTTTTTTAATTCACCGGTTGGGGAATAATCAAAGCAGGGCCACTTTGATAAGGTTGCCAAACTGTATCAGCGTGGCGCAAAAGTAACTGCCAAGAAAATAAGTCCTTGTGAAGACTGCCAGCAATTTTCACACAATGGGAAAACAAGTGAAACAAACCCTGGGCTTGCATGTCTCTCACACACACTGTGCAGAGAAAGAATAAAACAATACTTCAGAACCATTTCTAGGAACTGGGGAGAAGATGTGTTTTTCGGATTCTTATTCTCACTTTGTATCCTAGAGTGACAATCAAATTTCTTTGCGCTGAAATTTTGTTTTCAGGTAATTAAACATTGATTCAACAACTCGCGTGTTGACAGTTTAGTGTTAAAAGAGGGAGGAAGCAGTCCTTCCCACGTTGCAGGCTCGGCCTCGCGTTCTCATCGCCCCATCTCTCCCCCTCTCCCCCACTCCAGCACTGCCAAACCAAATTCTGGGAGTGAAGTTGGCCAGTTGATCCTCCTTTTTAAAAAAGAAATAATAATAATTCAGCCTTATTTATTAAGCTTGTGCTGAAATGAGGAGAAGGCCATCTTTTTTTCTCCCTTCCATTTATTTATTTATTTATTTATTTATTTATTTATTTATTTATTTATTTATTTATTTATTTATTTATTTATTTATTTATTTATTTATTTATTTATTTATTTATTAATTAATTAATTAATTATTCCGGACAATTACACACAATACACAATTTTCTCTTTGCATATTCATACATATTACTTTTGTTATCGTCCGAAGGGTGGCAGGAGAAGCCAAAGGCTTATC
Organism: Ammodytes marinus; assembly: GCF_949987685.1. Lineage (NCBI taxonomy): Eukaryota > Metazoa > Chordata > Actinopteri > Uranoscopiformes > Ammodytidae > Ammodytes > Ammodytes marinus. The sequence continues at coordinate 12,726,932 of NC_137221.1, forward strand.
AGGTCCCGCCCCCACTGCCATTAGATTCAGATACACAGCTACTGATAATTATTATTTTTTTTTTAAAGAAGATTAGTAACTTATTGCCAACTTTAGTTTACTGCATCTTTACAGGCGCTCTGTGAGCTGCCGGCTTAAATTTGGAACGCATATGGATGCAAAAAGCGGCTCTTTTCTCGGACATGAATACAGACTCTCTCCCTTCTGTTTACCCTTTGCTGTCTCCATCTCCCACATCTCTTGCGTCTGTTTTCTACAGCATTATGACGCACACACACACAAACCACACTAACTCCTGTTATGCAATATGACCTTTTCTCTTATCAGCTGCTGACATTGAGCACACTCTCTGGCTCTCTTGCTGGCACCGTAGCTCAGGCGCACAGGCAAAGGTCTTTAGGTGTACACCTGCGAGCCATTAGGTGAGAGTAACCGGTTTTTAAGGCCAACCCCGGAGGTATCGGCAGCAAGGGCCATTTACAGGAGTTATGACAAAAAAAATCTGGGCGTGACAATCTTTGTCATGCAGCATGTGTGTTCATGAGAAGTGTGCACGTAGGCCTTTTGCGTAGGTGTGTTTTTACAGCATATGCTCTGATAGTTGGAAGCAAGGCACGGTTGGACACAGTGCAGTTGTGCACGGCCAGTGTGTGTGTGTGTGTGTGTGTCACGTACACCACGTGCGCGTCTTCATTCTGCCGAGTGATTTATATCTTCCTGCGGGTTTGGATGGAGATGGGGGGAGCGGGACAGCTGGTCAGGCCCTGAGAGACTGTGTGTGTGTGTGTGTGTGTGTGTGTGTGTGTGTGGTTGCCACAGCTTATCCGTTCAGGATCCCTATGAAGCTGAATCAACACTTTAGCTTTGTCTTTGGTTTGGCCTTGCATACTTAATGGGGGCCCACAGACGACATTCAGAAATAGTACAGAAAAACAATTAACAACTGTTTTTTTTTACATTTTTATTGACATATCTCTCAGAATTGTCAAATGTTTTTATTTATCATGTAAAAATGAATCTTACCAATCTTCAGGAGCCTTTTGTTTGAAGTTCAAATTTGAGCTTAGCCCTGGGGCCTCCCCTCTAAGCTCTGTGAGCTGAAATAGGAGGCATTAGGTAGTGTGTGTGTTTTTTTTTTTTTCATTCATTTTTTTTTGTAGCACCAAGCTATTGGAGCTTAGGCCGGCATTAGCTTTTAATGACCATTATGTACATCCCTCGGACAACCTCCTTGCCCTCTCCCCCACTTTTCATCTGGGCTACATCAGTTTAATAAACACTCCTTACATTTTCATCCCGCGGTCAATCCCATCTGATCCCCTATTGTGACACCGTCGTCTTTACACATCCAGTGAATTAAGCCTCGGGGGATGAAGCAACAGAGCACAGGCTCAGTCTGTATCGATCCTCCATTACTCTCCTCTCTTTCTGCCCCGGAATACCACGCTCTTCCTCTGTCAAACATACGGCAGTAAGACTCTTTAGGCAACATCATAAAACGTCTCGACTCGCAAAGGCTAAAATAAGGGAAATCCTGAAGCTGTCTGATCTTCTTAGAGGAATGCTACATGCTCTTTTACGTAGCTTCTTTTCTGAGACAATATCTGGTTGCACACTGTCATCAGTTTTCAGTCTGGTAATACTATTCAGGTTTACCCTTCAGAGTTCATTCATAACTGTTTCTTGTTGTGCGTTACGGTCTCAAGTGTATTTTTATTCCGCCCAAGTTCAGCGATCTATGAAATCATTTATTTTATTTTATTACGATGGAGCAGTTTGTTTCTTCCTGCCAACGAGCCACTGGCCGCTCTATTCCGCTCCTCTTTGGCACAGCGCTGCATTGGCCGGCTAATTGCTCTCTCATTTAATCTCTCATGAGGGGGCATTTTCCATGTGCTAACTTTTTTTTTAACATATATATTTGACTTTCATTATCCCTCGTTTGTGGCTCTCCAGCGTGCATGGCTAGTTAAGGGCAAAAGGTGACCTCCCCTCCTTGTTAAAGCGCTCTCAAATGCAAACCCTTTTCAGCAAGCGCTTGGCCCCTAGCGAGGGAGGCCTTAATTCAGTATGGCAGTTTACATACCAGTTTTCAGAGCCTATGCTGTGTATTAACACACAATTTTATTTCAGCGTGCACATAATTTGGACAGTTAGCGGGTCGCAAGGATTGTGCAGAATGACTGACTCCACCTTAACTGCACCTGGTCCCTGATGAATCACGTTTTAAAGCTGAATGCATGGTTGGTAGAAGGGTGTCAGGGTTGCTTGCTTCCCAGTTGTTGGATGTGCTGGTTCCCATGTTGGCTTTTGGAGAAGACGAGAGGAAATAAGAAGGTATAGTGTTGGATGGTGGTTGAGGGCTGTGAGGGGCAGAATAAACGGTTTGTATTCACAGGCCAATATATATACATTCTGTTTTCGTCTATCCTGCACCCTCATGCTCCAACCGTCTTGAGAAATGAACGCCCCCCCCTTCCCCATCGTGTCTTGTAATAGAATACTGAGTGGATTTTTCCCCTCTTGTCTCTTTCTCTCTCTCACCTCTTCCTTCTATTACTCAGCGCAGTTACACAGAGGAAAGTGGCGTTAGGAGCTTTATATTGTGATAGCGCCGGAGGGAGAGAGAGAATACAGAAGAAGCGGGGATATTTTCTCCTTGCCTTTTTAGCTGCAAAATTGCCCTTGCGGTTGCAGAGGAGGAGCCAAATGCACGATCAGTGCAGGATCTGTGTTCCCTTGTTTCAGTGCGATGGAGTGCGAGTGTTTGCGTATGATAATCATTTGCTTGAAAGATCAGCCTGCTTAGCGACATGATTAGGGCTGTTGGCGGTTTTTGCAGCTCTCCTCTCGGTCTCACACACTCAGTCGGCATCTCGCATTCTTTCACCCCGCTCTGTTTTGATTGTGTCTGCCAAAGGAAACTTTGGAATCCTCTCCAGTTTTGATCTTACACAGCTGTGTGAATTAACCCCCTTCCAACATCACCCTGCCAGAGACACACACACACACACCCCAACATGCTGACATGCATGCACACGCATACTCGGGCCCTCTGGGGCTGTCATTTTGCACTTGGTAAATCTTGTCTTTGTAATGCGGTAGCAACACATTAGACATTAAACGTTATTAATGTCTCCAACAGCTTTTTTGCATTTACCAAACAATTTAGATGACAGCAGATTGATTTATATTTGCTTTAATGTTACATGTTACTTCATTATTACCAGGTGAAGCACTTCGGGGGTGTCCTCAGGGTTGTTTTTATTCTAATTCCCATAACTGAAGCAGAAAGAGTCAGCACAGACATATTGATTCCTCCTTTCCTTTTTTGCTCATTGATTTCTCTCCTTTTCTTAGCAATAGGTGCTGTTTTAAGTTTGTTTTCCACAGAGAGGAGAAGCAGAGTGTGAGTCAAAGGTATGGTTCCCCCCTGTTCTTAACCTCAGCTCAATAGACGAGGGCTTTTCTAATTCTCCTGACTGCGTGATTTCCTCCAGGCCTCACAGCAGGGAGCTAGAGTGCATGGTCGACCGAGGAAAGGGCGCCAGAGTCTGGGGCTGAATGTCTGGCTGGCCTCCCCTGGCCCTGGATCAAACATCACAAGGCCTGAGGGGAGGGAGGGAGAGAGAGAGAGAGAGGGCAGGCCAGACCTGCAAATCACAACCTGTGATCGTCAAGGAGAAGAAATCCAAGAGGATAGTAATAATCAAATTAGGCACCATCTCAAGTGAAATATCCAGTGACTGCAGTAAAGACGAGGCCTGTATAGGCTATACTGGTATCAGCCAAAATAACTCTCTATACAAAGCGCAGCTCCCTGAAAAAGCGTATGCACATCACAAAGGCTGACGCAAGCCTCTGCTGTTTTTAGATTTGAATGGTTTGAGAATGGGGATAGGAAATGAGGGAAGCACAAGTTGAATCCGAGCCATAACGTCATAGAAGCACGTTCACTTTGACACTATTAAAGTGAGTAATGCAGGTATAAAACAAAAGACTGGCTAAAACATGATTTTGTAAGCCAATTAGCAGGAAGTTACCATGGTGAGTGTATTTACGCCTGAACAGCTTTACTCTCTTCTCTGTGCTTCTGTTGTGTGTTGGGTTGGCATGTATGATTGGGAGGGGGATTTTTCTTCTTCTTCTTTTCTCTCCCAATGCTAGGTTTCTATAGAAACTGTCATGCTGAGAAGGTTTCTGAGCAAGTCAAACACGTCTTCCTCCTCTCATGAGGGAGTGGGACTAGATGATGAGTTGGTTGGGTTGTTGTTGGAGCATCTGGTGCCTGGCTGCATTCTGGGGAAGTAACTATCTGTCTGGCAATCATGTGAGTCAGAGAAATCAAGTGTGTGACCGTGAAACTGAGAATATTCAACTGAGGAGGGAAATTCTATATTCATAAGTTATGTGTGTGACTTATAAATGTACACACTTTAATTTATTTCTAAGACCAAGGTTCTAAGTGAAGATGACATAAAGAGAGACAAGTATACATCCTTTTTAATTTTGATATATCATTTCAGAGAATATAAAGTGTGCACTTTTGCTCATAGTGTTTCTTATTTAGTCATCTGTTTTTTCTTGTATTACCGAGCTGTTCCTTGCTATTTCTGTCTTTTCGTCATACTAAACTGGAAAGCTTTCACAATTTTCTAGCGCTGGCCTATTTCCTGACAGTAGACCGGTTATTTCACCATTATCGACACTAGTCACTTTTTATTTTTTTGATGAAAACACTCCCACCACTGAGTCACTGAAATCAAGAGTGGAATTTCATATTACTCATACTGTTCGGTCGTGTGTGTGACGAGCCGTTTGGTAATTGTAATTCTTGTTTTTAATTCCTGCCGCGTTCCTGAGGTCGAGAAGCGATACATAATTATTCATACACAGAACAACAAAACGGAACGCAATAACAAATGGGACAAAAGTAGTGAACTGGAGCAGGCATAGTTCTACTTACACCAAATTAGGGTGTTTCATTATAACGGCTGATCCTAGCAATTGTCTGTAATGCCGAGAATGACCAGCTGTGCATTTCAGTTGGCACTAAACAATGTGAAACTGTATGACAATTTACCTTTTTTTTATATGACAAAAACTGACACTTGGTGCTACCTTAGTTGTGCAGTTTTAACTTTTATCAACAAAGGCTTTGCTGGAACTGTGGCCTTCCACCGAAGAAATTGTACTACTCTGGGTGTAATGATAATGTTTTGGGTGATTTAAGCGTTTGAATACCTAAGATAGACGACCAAGCCCACAGCGTAAATACCTGTATTGAAGAGATTAACCATGTACCTTTTTTTGTTAAGGCAATAAAGGATTATCTGTAGACTTCAGAACAGCCCATAATGCTCACACAGGTTGGAACATTTTGGTCACAAACGAAGTGGCAAGCCAAAAAAAAAGAAGCACAACCAGTAACACTAAGCATTGACCGCAACCAGGGTGGGCTGCATTTCTGATGATTTGCTTTTGAGGTTTATCGTATTGCTGAACAAATCACTGATGGCTGCTTTGGAACAACTTTGACACAACAGCGGTGTGATAAAACAATCGGCCTGTTTGGTTAGTTCTACTGATCGTTAATGGATTCATTCGAAAAGGCTGAGTCAGACTGAATACATGCAGTGGTTGTGGAGACATCTAAATTCTTCGTGACTAGCAGCAAAGTCAAGTGACTCAACGACTTAACCCGCAACAACCACTTAAGTATACCTGTTTGGCCCATGCAGCATGAGCTCGAGCGGGTATGAGGTTGACATATTTACACTTCCTCCCTCTGAGGTCAATTACCAGTGATGGAGTCTGCGATACACGTGTGGGTGTCTCTCTCTCTCTCTCTCTCTCTCTCTCTCTCTCTCTCTCTCTCTCTGCCTTTGCTTGCTGTATGGACGCCATCTAATCTCCCCCCATGCATCACCTTCATCCTTTATCCCCACTGTACCAACGCCATTATTCACCTCTTTCCTCTTCTGCTCTTCACTCCACCTCTGTCTACCATGCCTGTTCCGCTGCCTTTTGCACACAGTCTTTCCTTTTACCTTGTCTTTGCTATTCTTATTCTTACTCTTTTCTTGCCATCTCACCTACTGTCTTTCTCTATCCCATTGTTTTCTGTCAATCCCCCTCTTTAGCTGGGCCCCCATACACTTTGCCTTTTGTGTGCAACAATGGAGTGAGCTTGTGTGTGTGTGTGTGGGGGGGGGGGTGTTAAGGTGAGGTACTAGGTGAAAATCATTTCTAAATTGCCTCTTGTCTTCTTTATTTGTGTGCCAGGGAATGCTTTCCTGGGCTTGCACTACAACTCCCTAAGCAAAGGAACTCCCTTGCCTAAGCGCTCTGGCTTTGTTTCATAACCTTCTCTGGCTACAGTGTAATCTGCAGTCGTACAACAACGACATACGCACACACACACACACACACACACACACACACACACATACAAAAACAGAGGCTTTAAAAAGGCTTAAGATGTTGGGCACAGCGGAATAAGAAGACAATGGGCTTTGGCTGTAGAGGTCTAGGTCTAGGTGAGGTGTAAATGAGTAGTTGTGCTGCTTTTTGTAAATGAAGTCTACTTCATTGTGAGGCACAGTACGTGTTAGATATTTATTCTTATGAGTTATTGAATTGTTGTCTGGGATTTACATTACATTAGATTCGGACAAAAGCTTTGTGAGTAGTCGGAGCTATTGCTGCTTTTGTTTTTGTAGATTTAATCTCGCACATTTTTTGCAGAAATGTTGTGCATGTTTTTGTACAGCAGCAGCTAAGCTCGTACCACAACCTCTTGCAGCTGGCCTAACACCAGGATCCACTGGCGGCTCACTTCATAATATATAAATGGTCTTCTAATTTATGGCTTCCCTGATGTAATGTTATGATGTACGTTTTTATATCTGGTTTCAAATCTGTTTAACTTTGGATGTGGTGGGTGGGTGATTTCTAGATTCTAACGTAGATATCTCTCTACCGAAAGCTCTTTTGGAAATTGAACCTGAAATGCCACCTTTTACTTTTGTCCATAGCTCTTGTGTTGTTACTTTACCATTTCCATAGAGTATAGATCAGTGGTTTTCAAACTTCTTGTGGTCAAGGCACACAAGTTTTTGGTTTCAAAATCCCATGGCATACCTGGATTTGTCTCGGGGCACACCATTTGGGGAACCACTGTACTCCACTTCTTTGACCGTTGTTCGGGCCCTGGCCCTGCCTTTCCTGCCCCAAACTGTCAGCACATTGGCCTGTGGTGGCTTCTATTAAACCAGAGCACTTACTGGTATTCTTATCTCTCTGGCAATCTGCATTAGGGCTCCGCCTGTTGCCGGTTAACCCTTCACAGGCCACAGTACAGGCGTAGTTTCTTTGCCCCCTATGTCAACTCAAGAGGGATGTATGCATTTCGGAGCAGGCTATTTGCTGGTTGCTTGAGTTGCACAGCCCCGCGCAAACTCCAAATACAGTCCGTCTTGCGCTCTCTGTCCTTCCAGTTTGCCTCACTCCTCTCCTAATTCTTCTCGGCTTCAGTCAGTATCCCACCTAGACCCATATTGTTGATTCAGGAGAACTGGAGCGGTGGTGTTATAACAATCATTTAGTCGCCCTCCTCTGGTTGTGGCAAGCTGCATGCTGAAATCTATCCACTGCCTATTTAAATAGGGATGCACATTGTTTTTAGCTGCTGTGACCTTCTACGCCTAAGTGTAGATGGGCGTTTAAGTGTAGATGGATATCTCCCCCCTGCAAAAAACATGTGAGAGATGACATGTTATATACACATTTAATGTACCCCAGAGGTCATGCTTGTGAATTTGATTAGCTCGGCTGAAATATGATTGTTGTTATATCGAGTGACTTGGGCCATATTGAATTTTTAATCTCCGTGTCAACTTCGGCTGGTATGGCATTCCATTTCTCCTGATCAGCGTTGTCGGAGCTGTGGCAAGAGAATTGTTTGGTGCTTCATTATACGCTTAGCAGAACCCTTGTTGTGGTTTTATTACTGGAAAGTACAAGATAATGTTGAGTTGTTCACATGGGTTTTTTTCTTTTACGAAGGTCAGACTTGTTGAACTCTAAATGAGTGTCTATGGGATTCAACAGAGCAGCTAAATGTGGAGAATGCAATTCTGGAGAATGCTTGTTGTCAAATTCACTTTGTCAAAATCAGTGAATATTTCCTCACGATACGCTACCTGTCCATACTGTGTGTGTGTGTGCGCACGCTTACGAGATCCAGTGTTATTACACAGCCTAGGCTCTGTAAACGGGCATGTTGCTAGCTACTGTGGGCCCTCTTTATACCTTTTTTGTTTAAATACCTGCACAGGCTGTGTATTTACACCAGATCATTTTTTCAGTGCACACACACACGCGTATAGACGTGAATATCATGAGCAGATATTCACTGATTTTGACTAAATGAGATTTTGACAACAAGCGTTCTCCGGAACTTGTCTTTTGTCTTGTTCCTGTGAGTCTGTGACTGCGCACTCGCCACATGACGTATAGTGAGATATATAGCACAACGCTGAACTTGTGTCGATCATCCTTCCAAATAAACAAACGCTGGCACAGCTCTTAATCTTTTATTCACTAGTCTTGTTATTGCATCTGTAGCCCGCGCGAAATCCCATTGATTACTCCCCTTCACTTGTGTCACAGGCACGGGGGCATTGAGGGGGCTGATCAATTCAGGGGGGCCACAGCTGCACAGGGGCCCTGGAACATGACAGGGATAAGATATTTATTGTTTCGTGGCCCAGAGCTAATTCCTGGGGTTGAAAAATATATTTCTCTATCCTTTGCTGCTGTAAAAAGTCAGCTTTTAGTATATCTTCATGCACACATTTGAATATCAGTCTTTTTTTATGCAGCCTTCCTACATCTCTATTAAAAAGAGTCTGCATGCGTCTCACACACTTGATCATCCTCTCCGCTTGTTAGTAAAAAGCTTGCCATAAAAAGCTTTTTTTTTTAATCTTCCAAACTGCGAGCGACGTGTGTGTGTGTGTGTGTGTGTGTGTGTGTATTGGATAAGTTCCTTGCAAATGTGTCTGGTGCTCGACAGCGAGTTTGCATACACTTTCCATAAACGTTGATGTGTGAATAACATGTCAAATGGATTGATTTGTGAAGGCGGCTGTCACTCACTGGTTGAGTTTATTCTGAGCGTGCCCAACCTCAGCTGTCAACAGCTGGCTGGCCCAATGATAAGTACTACTAATTGGTTACTGTAACCAATGCAAGGATCCAGAATCCAGCAGTTTTGGCCTCCACTGCTTTTCATTTTCTCACGTTCATCTCAATCGACTGTAGCTTTGGCTTTTCTCTGGAACGGACAGTTTTTGTCTAGCGACGAGAGAAAAGAAATGTGCCCCCTTAAGCATGACTTTACTTTAGTTGTAAGGGAAACTGCTCTGCAAGAGGAAGTATATGGATATCAATTGACAGGCTGTGATGCCTATTTCCTTCTCTTTCTCTTTGTCTCTTTCATGTGCCTTCTCCCTCTCCCCTTTATGTCTCCCTAGCTGCTAGGTGTTATCAATGCAGCTATTGTCGGGGAAGAAAGAGCAGGGGGGGCTCACGAGACCCCCCCTCACAATGGGCACATGCTTCCCCCTCTGTGGGCTGTGTGTGTGTGTGATGGTCACAGGTCTGTGATAAGGCATTTGTGTGTCTGGGAAGCACCTCACTTTCCCTCTCACATTCACCTGTTTCAGCTGCAGGTATTATGGCACAAGCAGTTGAGCTCAACCCATCAATGAATCCATTACTTTGACTAACTGCAACGCCATGGAGACGAATACAGAACAGCTGCATGGTAACATTACACTGCATTCGTTAAGCCAAAGACTTCTTATAAAGTGTATCAAGTTCTTTCTGGAAACCACCTGAAACTCTCTATGTTTAACTAGCTTCTGATGCATAGGGCTATGAGTGTATGGTTGCATTTCTGAAGTTGTAATTTGAGAGAAATCTTAGAAACTTGTGAACATCCAGGACTTCCATGACCAAAAATAGACTGCAAATACTGTTCTTTTGAGTTCCTTTGCTGATGTGATATGTGAATAGCACAGCTTTTGAGCTGGAGTACGCCAAAGTACACTGGTGACTAAGACTTGCAATCCGAGAGTTGCTTATCTACACTGAATGGCAGTTGACTTGAGGCTGAACTGTGTGTTGAAAGACTGATACAAAAGAAGAATTAGAGTTGGGTTTTCAGGGTGTAAGTAATAACTCAGGAACCAACAACAAGTGGCCCTGACAGAGGCCACGACAAGGTTGTTAATGCTTGAAGCACTTTTGTACTTGATATCATTCCAGAGAAAGAGAAAGCAGCATTGGCAGAGCTACAACCCTCTCGATCATTTTTCACTTTCTAAGATGAAATGTTTTAAGTGAGGCAGCACAGAGAAGCATGTCAATGTCAAAGAAACGGACTGAATGAGAATGTGGTGAGTTGTCCACAACAGCGATGAAAAGGGAATCTCACACTGTCATAAAAGAATAATGGGTAGAATTAAAGATTAGACATTACACAATGCCAAAAATTCTGACATTCATACTGGATTTCAGAAAGTTTTAATAACACACAAACACTCCACACATCTCAATGCATCTCATTTTTTTCCCACATTGTATAATTCTTATACGCACACGCAGACAAGATGGCTGCTTGAGGCTGTCGCTGGCTGTTAACACCTATTCTACAGAAGGGGGCCTCTTTTTGTTGCCGTCTCCGATCCACAGGAAATATTGGAGGGGGGGGGGGGTAGGCTGCTTTGTGTGGTTAGAGCCCCGCTCTTGATCCTAAACATTCACATCATACAAACAGCTTTATTGCAGAGTTTATGTTGTGTGCCCGGTGAGTGCCTCTGAGTGACAGTAAGGAAGTAGGTCAGCGAAGAGACCCCGTTCACCCCGAGCTGAGCTGCTTGTGTGTGTGTGTGTGTGTGTGTGTGTGAGTGTGTGTGTGTGTGTGTGCGTGCAAGTGCCTATATTTGTGCGTGCAAGTGTGCGGGCATGTGTAGCACGGTGTGTAATTCGTTTCCTTCCGCCCAGGAACCAGCCTGACCTCCCCTGACTTCCACTGCATCAGGCAAGTGTGTCTTTTCTCATTGTGTGTGTGTGTGTGTATATGACGGCCCAAGCCCCGACACAGCTCTGTTCAATGTCTCCGTGAGCAAGAGAGTCAGCAGTCATAAGCAGATTGACAGGCGAGAGGGGAAGGGAAGTGACCAAGAGGGAAAACTCAATTCTAGGGAAAAAGGGTAAAAGTGAATTCTCTGTTTCTCATGCTCACTCGCTCCTTTTCACAGCACGCTGCTGTTGTTAGGGGATGACTGAGCTGCTCCACCCCTACCAACCAATCCACTATCATATTGCCGCCCATCCTGCCATCTGATTGGTGGGCTGTCTGAGCCAGTGGAATAAAATGGGATTGATGGGTAATCTGTGGCCGGAGGTGGGGGAAGAAGGGGTAAGGTGAGACTGCCGTGTTTTTTTTTATCAAGGATTTCTTTTCATTTTTTAAAAGCACAGTCCAGACACCACAATTGGACAGCTTTTTGTAGCAGGTTTACATTTTACTCCTCACACACCCTCTTTCCTTTTTTATTATGGGAAGATAAAGTACATTTAAGTTTAGTCCGACATTCTGTGGAAAAGATAATCTTTCAAAACAATGGACTGGTGTTGGTCTATAGCAGGGCTATATTTATATAAATAAAGAGAATTGACTAATGTGAGGGCCTTGGCAGAGGGGAGAAAGCCAGGGTTGAACAGTCCCCCCCCCGCCCCCACCCCCCTGGGTATTGTCATGGCTCTGAATGTCTAATGGGAAGTGAAACCAGAGCTGGATATTGCTCTGTAATGGCTGCTGAGCTATGTCCTTGGGTATGTTGTACACTATACAAGAGCTGCATGTACTTGAACTATGTTTGCATATTCAGCGCCGTTTGCAAAAAGCATGAAGAAATTATAAAACGTATATACATGCAGGCAAACGAATACCTTGAATGCAAGTTCTAAATGTGCTTGTCTTATCGGTGTTTACAACATGTTAACAACATGTCGTTAATTGTTAACATGCTTATGGATTTGAGCAATGGTGAACATTAAGAATGGTATTTCTTTTTAAATGTTTGTTTTCTTTGGCTTGTGTCTGTGTTTAGAGCCTACCAGCACCCTTTCTCCCCCGGTCTCTTTAAGATGCCTTAAGTGTCCAAATGAATATAGATGAGCGGAGAGATCAGCACGTGTTCAAATCAATGTCCTGCCAAATGCAATAAAAAAACTGCTGCTCGCTACCAGTCACGTCAATAAACCATTGATTTGGAGACGCTGCCGTTTTGTCGCCTCCCCCCTTCTTATTAGCGACTAGAGCTCAGGAAAGCTTTGAATATATACGTTATCCGTTTAGTTTGGCTTATTTGTATGCATTAAAGTTAAATTGACAACTGCTCGTTTGTATTCGGTTACCAAAAAAGTGACAAGGCAGTGTCTTTCACTTTTAACCCAGACTGTCTACTAACCCTGAAACCTTCAGTGTGCAGGCTGTCTGTCAGAAATGTAGTTGACATTAGTCAGATTTTTAACACATCTCAAAGAAAAACATTTTTTTTCTTAACACAGTGAATTCCTTTTAAGTTGTCATAACTGAGATTTTCCTTTACGGTAACAACTGCCATTCATTTCTCATCATATCTGTATTATACTGTGTGTGCCTACTCCCTTCAGTCAGACAGAACGTACATAAGTGTCAAAAATCCCCGTGTTTTGGGTAACTGGGAACAGATCAGAGACGCTCTGCATCATCTTGTCTTTGTTTTCTTTCTGAAATGACTCGGCCGCCACAAACCACAAGCTTTCACAGCCTCAAGAGGAGAAAGTGTGTGTGTGTGTGCAGCGTTTAAGTGTCTTGTAATAAAGAGACAGCACCTACTTCCACCATTGTTAAGGCAAAACCTGAATTATAAAAAAAAAGGGGGACAGAGTCAACGGCCCAGCAACTCTGAATAAGCCCTGAGGAAACAATAGGCCCCAAGTACATTTTTCTCAACCAGGGGAAGAGATGCCTGGCTGGCACCCAAACGTGGAAAAAAGGGTTTCCCCAGGGAAAAGGCAGGGGCTTCCTCCTCGGCCTCCTGTGGTCTGGCCCATGCAAAGTACTTTTGAATGGTAGTGACGGGAACTGTGGTAAAAAATAGTTACTTTAAACATCAATGCTAATGTTGTACAAGGTCCCTTCTTAATCTGGAAGACCTTTTCAATGAGGCCTCCTAAATGTATACAAGATAAATGGAAAGTCTACTGTACATTTACTTTCATTTAAATGCTCTTGCACCAAACTTGGCATCAAAATTTCAGAGAATTTTTTAAAATCTTAGTAATCACTGTTACACTTTCCCCCCGCAGCCACCTCCTCTTCAGCTTCACTGACAGGAAGACTACCTGATTTCAGATGACTTTCATTATGACACGAATAGCCAGAAAAGCCTCACCGCTGGCATTCCTAAAAGTAGTCACATCCACAACCCTCTATACCTGGTCCACTCAAGCTATCCGGTGCCACACGTAATTGCCAAGAAATAGATCCCACCATATAACTGTGGATATGAGCTACTTTGGCACATTTACACAGACACACATTTGTTTTATCCAGTAAATAAGCCTCACACAATGTGACTTAACCCCATAAGAGTGCTGTAAGATGGTCACATTGTGCTATAGTAGTAGTTAGTAACAGAACCTGACATTTGCCCCAGTGTGCTGCTACTGTCTTTGATCCCACTTGCTCGTGAATAACAAAAGAGAAAAGGCACCGTGCTGTGTCTATACAGAAAGCCACATCATTACGTCTCCTAGATGGTAATTTTAGAGAACTAGTGTTTTGTGAATACGAGACAAAGTGAGTGACGGTGTGCGTAGGTGTGTGCAAGAGCAGGGTAGTCGCGTTTAGTTTGAAATGGTAGGCCCATACTTTTCTTTCTTTTAACTGTATAGACTTTCCATCGACTTAAGGAGCGATTCACCTTACCGGGAAAAGTGGCGGATATGACCGAGGTGTGGGAACAAGACGGGAGGGCAGTGACTGTGCGTGTGTAAATGAATCGACACATACTCCTCCATTGTGATGAGCAAAGCCTGGATGATGCAGAGCCACACACTCGCACAAACTCCTAGGTTGCGTGTGCGTGTGCGTGTGCGTGTGCGTGTGCGTGTGCGCGTGTGTGTGTGTGTGTGTGTGTGTGTGTGTGTCACCTACAAGTGTTAGCTGTTATCCAAACATAGTGGTTCTCTGAGCAGGGGGTAGAATATTTAGTGCATTCACCGCGGGTAAAAATGACTTGATTCAGTATACCCAAAGACTGTGCATGCTGAATTGCCTGATTTATTTTTGAGTGTGCTGTTGTTGGACACAGACGTCTCGAAATGTAATGTGCAAAGGAAATGAAGAAAGTCAGCCCACAGCTGGAAAACATCAAAACTTAAAACATCTTGGCAAACCAAAAAAATAAAGCGATTGATATCTTTGGAAAAAATCTCATTGCTGTAATTTGCAGCTGATTGACATGTAATTGTTAGCAAGGTGCATTCATTTCTTTTGGATACTGACCAAGCCAAAGACGGCACGCTCGTACAGATCAGCGTGTTATAGTGCAATGAGGGGTTTGGGACACAGCTCTTGTCCCTTCCAGCCATGGGAGTGTATCTGTATCTGCTATAGCCTAGCACCACGTGTGGGTGGCTGGCTGGGCTCACAATGGCTTCAGTGTACCGGCCCTCTCTCTCCTCACTGAGTCCTAACTGTACTCTGTGCTCACACAGAGAATTCCTGGATCTCTCTGACAGGATACCGTCCCCTCCCCCACACGCTTAAGCTTTAGTGGGAAAAGAAAACCCAAATAGTGAGCCATCGCAAACTTGTGCATGTGTGTGTGAGTGGGGGGACCCTGACCAATCGTCAAAATTCCTCAGTTTCCCACTTGGTGGTTGTAATCTTGAAGAAAAAAAAAATACTGGTCTCCTGCGATTCACATCATTCTGCAGAAACTCATGGGGGATTGATTGTGTGGGAAAACAATCTTGGGAAGTGGAAGAGGGAGAGTGGAAAAAAAAGAGATCCAAGGGCCCTTTTCATGTGGAGCATTCGGTCGTCTGCATGGCTACCAGGCCAGCCTGAGCCCAATCGCTTTCCTCGCTACACAGACCCATGGCTTACAGAGACCGGCAAGGGGAAGACACGGCACCTTTTTTTAAAATGCTGTGTAGAGTGATTTTGCCTGGTGTTAGGGCTGCCCACTGACATGGCTTGGCCAGGAGAGACAGAGAGAGAGAGGGACAGGAGGCAGAGTAAGTGGTGAGTCAAGGCAGCTAGAGTGGGGAGGAGGTGAAAGAGAGGGAGCAGGTGTTAGGGACTGGGTAGAGAGAGAGAGAGAAAGAACAGATGTAGAGAGAAACGGGGAGTACCAGTAGAGGAGAAGGAGAGAGAGCGAGAGATCAATGGCTGTTCACTGAATAACGGATGTTTGGGGCGGTAGCTCTCTGGTCCGTCTTCCGCTGTGTGCAGACACCAGCAGTTAACCTGTCTCCAGTGAACAAGGAGGAGAACACTTCTTTGTGCGAGCTGACACACACTTAAACGCACACACACTTAAACGCACTCACACAAGACACTCCCCAATGGCCTTTCCTGCACTAATTCTTGCTTCTTTTTCCCGGTTGGTCTGGTTAGAGACCAGTGTTAGCTTCAGACTCCCAGACTGCCCCTGTGGTCAATACTAATTCCTCCCAGGGCCTCATGGGAGTTGTGGTTTTAGAGGGCCCAGGGTCACATGGCCGCACCAACCCTCCTCATCCTCCTCCCTTCACCCCCCTCAACTCAGAGGGCGTGTACAGTTCATGCAGTGTAGCAACATCACACAGACCCAAGTATTGCGAATACTGACGTCAATGCATGATAATTTTTTTGTGTTCCTTTTTTTATTTTTTTTGCCGTCTTCTTTCACTCCCTTCCTTCCTCCACTGTCGGGTTTCTCAGGTCGCATAGCCTCAGGAATCCCTGGAATGTCAGTGTAGACCTGAACATGTCTACGTAAACACACACGTACACACCTCATGCCACGTCATTGTCGCCGCAACACATTTCTCTCCTTATTGATTTACCATTCCTCTCACTCCCTCTGTCAATGTGAAATGAAAGGGACACGATAGATTAAGATTGATTAGTTTTGCACGGGCCAATGTGAAACATTTCTCTTCAGTGCCACACCGTGATTGATTGCTTTCAGCGACCCTTTGTCTAGGGCAGAAAGGAGACGCGAGTGTGTACTCAAGGGGGGGTGGGGGCGGCATATGGGTGGTACTCTTTTTAGAAACACATGGCAAAGCATCCTGAACTCATTCCTCCTGCTCAGACAAGATAAGGGTTACCCGTGCTCAAACATTAACGCACACTTTTCATTGTCTTTGCATTCTCTTGGCTCCTTTGGTAGGGGGATGGGGGGAGGGGGGGTCTACGAACAACAATCAAGTCGAGGCCAGTATTTGATTAGAGGATCTGTTTTTAAGTCATCTTCTGAAGCCTTAAAAGTGCCCTCAAGCCTGCTGAAATGTGCTTCTCCGCACTTGCCAAACTTTGTGTGTGTGTGTTTGTGTGAGATGGACTGAAAGAAAAGAGAAAAAAGTTTTATTTATAAAAAAAAAAGAAAGAACTGAGAGGCAAGGGTTTTTTCTACTTTTTTAATAAGGAAGACAACATCCATGAGGTGGGGAGGGGGGGGGGGGTGATTGCCGGATGAGATCAAGGCCTCAAGTCTACTTTTCCCCTTAATGTTGGGAATTGGATGTCAAGATACATTTAGAAGGGATATACTCGAATGCACCCGCTATATTACTTGGTCTTTAGATGCTCCTAACAATGTAATGTGAGGCATTCATCAGCACATTGTGACTACACCGGGGGTTTTGCTTCATCTTACTGTAGAAGCAATGATGGCTTGTTTTGAGACTCTGGCAGCAACATGCACGACCAATGGAACATCTTTCTTTCGGCAAAAGAAACCTCTTACCTCATGCAGCAATCGGTAGCGCAACTCCCCCCCCTCCCCTCCCAGCACACTTGAAGCAGCTCCCCTTCTCGTCTCTCTTTGCTGAGTCCAGCAGCGTAGCTTGCATTCCAGCACTGAACACACAGATGCATTTCCTCATGAGAAACCTCTTCTGGCTTTCATTAAATAATGACGCCGACATGAAAAGAGTGATTCAGGGTTCCCTCTCCCCCTCCCTCCCCTCCCTCCCCTCCCCTCCCTCCCCTCCCCTCCCCCAGCATTGCATCACCATAAGTCATTTTCTGTGGGTGATCATTATTTTATTTTTTTATAAGCGGAGCGGGTCACTGCACCATGTCACTGACACACATTTGACTCAGCTAAGTGATTTCCTGCATGTGACTCCTGTGCGGGCTTATCCGCTGTAGTTGGAGACCTCAAGGCCTTTGTTGTGGCTTTTTTTGCAGCGGCGTCATTTTCCTGAGACAAACAGATGAGGAAACCCCTGGAGGTGTTTCCCAGACACGATGCAAGCGAGGGCCGATGACGTAATGGTTAAACTTTGCTGTGACGTGGCCCAACCGAACAGAAAGTTATTTGTGGGATAATAAACACGAAACGCTGGCTTTGGTTATAATGTGTTTTAGTTATTATTGTTATTATTATTATTATTAGCTTTGTGGTTTGTCATTGTGGTTCAAACCAATCCTCTTTAATGTACAATTTCCCAGCGAATGACCGAAATATTGGTGGTCAGAAATAGGCCTATGTGATTGGGTTGGCGAACCACAAACAGACAGAGCAGGGATTTAGTTGCGCTGAAAGGGACGATACACAGCCAAGGATTTTTGGGTGATATTAAACAGATTGTTATGGCTTGGTCAGTGGTAAATGTATCAAAGTCTCATTTGTGGTTCCCAGTGCTTCTGTCTCTCATGACTTGTCTTGAGGCACTGCAGCGCTTTGTGGCAGACTTTAAAGACAGAGGTGGCACCGACAATGAATCGCTTTAGGAAAAGATTTCACACTGGTTACTTGACAAATGTTCTAACCCCTCTCCCCTCTTACTTTCGTCTGCCGTTTCCCTCGACGTGTCAAAGTGCAGCCTCATCTTACTCACCACCAGCATCCCTACATACATGGCAGAGGTCTCCCTTACTGGGCATCCATTTTTCATTAAGAGCCCATTTGGCTGGAGTCATTTTGGAAACCCAATAAAGTGCCTATAAATCTGTGTTTTTTTTTAATGTGGTTGGGACGCCATATGAAGTGCTTTTATGACGATACGCAGACGGCCTCGATTTTAAACTACTGAGCTGGCCTCTCTCCGCGGCTAGCACGCTCTCCTTGTCTTCCTTGCTCACTTGCCCCCCTACACACACACACACACACACACACACATACACACACACACACACATCCCTCACCCGACCCTGCTCCTCTGGTTATTTAGGTCTGTCTTTGATCCTTGCCTGCTAACCCCCCCCCCCACCCCCCCTCTCCTCCTTGCTCATGGCTGATGATTAGACAAAGGGTCACGGAGTTTGGTCGAGGAAGTTGTCCGCCTGTGTGTGTGTGTGTGTGTGTGAGCACGCATTTGTGTCTGTTGGGTTTGAAGGGGATGATAGCCTTTGGAAATCTATTTAGGCAGGCCAGCTGGGTAGTGAAGGGAGATTTGCAGGATTACCCAATGAATGCATGTGCCCCTTCCCAATAGACCTTCATTAAAAGAATGAAGAAAAAAAAATCTGATTTTAAAGTGGGGAGGTAATGTAAATGAAAGTGGATGGCCACAAATGGAAGAAGAGTGTCTTGGCCGTCTTTCTCTAAAGTGGGGACACTCGCAGAGGAGCGCTGGAATGCAGTTTACGCTACAACGCGGTAACGCTGATGGTCTTATATGGATTTAAAGGCAGGCAGGGGGAGCTTCGGGTGCAGTGAAGTAGGATTATTTCAAAGCTTTTTTGTTGGCTGTGGAATGTAAAACCAAACTAGAATGCAGAGTTTGCGGTGTCTCTCTTGAAAGTCAGTTATTCAGGTCGTCAGTGAAAATGATTGATATGGTGGCTCAGTTTAATACGAGTAAGACATCACGTAGCAGAAAATGTCGTAGCGACCATGTAAAAAAAAAAAGAAAGGGAGACGTGGGTGTGTGTATAGAATGGCAAACATGCAGCTGCTCCACAAATGTACAGCTGTAACACAGTATGAACCACATGATGTAAAGCTGTTTATAGTGTTGCCAACAAAGCACATAAAATGTACCAATAAAGTACAGTCACACACGCTTTGAGTGTGTGTTTGTGTGGTGGTGAGAGATGCTCCCAGGTGTGCCGCACTGAGGCGTACAAGTGCATAATACTTAATCAGACATGAAGATGATTCAGCTTGAGTCTTGACCTTTGGCTAGTACACTCTGTGTGCGTGTTTGTGTAGTGTCTGTTTCAGGGAGCGTATCTGTCTAACAAGTTATGTACTTGCTCAGCTCTTGTTGTGATGAAGCCACATTTCCTGGCTGCACATCAAGATCACGTCTCTCTCTCTCTTTCGCCCGGGCCCGATTCCTTTCAGTCTCCATCTCTCTCTGTCTGCCTGCTTGTCATCTCGTCGGCCTGACTCACACAAGTCTCCGGCACAGATGCCTTTGCCGTGTGTGTGTGTGTGCACCTCCTGCTTAGCCCCTCAGCAGGACCGCCAGTCAGTTTGTGACTACACGTCTCCCACACATCTCCGTGTCTCCTGCGTTCTCACCATTCCTCCTCCCTCGCTTTGGTCTTTTCCACTTGCCCTTTTGCCATTTTAAACTTAATTTTTTTTTAAAATATCCAAATCAAATCTATGAAGTATGAGTTCCATACAGGCAAATGAGGGTTTGATCATTGCTACATTCTCCATGATGTCGCAACTCACTCCATGCCGGTGGTTGTTGTTGTTGCTTGTACAGAAGTGGAGGGATGGGAATTTAGGGATTTGGACACGAATGTGAGAATTGTTCCCAGATCCTTCTCAGGCCATGTCTCATGATGTAATGTCTGCCAGAGCAATGACCAGCACCACTAAAAAGCTGTGAGACAGTTTGTTTGAACCCCAAAGATTTGTTCCCGTGTGTATGTGTTTCTCATTACAACTGGAGCTGGTATTTTGGGGAAGTGCGTGTGGATTTTAATATGACTGAGAAGCCACTTTATGAGTGCTGCTTAGCGTGCCTATTCATTCAGATATACAGGCGGGTGTGTTGACTCCCAGTGGAGATACTGTCTGTGCTACTGCTGTGGAGTGTACAAATGGACAGACAGGATCTTGTACATGCACATGCATGCACTCACACACATACAGCTTCAACCTCTCTCTCTCTTTCTTTCTCTCTCTCTGTCTCAGTAATGCACTATCGACCTCTTTCCTACTTTGCAGACCTTGGGCTCTCCAGTGGCCTCAACCTGTTAAGTACACAGACACACACACACACACACACGCTGTGACCACGTTGACCTTTGAAGCTCGCCGAACGAGACTTGATTTCCAATATGGGTTTGTCTTACAGCACTCTGCTCTCCTCTCCTCTCGTCCTCCCTCCAGTCAGTGTTAATGTAATTAGACTGTGTGTGCCTGCTTTCCCTGTGTGCTGTTTTCTTTGTCTTTCTCTCTCTCCTTCACTCCTTCACTCCTACACCATCTTCCATGTCTTTCTTTGCTACCATAGCTGAAGTAATGCCGATGCTGGGATTTCTTTTTTTTCCTCTGCACCTCTGCTGTGCACTAATTCACTTTACCAATCCCTTCTCTTCATGGTAGACCATTCCCTACGTTCTTAATCTAATCCTTATTACTTGGAGTCTGTTCTCCTCTCTCCCTCCCTCTGTGGTCTCTCCCTTTTTTTCTTTTTCTACTCAACACTCCTCCCTCCCTCTGCTCGGCTTACGCTAACACAATGTCATTTCCTGTCTAAATTGGGTAAACGTAGCGGGGCCAAGGGAATCGCGGCTTAATGAAGCATAGCGGCCACTTTACCTGCTAGAGGCCCCCCAAGCTCTTTATCTCAGCGTTATGTGTATATTCGAGTGTTTGCATGGGCGTGCTGTGGATTCCCAAGCTCCCCTACCCTTTTTTTATACAAGTCTGCCAATACGAAGCATATTGGACTGAATAAAAAAATTGCGAGATGAAAGATGGGTATTGGACAATGACCAAAATCAGTAGGGGTTAGGGGGCATTGCGAAAATGGCTCAAAATATCTACAGTGAGCTTATTTTTTTGTCCATGTGGTTGCGTGACCTTTTTAAGAAAACACACAAGCAAATGCATGTCACCCCCTGCCACACAGGAAATACCACCACGCTCGACACCTTCATTTATCAAGAACCCAAGGCTAACATTTTCAAAAGCGAATAAAGTTCTATTGAAACGAAAATGGTCGGTCGCTTTGGCTTCACATTTCATTCATTCCCTAAAGCATTCACCAATCTCATTAAGCAGCAGAAGCCCCCAATGGGATAGTAGAAAGAAGTAGTAATAGTTCCAGCTTTGAGCGAGAGAGAGAGAGAGAGAAGTAGGCTTCATAAGCCTTATCAGGAACTGTCTTTTTAGCCTATTTTTAGCTGCTATTATCTTGATGTGCTGAGTGGGAGTAGACAGAGGGCATTAAAGGAAAGGTGGGGCTGACTGAGATATGGTTAGAAATGACAACCAGGGGGGAAAGATGACCTCACTTAGTAGCCCTTTGTGTGGCGGCGTCTGCTGCAGGTTCCGTTTGTCCATATCCCCTTCTCCCTTATTTCCTCTGCGTCTTCACCCCCTACTTCTGGCTGCAGGCGCCAGGCTGGCAGGCTTTAGCAGATGTGTGTGTCTGTGTGTGTACATATGAAACTATACGCTTACTTAGGAGCATTTGGACGAATAGTTGTGGGGCAACCGAAGTCCCCCTGCCTGCGAGTGAGTGCAGTCAGGTGTTTTGGGGGATTTGAAAAGTGTGTGTGGAGAAACAAGCAGACTCTGTGAAGGGCCGGCAGCCTGCTTGGCCTGAGAGAGCTTTAGCCCGTTCCCCAGCCAGCCTTGCCTTCCTGCCTACAGCAATATTTACGACCATTTTTTGGCAGGTGAGAGTAATTGAACAAGCATTTGTTATTTGGCAAACAAGCCTCTGGCTGGCGTGCCCGGGCTCCGTGAACGCCCCTCATGTTGTAGTTTTTAACACTCTGCTAATTGGACCACGTTCAAACAGCGGTTGTAATGTGTTTTGAAAACGATCAGCAGTAGCGTTTAATTGCTGATGAAAATGTGACTCGTATAGCCCTTAAATCTGCCATTTTTCATATTTGGATTCTTTATTATTTGATTGGTCATAGACTAAGATCTCAAGTAAATCTACAAATAAACACCACTTAAAGCCTCATACCCATGATTCCAACGACTACGTACCCCTGAATCATTTTCTGCTAATGTTTCAGTGTCCTTGTCATTTGAGATACTGATAATGGGTGCAGAATAGTGCTTTTACTCACCCATAATAAAACTCTACAACTAAAACGTGGAACATTTTGAATCCTACTCCTTAAATAAACAAATGTTATTTTTTTTAAACCACTCCATTCTTCTTGTTTTAGATGTTGCCTTAATGTAAGTTGGCATTACTACAAAAAAAACTGAAAATGCTAGTGCTGCTGTAGGAAATTGAATGCAGCACGTCAAATTGATTCCATAGTACTGATGTCTTAAGTACGTTTCTTTTTTAGCCACAGTTTTTTTCTAAAGCAGCACAAAAGCAGAATTGAAGATGATTGCAAGTGGCGTGCAATTATGCCCTCGTATTTCCTCTACTTCTCTGCGCTCCACTCTTTCTCACTCATTTCCCCCTCCTCCCTCCCCCCTTTTTTTTTTTTTTTTTTTTTTTACAATCCCCAGTTATAAACGACGGAGAATAAATAAAAGCGTCAATGGCTCGGCGCTGAGCTAGTACAGCAAAACGTTTGTAGGCCTTTTCTGAACTGAACACCAGCTTAAATTAAACGGCACAGTTTACGAGAGCTCTGTAAATCACACAGCTCAAGACATGTAAAAACACAAGCTTGGAGTTTAAACGCTCGCATTGGGTACAATTAAAGCGACTTACGCTGGTGGCACCTTATTTGTTTGAAAGGTTCTAGTGGTAGATTGGAAAAGCCACCTTAATGGTCCCAGCTAGTCGGCCAGAAGAATAATTTTTTTAGACTCGGCACGTTGTTAAAAGGAGCTTTGTCCCTTCCATAATGCAAGTGTGTTTTCTGCCCTCGTCCCGGTGAATGGACCATTATATCATAAGAGAAGAAGAAAACGGGGACGTGGGGACAGGGTGTCACTGTGATGTGAAGCCACCAGGCTGTGCGGGTGAACCGGGCCAAAAGTAACAGCTGACCTGCACACTGCTCACAAAGAGACTCGCACACACGCCACAGCGGTCTGTCCTCCTACCATCAGGCTTTTAGCTCTGAAAGTCTTGCTAGCCGTGGAATGTGGCCCTCTTTCTTTTTAAGTCTCACTTTTCTTCTCACAATTTCATGTGACAGGTGCATTCCTCCGGGGCTGGGGAAGTGTTTTGAGCAATTTTTATTTAAAAGCTCATGAATCAATGAAGAGCCCCAGTGCTTTGGGGCACAAGCACATGCCTTTACCCCTTGTGTAGAATCTCGCCGGTAAATGGAGCCAACGTCAATAAGAAGGACTGGCTGGTATCAAGATAGGGTGTGCCACGCATGGCTGGGTGTCAGTTACCAGCCTGCCCGGTGATAAGTGAGGGCGCAGTTGCGGTCGATACAAGTCTGGGCCATAAATGAGGTTTGGCAAGATGAACAGGTAATGGAGGGGGGAGGGGTGAGGGGGGAGGGGGGCTCATCTTTGCATGAGGCTGTTATCTTGTGAGAAGTCATGGTCAGTGGCTTACATTCAAACTGCCGGAAAAAGCTTTCTATTTTTTTAAATCAGCGTTGGCATTAAAGAGTTTCAAAGAACACACTACAGATGTTACTCCAGTAAAAGGCGTGTTGGCAAAATGAATCCCACTGTTTGTCCATTTGTTACAAAGCAGTAAATTCAGGCCTCAGTTGTAACATTGATTGGTGTTTGTATCTGGTAACAATAGGTCAGAGTTAGACACAAAGTAAAATGTCAGTCTCAAACACTTTTCTACTGGGGGGGAAAAAACACATACTTGATATAGCGCCGCGGGCTCTGAAGAGAGGAAACCTTTCACTTAAACACAGAACAGCACAGCCTGAAAATGTTTCAGATACATTTTCCAGTGTATACATACGTTTACAGTTCACTCCGTGCATACAGACATTTAGCATTTTTCTCCTCCTCCTACCATCCCCCCCAGCAAGTCTGTGGCAGGTTAATAAAATAAACATACATCCACCAGTGGTGATGGCAGGCATGTCAGACTCCCTTAGCTGTCATCAGCCGTGTGTGTGTGTGTGTGTGTGTGTGTGTGTTTGGGAGGGTGTGTGTGGGGGGTTATTTGATGCATGTGTGTCTGTGAGTCTATTTTAAACACAGACCTGTCACTTTAAGCTTGGGCTTGTCTGTCAAACCTCTCTTTCACATTCCCTCTCTGCTTCCTATAGGCTCATCAAAGTCTGTATGGGGCAGTAATATTATGCTTTATGTGTGTGTCTATAAATGCTGTGTGTTATTGTGCACTTTTAGTCCCTGCACTATGCTGGCTTGGTTTAGAGTTTTTACTATGCCTAGTTACTCACTTTCTTCAGGGATTAACTACTGCAAGACTAGAGGGGATGTTAAAGAGTAGAGACGTGTGTGTGTGTGTGTGTGTGTGTGTGTGTGTGTGTGTGTGTGTGTGTGTGTGTGTGTGTGTGTGTGTGTGTGTGTGTGTGTGTGTGTGTGTGTGTGTGTGTGTGTGTGTGTGTGTGTGTGTGTGTGTGTGTGTGTGTGTGTGTGTGTGTGTGTGTGTGTGTGTGTGTGTGTGTGTGTGTGTGTGTGTGTGTGTGTGTGTGTGTGTGTGGGCGGGCCCTTGTCCTCTACAGGCTTTGTGGTGTAGGCCAAGCACAACACAGCTGCCCACCCAACCACCCACCCAATCTGTCTCTCTCTCTATCGCTCACGCAAACGCACGCACACACACACACACACACACACACACATGCACACACCCACAATGTCTCTTTCTCTCTCCCTCTCTCTCTCCCTCCCTCTTTGAAGTTTGTCCCAGTCCAGTAGAGTGGGTACAGGGTCAGGTTGGAGAGGCGGATTAACGAGGCCCCCGGTATAGACGGATGAAAGGATGGTGGGATGAATGGTCTTTATGAAGTGTTAGATGAGAGGAGGGGTAGGCCAGGTGATGACGGGCCAGTAGACTTTGGTTCTAAAGTAGACGCGGGGATGGAGGGAGCCCAGATCTGAGGTTCCGATTAAAGACGGGATCAGTTCCTGTCAGCTCTGATATATCACAGCACAGGATCTGATGTGGCGGCCATATTTACAGTAGTGTTTAATGTTTGACCTCTGGCTATATCAACGGACGTCAAAGATTTCTTTGTTGCGGCAGAATCTAAGATGACGTAACTTTTGTTTGCTCACTCCCAGAGGTGGTGGAGACTGGACTATAGTTTAAAAACACAATCGTGTTGGTATGAAAGGGAAATGAATGTGTCATATCACATGTGTGTGTCCTGTGATTTTTTTTTGCCTTGTTTTAGTTTGGCCTCATGTTGCTCATATTTGCCATTTGCCTTCAGTAGGCATCCAGTGTGGTTTGTGCAGTTAGACTCCGTGTCTACAAGGCTCACATTCAAAGACATAAGAGAGAAATGGCTTCCGCTCTGTGTTGTTCACCTTCCACTTGCTCGAACAATAACACAAAAAAAGAGAAGAATATTGCACACTGCACACACAGCGCCACATGCATGCGCTACCGCGTTAAACCTCCCCGCCTCGCAGAACTGGGCGCCGCGCGGCATTAAACAGACAGTGATTGATCTACGGTATGATTGTTTATTTTGCCTTGCTGTCAGTGATGGATGAAGATTTGCTGGTATTTGAAAAGTCTGGGTGAAATATGGAGGAGAGGCGGGGGTTGGCCTGGGTGCGGGTTGTTTAAATCAACTTCCCCCCTTAGGAGAAATACCAGCGGGCCTTATGGGACGACCTGTCATCGCACCTTCACCTCGTCTCAAATGAAATGTCCCCCCGTGGTGCGGTAGTAACTCAGCAACCGGCGTTTTAATAACTCTGTGGGATTGTAAACAGTTATTTTACCCTGTATCGTGAATTGTTTTTTTGTCGGAGGAAACGTGTGTGTGTGTTCAGCTTTCACTCTGAGATAAACAATGATCTTGCCTTATTTCACACCATTAGCTTCTCATTCACACAGCAGAAGTCTAGCCTATTGTCTTGGGGCAACACACATTCAGCTGCAAATGTTGTGCCACGTCTCTTTCCCAAACTCCTAAAGCTATTGATATTCAGCGCCGGCCGTGCTCTGTTGTCTTCTACAGGTGCCAGTCGATTGAATTCCTTCATCCCTTACAGAGTAGCGCATACATAACCCCTTCCCCCATCCACGGATGACGGCCTTCGAGCAGCAAGACGTTTCTAACACCCTCTTTAGTTACCACACCCCCCCTCCCCAAGGGGCCAAAAAAGGAACCTGGCTAAATGAATAGAAAAGGGGAACTGGAGACACAATGCCTACCTGTCCTCCCTCCCTCTCTCTCTCTCTCTTCCTCCTACCAACTCCCCCGTGACACCCCTTCTTCTTTTTTTTGCTGGCAGAAACAGTCTGACTCCTCTGATTCCTTTTCACACGGGCAGATGGCTCGACCGGGAGATTCTCCAGCCCAGACAAAAAAAAACTGAAATCAAACCCCAAATCCTCCAAATCCTCCTATCTTCCCTGTACTAATATATTAAATTTTTTTTTTTTAACTCATAACAGACGCCTTGTTTGTCTGCCAGTTTATTTTGTGTGTGTGTGTGTGTGTGTGTTAACCATGGAAACCAGGCTTTCCCCTTTTCACATCTTGTTTTCGCTGTCTCTTTCTCAAAAACGTTCACTTTCACTTGCCAAAACATCGCTCTCTGAATACCAGCTCGTTTGAAGACAAAGGGGGAGACGATTGGCTTCTGTCTTCTCTTTTCTTTTTCTTCATTGTAAGCAGTGATAACTTTAGCATATTGCACATCATTAGCGAGGTTACGAGTGAGGTTCAGAGTGAGGTGAGCAAGCTTAACAGCTGTGAGCTAGAGTTGTAACACATGTTCCGGAGTAGCTTATATTTTTTTTTAGCGTTGTGTGCAGAATGTTTTTTTTGTTATTATGACCAAGTCTGACTTGAAGAGAATGTTTATTGTGACTGGCTTGAAACTAAATAATTAAGAGTTGCATTTTGGACATTTTTAAGATTTGAATCTGTGATCTAGGACAATCATAGGCATCATGGGCAGCTTAACTCCAATTTGCGATGGAGATGGTGCATTATTGACGTCGGGGCAGGGAATCCAAAGTTCCCTTTTCACCTATTGAGTTTTAAATTTCGAACCATGTGACCATAACCTCTTGTGGGCAGAGGATTTGCTTCCCCCGCCCGGCGACTGAAAGGAACCTCTTTCTCATTGGGTGCCTGGGTCTTCCACAGCACTTTGTCATGTAAAGAGGCCCCTTATCGGGCTGTGTGGTTGGGGGGGGTGTAAAGAGGCTGGAGAGAAATTGGAAAGCCCTGGATCCCCGGGGCCAACAGAGATTGACGCATGGTAAATAAGTGACTTTGATTGACGGGTCCTTTTGAGCAGGGTGACTAGAGACCCGCCCACTGATGTGTCAGCCGGGAGGTCAACTTTGACCCCTGCCGGCCACCTGCTTGCCCCTGACCCTTAACCTTTAGCTGGACTTCTGCGTGGAAAGGGCCCCGGGATATCTATTCAGCAAGGAGTTTTAATCGCATGTGGTCCTTTTTATTTGGTGTTTTTTTTTTAAGGAAGCTTTTGTTTGTATATATCTGTATTTTCCCATCTAAACATTCACTATTATATAGTTTAATTTACATCATTAAAGGTGACATTCTGGAGAATCTTTGTCAAAATCACTTTTTTTTATCTAAATCAGTGAATATCTCCTACCTGTCCGTACTGTGTGTGCCCCGAAAAAGAATCTGGTGCTAATCACACAGTCTGTAAACGGACATGTTGCTAGCTACAGTGGGCCCCCTTTGTTAACATAGAGCCTAGGCTGTTGTTTTCAGCGTGCACACAGTACGGACGGACATGTAGCGAATTATGAGGAAATATTCACTGATTTTGACAAAGCTTCCTCCAGAATCACTGACTCCACATGTTTTTAAATCAGTCTTGTTAAGTTTTCTTCTGTCTCCTCTGCGTCCACTTTAAAGCTCTAAGACTTCTCTTGCTTGCGCTCTCAATCCCTGAGTAACCCCATCGAAACACTTCAAACTCTTATCCATCTTACTAAATGTTTCAGCAAATGATTTCTTATTCAGCCCCTGTGTACCGTAGCTTGCAGCAATTTTCGTCACGTCCCCTGGCTTGTCTGCACTGCTCCTTGAGCGGTTCCATTTGTTTCGTGGCGTCTCGTAAGCGGCCGGCCAACAGTGACAAGGTAATGGACGAAACCAGGGCCGCTGGAAGTGTAGTGATTTCACAAGGTCTGATTTAATTTCCCCTCCCATTCGGGCTAAATTGTGCTGAGGCGTCAGGGGTAAATAAACGAAAAGCGAGTGAGACGGCGAGTACGGTGCGTGAATGAGAGGTTGTGCTGTAAAGGTTGCTTTGCTTTTTCCATTCCTCCATGAACAGTTATAGATTTATTACTGTGTGCTTGTCTAGCACTTTGCTCATGGAGTAGCTTAGTCCTTTAAACGGTGCAGTAAATAAAAGATTTTGGTGTGTGTGTGTGTAGAAGTGAATACCTTTCACTGTTCAAACATAACATTATTTCAGTTCAGTTCATTGGCTCTTTGGCTCAGGTCCACTTGAGGCCCACTTGCTGAATATTACCAATTATTATGAGATTTTTGCACACTGGCCACTTGGTCATGTGTATGTGTATATATTGTTACAAGGTGAAGTGTACACACAGAAGGACTCCCCCCCCCCCTCCCCCACACCCTCAGCTCTGCAGAAGTGTGTCGTGTCTGATATATGTTTACCCTGACCCCTGTTGTTTTCAATAAATGCAAGCACATGGAAGTTTGGGATTATAACAATGGATCTTTTTCCTGCACGCGTACACTAATGGACTTGAACGTATGTGCCCACTCAAGTAAATTGGCATGTGCGTGCACACACTGGGAGGTTTGCGACAGGGCGGGGGACATCGTCTGTACCTCACCATCCTCAAAGTGTGAGCCAGATGAAACAAAAGAGTTTACAACACTCTAACATCCCCTCTCCTCTCTTTGATATTGAATTACCTCAATGACCAGGAGAGGCAACAAACTAATAACAGGCCTGAACTATTGACCCACCCCAGAGCTTCCACATAGCTCTTTTGTGAGCGGCTCCAGGGTTCAACACAACATTTTTTTCCTACTGGCCCGTTGGGCCAGTGGATCCGAGTTTTACTGGCCCCTTGTATATTTTCACTGGCCCTGCACACACTTATTTTTTCTTCATAATTTAGTGTCAATAATTATAATACCTGTATTAGAAAAATAAAGAAAAATAACCAAATCTAAAGGGAATATCTATACTGTAACAGTATAGATATTCCCTTTAGATTTGGTTATTTTTCTTTTAGTTAATTATATGAAATGTTGAGATTTCTCATACACATAATATAAAACCAGGCAAACATATTGAATTTGAAGCCTACGACTGAAAGTATGTGGAATGGGTGGGCCAGTATTTTAAAGTCCAGTAGTTTGATGATTGTTTTTATTCTTGAATTTGGGCAGTTTATTGGGTTTAATGAATAGTTCACCTGCAGAAGTCATGATCAAACATAGGGAAAAATAAGAGATGAAGGTCTGATCAGTCTTTGTGGTGTGGTAGGCTGTTTTTATTACTTTTTCTATATGCATTAGGGATGTGAATGTGTCGACCGAATGACCGGTTTTCCACTTGCGCTCAAGTCGACTTTAAAGATAGAATAGAAATCCGAAAATCAGGGGGTTATGCTGTTTTTTTAATTGGAGATTTCACCGTGTATGCAAGTTCATGTCTGGTTGTGAGCGCGCTGCAGAAGCGTTACTTCAGCATGAAGTGTCAGCTTCACATAAGAGTCCGGTGTGGGACCATTTTTTCAAACTATTGATACAAAACAATGCAGTGCAAAATATGCAGGATATTCGAATAGAATTGTTTGTCCACTGGCCTTTCATTAAAAAATATATTTTATATTAGGTTTATTATATTGAGTCTTAAATAAACACTGCTTTCATTACGACTCTCAATGCGCATTTCAATGAACCATGATGTAGTCTACAAAAAGATACTGAACTGTGATTGGCCATTACTGGCCCGGAAGGGACAGTGACTGGCCAATCAACTTGCCCTGCATATGATTTTACTGGCCCCGGTCCAGCGGGCCATTGGTTATGTCGAACCCTGGGCTCTGTTGACGTCAGCCCCCCAGCACCACCGAACGCCAGTCTCTGTGTGTGCGCACCGCGGAGTCTCATTTCCATAAGGAAAAGTAGTTCACCAGACTGGGAGCCAGAGGGTAATTATTTGCTTTGTTAAATAGGGTAATTAACTTGTCACCCAAGTGGTATTTGTGGCTTGTTCGCAACAGTTTGATTCATATTCACCACCCCTGTTCAGCAATGGGAGACTGTGGAAATAATTGTGTTGTCTATTGAAATCAGTCATGTTGCCTAATTGTTGCTTTGTTGGAACGGTCTCACTGGACTGGCAAGTTACATTTAAAAAAAAATGTGCACACAGGGTATTGTTAATTGCATCATGTCATCACAATTGTTATCCCCTCCCCCCACCAACTGCCACGTTCCCATTCTGTTCAATAAATACTCAACATTCACTCAGAATTAGCTTGGTGTGTGGTGTTTTTCCGGGTCGCACAGGCATTCATCTTGTTCGGTAGATAAGGTAAATCTTTGCGGGTCTGTAGACATATTCCTGTTTGTTGCACTTGAAAAGGATGACATGTGGGAGGGTACCGTTTCTTGACTTATGGTTTTAGACTCGGACTGCTTCTCTTGATTCATATGTAAACTACATTTCAGGGCAGATAATTAGCAAACCGCGATTTGTGTGTGTGCATACACATTCTTGCTAGACATGCACAAAAACTACACACACACAAACAGTTAGCAGCGACTGAAGCAGCTGCTATAGGAGAGGGGATGGATGTGAACTTCATGGCCCTGACTCTTGTGTGTATATGTGTACACAACGGCACACAGTCTGCCAGTAATGATCCAGACAAGAACTTAAATGGCGCATGCTTTTAAGTCCTTCGGAGACGGTCGTGTGTGTGTATCTATATGTGTGGGTGTGTGTGTGTGTGTGTGTGTGTGAGTGTACAGTGCAGAAAGAGCGCTGCGCTGTGACATGCTTGTTAGTGAGATTGTCAGCCAGAGAGAGAGAGACACCTGACCTTACATGGTCTGTACAAGCCTCTCTGTTGTTGCTGTCATCAGCCACCACTCACACTGGTGGAAAATGGGTCTCTAGCATGGTGTGTTTTTTTGTGTGAATTCAATTAATCGTATTATCCGGTGTGAGATGTCGGGCTTAAAGACATTAGCAGTTTCAAAACACTACTCCGAGAAAAGCCATATTGACACTTAAAATGTAATTTATTTTTTGTCTTCTACAAATGCTAGAGCTGTCAAAGAGACGGTGGCGTATACTTTTGTTGCGATAGCCAGGAGGAATCTTAATGACGGTTTATTGAAGCATACCATTGTGTTGAATTTGTATCTGCAATGACAAAGAGTGGCACATGTCGGACAAAGCTTTCTATTCAGTTTAGTTGAAAAACATGTACTATTCCAGGGAGTGGAGGCTGAGCCCAAGAGCCTGAACTTGTAGGATTTGAAATGTTGCAGCCCGAGGTTATATATCCACAGACAGGCCTGGATTTTGCTTTTAAGAGCACTCACTCTGTTTGGTTTGTTTATGGTGTGGATCCCCACATCATCTACCTCTAAATTTAAAGAGAGAGAGACACGTGTATACCCAAGGAGGTATGTGACATGTGCACACTTTTGCTTAACAAAGTCCGACTTAGCCTCAAGACCAAAAGAGGGCATCTCGGGACACGGACGGACGGACGCTTGCTCCACCTCCAGCCCTGCACTAGCTGTTGCCCACGTGCGCCCACCAGCCGACTTGCCAACAGGCGGGTTAATATTGCCACCAGCTGCAGGGGGGGTGATGCCAACCCATGGCAGACCAGTGCCAACCAGGCAGCGGGCCCAGAGCTCAGACACACAGGACTCTTATTCTCTTAGTACTCTACTCTTCTCTACTGCACACTTGCATACATATACGGAACATTGTAAATGCAATGGATCGAGGCCATTCAACGGTGGTCATCCATCTTGATGAACAGCACCGTATATAGTGCATACATAGGCTCAGCACGTATGTGTCAGAAAAATAAATAGTTTAGGGACACATAAATGGTGTGGTGCAATTATAGGCTTCCCTGTCTGTCTCCAAGGCTGTTGTGTTTTTTTCTACTGTGTAATTGTTTGCATGTGTAAATTTGTCTTGAAATCCGTATTATTGTATCTGTTGTAATGGAGACGTGTGACGGTGGTGCTGCTACTCAGCTGCTGCAATCAAAGCTGCTGCTGCTGTAATGTCTGAATATGAGCCAAAAGACTGTCTCCAGCAGCTGCCAGGTTTATCAAGATAAGCTGGAAGGTAAAGCCTTCGGAGGGTCACTGTGATCAGTGCACTTTGTAAAAATATAGGTCATTGTCTTTGCATAGGGATTCTGATGGCTTCAAGGTAAACATTACTCGGAGTGTACACACACACACACACACACACACACACACACACACACACACACACACACACACACACACACACACACACACACACACACACACACACACACACACACACACACACACACACACACACACACCATTTTTCATCAACTGTGTGTCACAATAGGCAGATTAGGATGTAACGATGAGGTCAGGCCCACCACCAAACAACACAGCAAAGCACAGATAGCATTATTTATTCCCCCATTTGATTGCATTTTATTAGACACATTTTTGGTTGCATAAGCATTCACTCTTTTGTATTTAATTATTTCCCCCAGTTTGGAACACACAGTGTGGTTGATTAATGAGCCTAGGGCCCTTGAAACTGCTGTAAAAAAATACACACAAAAGCTTTGGCACTGATTAAACTTGTCTAGAATGTAAGACATTAATTGTCTGAACAAGTTATAAAAGCACAGTTGTGAGTTCACCTGTTTTTTTTTTATTGTAAGGCATTTTTCCACCTGGTCCCTTGAAGCAATGCTTTACATTACCATTACCCAGATTGTTACAGTGCAGGCGCAATCCTCTGGTAGATGATATCGGTGACAATTGTCTGTGTAGGGAAGTATTTTTGTTTATTTTTGAAAGTTGGGTGTATATAAAGAAAGAGGATATTTTGCATCTTCAAAGAAGTAAGTCACTTAATTCACAGGCCTGTCTAAGGCTAGAGCACCAGGGACTAGAACACACACACACACACACACACACACACACACACACACACACACACACACACACACACACACACACACACACACACACACACACACACACACACACACACACACACACACTGGGGCTTATCGATTTTCTAAAGACTAAATCACTCCCACAGCAACAGACGCCACCGTTCAGTGTATCTAAAAATGATTGTGCTGAGGTCAAACTTATTTTGGTAGGAACTGAAGCAATGTGAGGAGGGATGAGAAAGGGAGCTGCAGAGGCTTTTTATTTTGCTCCTCTGCAGTTCTCGACCCCAAATGGAGGAGCGGGAGATGCTTCTGAAGTGGCTTATTTTTATTGCTCTGTTCGTGTAACTTGTGTTTTGCGATACACAGTCACGTTTGCTCGGCGTGTGTATGTGTGTGTGTGGGCCTTATTCCACAATATCTAATTTATGTCCTGGTGGTGGAAAAGAGGAATGAATGAGTCCTTTCTAGCAAAGCAGCTTGTCTTGAGATGGTGCAAACAGTCCTGCAGGGGTAACTGAGTTTAAAGCCGGGGCCTACATGAATTGTTGTTGTTTTTATCTTAAGTGTGCCTGTGTATGTGATGGTCCTTGTGAGCTTCTTCCTGTCTGATTGTTTGCAGGCTTAAACCTAACCGGATTCCACATGTAATCCTACAGTCTTTCAGATGAGTCCGACCGTCCAAGGCTTACAGGGAAGACTTTCTAGTTGTCCCCCCCTCAGGCATCACACACACACACCGCTTGCTTCCATACAAATGGCAATCTCCCCACTAGTAGCAGACAGATGCTGCATAAACTGACCATAGGCCTGTGGTTCTTTCTCTGTATATTCATATACAAGCCCTGCTAGCCTGCAGGCTGTTCCTGTCAGACAAGCGCATGAGGCTAATGAGGTTACCCTGTTTCCTGTTACTGCCTTCCTGTCTCCTCCTTGTGTTTGTGGGAGTGAGAGGGCTTCGGCTCTGTGGCACGATATGTTTACACACACACACACACACACACACACTGTAACACACACACACTGTAACACACACACACACACACACTGTAACACAAGTTGAATATATATGCTTCACATATATAAATACACGCTACACCCACTTCAATATTCAGCACAAATAGGCTATTGTCTGGAAAAGATTTAACTTCATCATTCATAAATATATGTACAAACTTAGCGGCACAGATATAACTTCCATGTTATGAACTGTTACATAGCTCCCAAGGCGAGACACTGCAGGTGAATATGATATAAAAAGAAGATGTATCGTAAATTTGACAATTTAAAAAATTTAAACAAATCCTTCTGTAATAGCACTCGGTGTGTATTTTTCACGTGTAGATATGTTTGTATGAAAGCTTATTATGTTTTGTATGATGTATTTTGATTTTATTTAAACCCGGAGACACCTGTTCCCTGTATATGTGTTTTTGTTGTTCCAAAAAATGAAAAACCCTCCCAAAAAATCCACATTTTAGACCTTTAAATACTACTATGAAAGGAGAAATGTTATGGAGGCAAAAAAGAAAAAAATCTCCAAATTGACCAGTGCTTGATTAAACAACATATTTGCCTTCAGTTCCACCTTAATACATCTGTATTCAAATTTAACTAAGCCAGTGTCCAGTGACTGAAATTATGTGGAAAGTTTTTTTTCTTCATAGAGACACTCGGCGCCTGGTGTGATTAGCCCGGGCCAAAGCATTCTCTTTGGCAGTAGAAATAAAAGATTGCTATTCATGTTAGAAGTCATACTTCATGTTTTGGATGTGTGGACCATGCACAGCTGCTGTGTGGAAAAGAGAGAGAGCGAGAGAGAGAGAGAGAGGAGGTTAGAAAAATGCGGCTCTGTTAAGAGGGATCAGCAGCGGGGTCGTCCAAGACTCCCAGGGGAATAGCAGAGAGGCGCAGGAGCTGTTGCCAGTGTAACCATGATGAATGACAGCATGTTACGGGAGCGCCATTGAACACAACTCGCCGGCCATCCACGTGAGCGCAGCCGGCCTCTCTCTGTGTGTGTGTGTGTGTAAAATGTTTGGTCAGCGACAAGCAGCCAAAGTGAAAATGATATTGTGACACAGTTGGAGGCTGAGCATGTTGGACCAGATTATCATTGAATGGGAGCCATTTGTTATGCAACCTGTCGAAACACACACACACACACACACACACACACACACACACACACACACACACACACACACACACACACACACACACACACACACACACACACACACACACACACACACACACACACACACACGGTTGCTTTATTTAAACACCCATTTGTGGTTTAATTTCCTCCTTTCACTTTGTTTTGAACACTTCAATTGAATGCTGTCTTTGTTTGTTTTGTAGCGAAATCGCTGAAAGTTATTAAAAAGCTTTGGTTCAAATTTGGCAAACAGATGATGGAGCTCGTGATAAATTGATTCCATTTTGATTATGGTGTGGTGGCGGACTGATCAGGGATGTTTTCCGTTAAACAATTAACTTTTTAGTGGTATGCTGCAGTCATGTGGTGGGAGCCAGAAATGTCAACCAGCTGAGTTCTTCCAACTTTATTCCGACAGCTAGCCCGCTTCTCGTGCATACGTCTTAAGAATCAAACCTTTTGGAAGACAAATAACACAAAACAAATTGTGAGAATTGAAACTGGAGAATTGATCATTGTTGTTTAGGGCTTGTATCAGGTGCTGTGTGTGTGTGTGTGTGTGTGTGTGTCTGCGGGTGTGCTTAGGGTGAAGGGTTAAAATGGGGGTCAGTTGGTCACATAGCAAGTATGGGTGGGCCAGCCAGTCAATTTAAACCCGTTATTATTATTCACTCACTCACTCACTCACTCACTCACTCACTCACTCACTCACTCACTCACTCACTCACTCACTCACTCACTCACTCACTCACTCACTCACTCACTCACTCACTCACTCACTCACTCACTCACTCACTCACTCACTCACTCACTCACTCACTCACTCACTCACTCACTCACACAATCTATAAAGCACTGTGACATTTTTTTATTTCAGTCAAAATAAACACTCCCAGTCTGTATTTAAAGCACTCTCTCTATCTGCTCTTCTTTTTACCAGCCTGATAGCGTTTTATGCTCGACAGGGCTGAATTGCGCTGGCAGTATGTCACTTATGTGTGCTCTGATAGATTCAGGCCGTGTGTGGTGTGCGTGCATGAGTGTGCAAATGCAGACCGCTGATATGATTGACAGGGAGGTGTGTGTGTGTGTGTGTGTGTGTTCAAAGAAGGCATTGTTCCTAGGGAGAAAGCCTCATCTGCTGTAGATACAGGGTGGAAAGGTAGAGTGGTGTGTGCTTGTAACCAGAAAGCATCTGAATGTTTAAAAAAATATATATAATTCTGTTACATTGTTCTGACATATCTGTTGTTGCACAAGGAAGTTGGCATTTCTGCTTATTTAAAAATGGTGGTAGAAGTCATTTGCATGATTGCAGGAGGTATCTGCAGCTGTTGAAAGGCTTCCTCACATCTCCGCTCCTCCTGCACATGGAAATGTTCATCTGCATCCCCTATCTGCTCTAAACGTTGGGGCTATCCCAGCACGGCTAGTTTAAAGCCCTGTGGCTGCATAGTGCGCACACACACACATTCCAATGCAGTGAGCTTGTGGTGTAATGAGGCGATTTTATATAGGGCCTCTCGTCCCCGTCAACCCCGCAACCTTGTTCCATTGGCCTATTCTCTGAGCTCCGAGCTGAGCTAAGCATCCGGTCTACTTGAAGCCATGAGGGACGTGGGGACCAGGATCTAGTTAGGATAGGAATGCACGTTTTCATTTTTTTTCCCTCCTTTTTTTTTGGACGTGCTTAGATGTTGAGGAAGTCAGTCAAGTCTTTTTTCAGTTTTTGGCCCTCAGTCGTTTGCAAATCATGCGTTAGACCTGCTTCCAAAAAAGAACAGCTTTCTAAGGGAGCCATTTCACCTTTCAACAGTCTAGTTACTAGGACCTCTTGCTGCACTGTCTCGGCTTTCTTGTAATGCTGTTGCAGTTGTTTTTGTTTCTCCGCGGGGTCGTAATCAACATGCCTCGGATGTTTCTTAATCCACAAATGGTTTGCTCATGACCCAAAGGAAGGTCACAGTGACTGTATCTGGGAATTAAATGATTGTTATCGCTGGCATCTTGCAGCATTTGTGAACCCTGAGCGCTCATATCCTCAGCAGCACAAGTCATCTGGGGCCCATGTGTTTGGAGAATGCAAAAATCAAGATGTGGAAGGAGGGATATGAAAGAGAGGAAGAAAGAGGGGAAGCAGTGGGGTAAAAAAGACTGTCTCTGACTACTGGATACAATAACCCCCAGCTTTGTTAAGATAACATTTCTCCATCCATCCATCTATCCTTCCACCTCGAAAATGTGTGTGTTAGAATAACAAGATTTGGGCGCTAGGTTTTTGTAGAGCAGATCGCAGCTGGCGCGTGGCCCACATTCCTCTGCCATGACATGCACCCGGTCGGCAGCTGAGCTATTTTTAGAAAAAAAAGCTAGCGAAGGCAGACTCATGCACATGCACACACAATGAGAAATGTACATATGTGCTGATTGCCAAGTGCATGTTAGTGCGTCTCTCATAAAGAAAGTATGAATGTGTGAGTTTGTTAATAAACCGTTGAGTGTGGGACGCACAGCAATGTTTTTTACTAGTTATGTGGAATAAATTGATTAATTGGACACGTCCCCGTCGATGAATCAAAGCTGAAACACTTAGAATCAAATATTTAAAAAAACATCTTTTATCATCTTTTTTTTAAATCATTTCTTCCCATCTCCTCCTGTACAGTAAGCGCTGGCGTAGCTTGCTGTCACACTTTTTAGACACTGACCCAGAACACAGAGGCCCTGTGGTTTTCTTAAAGGCGTAGCGTGGGTTTTTCAAGTGTGCAGTTTTCGGCAGTAATTTCACACATTTAACATGTACACACACTGCCCAACCCCGCACTCTTTATTCATCTTTCTTTTTCCCCCGCTCTATCCCTCTCTTCCTCCATTTTCCATGTATGTAATCCCACAACCTGTGCTGGGCATTGTTCTTTTTAGCACGTCAATGCAATCCACTTGTTTCCCCATCAGCCAGCCAACCAGAGTGATTGGATTTGCCTGTCTCTTAAGGCTGGGGGGGGTGGGGGTTATGAAGTGGAACCGGCTCCACTTCTCCTCCAGTTAGATGACGCTAGATAGGGGACGCAGTGAAAGACTAATCGCACTCAGAACTCTTGAATGCCTGCAGTATCGACACGGCCCATGCAAGCTTTTTATTTTAACGGTTAACGCTCAATTCCCGGGACCGTTTTCACATGTTATACATATTCACTTTGTGTTGGTCGAGATTATTTGGCCAGATCTTTTCTCGCTGAGAGGTATTTAACCATGCTTTTTTCTCTCTCCATACAATCTAAACAATACATTGCTGGTTAATAAACACAAACGGTGAGCTGGATAATACATTGTATCTTAGAAGCATATCAGATCTGCGTTATGCTGCTCCTCAGATGTCTGTTCAAGTGATATTTTTTTATTCCCTTGGATTCGATCTTCTTGGAGAGGTTTGATGTGGGAAAATGTTTAAAGAAGCCCAGTGGGAGAGAGATGACATTAGTATACATCCAAGGACTGTCTGATGTGTGTGTGTGTGTGTGTGTGTGTGTGTGTGTGAGAGAGACAGACAGGGGAGGGGAAAGGGGGGGGGGGGACAAAATGAGAGAAAGAGGCATACTTTCTAAGGAAAGTATCCCTATGGATGCCTTTTAAAAGGTGTCTGTGTGTTTTTTGCAGGTTGGATTATCTGTATTCTTTGGGAAGGGGGGGGGGGTTGTTGGGTGACAGCAGGCACACACCCTTTCTGAGGCATCACAGACACACACACACACACACACACACACACACACACACACACACACACACATACACACACACACACATACACACACACACACACACACACACACACACACACCTCTCTCTGCAAAGAAAAGGTCCCTGCGCTCATTAGTGGATTTCCGCTAGCCTGATGGGAGCTGGTTGGAGTGTAGTGGTGTGTGTGTGGCACTGCTCCGTGTAAGACCTGTCTCTAAAGAGGCATGGCAATGTGTGCACAGTGCACACACACACACTGCAATGTCTTGACTGAGAAAAGCGGAGATGCAGCACAATTTGGTTTTATTGCTTATTTGAGTAGATGTGTCCCCTCCTCTGTCATGCTAAGCTCGCCCTCTGGCAGCTCAGTGTTGAAGCCTTCGGTGAGAGGGATTTTCTGCATGCTATTGCTGTCCATCACTTCTTTATTTTACACCCAGAAAACACTCAGGCAGGAGCTGGCTTTTTTTTTCGGGAGGAGAGTGAAAGCATGGAAGGGGGAGAACACCTTGGCCAGAAAACAGATGGCAAACTACTTTTCTCAGGTCAGGCGAACGGTTAACCTGTGGTCGAGCTGAGGTTGTGAAAAAGCCATTACAGCGATGATCTGGAGCTACAGAGAACTATCAGTGCCAGGTTTCAGTCCAGGGTATAGCAGCAGATGTGATAGAGCCAGAGCTTTAACACTCAATCCTTTCCCTGATTAAAAAACATTACCCCTCACCTCCCACCACCACCCCACATCTTCATTCATAGACCCTGGTTGCTTTTGTGTCCACTGTGCAGGAAATCTCTTTGTCGCGCCAACAACTGCAGAAACCAGAGAGAATGAGAGAGAAAAAGAAAAATGTAGATGAACTTTAAGGTCAATTTTTTTTGGGGGAGGGGAAGGAAGTGATAGCATACAAGCTGTATGTGTGTGTGAGTGTATGTTATACCCTGAGATATACCAGTGTCCCAGTGTTCATTTTGGCCTCATGATGACACACCCGGAGGAATCGGATGCCAGGGAGCTATCTAGGTAATTGGTGGCTTACCTGGCAGAGCTTTTGCCCACATACACGAGCACAGAATGGATTAGCTGACATTAACTACAGGAGAAAATGGTAAAATTGAATACCGTCTCTATTACCTGTGTGTGTGTGTGTGTGTGTGTGTGTGTGTGTGTGTGTGTGTGTGTGTGTGTGTGTGTGTGACAGTGTAATGAGGACCGCATACTCCACACGAAACACACCCGATCAACCTCTGTCAGGGCCTGCAAACCATCGGTGTAACGCTGTACTGCTCGCGTTATAGTGTGTGTGTGTGCATGCTGTATGCAGGGAGATGTCGCTGTCACCCATCAGCTCCATCATGTGCAGACACTCTCTTCTTTTAATCTTGTGTCCCCTCTCCTACCCTCTTTAGCTGTGCTGAGGCCTTGTCCCTAGGCAGCCCCTGAGTAAACCTGGAGAATCAAAACAATACTCTGCAAAAAAAAAAGCGTATTGTAGTCTGCTTGTTTATTTTGCTTTTGTGAGTTTTCTTTTTCTTTTTCACGTCTCTCCGGCAAAGTCTTCAACCTTGTCAATATTGTCAGAATATATTACAGATTTTTGAAAAGAATGGAGTGAGTGAATGAGGCCATGTCACCTTTTTGTTGTTGTTCTAATAACAGGAAGGTTTCAATGACACCAAGATAGGAAGAACCCACACTTGCTCATTTCTGAGAATGTGTTCTTCGTTTCCATTCTTGTTTTTCACAACCCACCTGTGGCTCTTTAAGAAATCCACCAAGAAGCACTGTGATTATACTGGTGTGACTGTTGAATGTATGATATAGTAGTAGTAGTAGTAGTAGTAGTAGTAAGTTTTAAAGCAGGGAGCTATTGCACAAAGTAGATCAGAGTTTTTCCCAAAACATGGTGTAATGTGACGGCTCTTTTTTGTATGTTTAGATTTTTCCGCACGAATCGGAAGCCATATTTAATCAAAATCATAACTCCTCTGGTATCTTGTGGGTTTGAGTGTGAATAAGAGAGTATAATAACTAGACCTGGGATTGCAGAAATGAAAGGAAGTACCTTTTTTTATGAGCAGTAGTCATTTCAGTAGCATTTTATTCACTGGCTGTGGGAGGAAGCAGCATAATATTAGGACAACATTCACACACACTGCCTCGCAGACTCAATATATGTGTCATCCCGGCCACAGTCAGTCGGCCACAAATCGCTAACTCCAATGATCTGAGTCAACAACATGTTTTTTCGTTCAAATAATTAGCATGCATTAGCCTTCTACGCACACACACAGAACCAAAAGTGCTTTTGCAAAACCTCAACAGCCGAAAATCCACTCGCCCCGTGGCTTGACTAGAGAGAAAAAAAAGTTATTTCCAGTTTCCATTATTTATTAATACCTCTTTGTTGTTGCTCATGTCCTAATCTCATTTCCTTTAGTCATTAGCGTTGTTCGACATCAAACACAGCTGCTGCCACACAGCAATGAGACAGGGGAGAGAGAATGTGGTTATTGCTGGTTGGACACTCACTAAAGAGCCTTTTAACAACGCTCATCGCAGATTACTTCTCTATTTAGCTGTTGAAAAAAAAATCAATATGAGCAACATAGTGTGTTGAATAAATTACGGCCTTGATGCACTATATACATTGTGCTCATGTGTTGTTTTCTGTTGCTGCTCAAACTTTTTCACTCTGGAAAACTAGCCATCCATGTCTCACACAAAGGATGTGTTGTGTTTGTTTGTGTGTGTATGTGTGAGTGACTTCTGGTGACCTCTTCGACAATAACATTTTCCCCGTCTCAGTCTCCCCGGGAGAGATTAGCAACACATGAACTTGCGGTCACCATGATGCCTTTTTCATTCGCTTCCTTACCTATTCATCACCATAACATTCTCCTATCATGGCATTGTGGCGATATGCAGTCCTCCCCTCCCCGGCATTGTTATGCTAATGCCATTGCCCTGTGTCTAGCTGCAAGCTAATGCTATGTTATGCTAATGTCGCCTCGATATAGCGAGAAATGGCAACTGGAACAATATGTAAGGAGCCCCCCCCCCCACCATTGTTGTCAGTTTTTCTTTACTAAAGCCGTCGTAACTTTTCACGCATTTCCGCCCTGAATACAACAATGTGTTTAATGGATTGTTATTTTGATTAGACAAATCATTCCATATTCCTGAGACTACTTAAATGCTCACTGGTTGCAGCTTACTATCACTTTATCTTGATTTTTACAAATATCTTTCTAGGCTGTTTTGTGGCACTTACTTGGCGGGTGAAGGTGTAAAATGGACAGTCTGTGCTGACATTAGCTTGTTAGGTTATTGTCTTGGACACCTCAACTCAACTGGCCTTTATGTCATGCTTTTATTTTGGGAATAGACAACCGTCTGAATTACCGCGTTATGTTTTTGGAAAAAATCCAAGCTGGCAATGTATCAGAAATGTTCTTTCTTGCACTCAAACCCGGCATCATAGTTATTGTGTTTGTCAGTAGTTTGTACTGACCCATTTTCTTCCTCCCCATGTTTTCAACAGGATGACAGTGATGGGATCCCGTGGTCGGAGGAGCGGGTTATGCGGAAGGTGCTTTACCTCTCCCTGAAGGAGTTTAGGAGTGCACAGAAACGGCAGTTGGATGGCGACGGAACCACAAACTCCAATGGTGAGTTTATACACGTCATCAATGCCAGGGACCTGCACAACTGTCAATCAGTGTAGAGCTGCAACGATTAATCGAATAATCGATTATTAATCGATTACTAAAATAATTGCCAACTATTTTGATAATCGATTAATCGTTTAGAGTAAGTTTGTAATAAAAATTGTCCAAATTCTCTGATTTCAGCTTCTCAAATGTGAATATTTTCTGGTTTCTTTAATCCTATTATGACAGTAAACTGAAATATCTGTGTGTTTTGGACATAACAATACATTTGAGGACGACCACATGGGCTTTGGAAAATTGATCAACATTTTTCACAATTTTGACATTTTACGGACCAAAACACTAATCGATTAATAATCGATTAATCGAGAAAATAATTGACAGATTAATTGATTATCAAAATAATCGTTAGTTGCAGCCCTAAATCAGTGTTTTTATTTTAGTTTCTTTTACTGGGAATGATACCAATATAGTTATCAGCTGAGTACACTTGTAGCTGTCCA
The DNA here is from genome assembly GCF_949987685.1 of Ammodytes marinus. Classification (NCBI taxonomy): domain Eukaryota; kingdom Metazoa; phylum Chordata; class Actinopteri; order Uranoscopiformes; family Ammodytidae; genus Ammodytes; species Ammodytes marinus. Next base: position 12,770,735 of record NC_137221.1, read on the forward strand.
CTTTGCTTTTTTTGGTGATTTAGTCTAGTGTAGTATTCTATGCCACATGGGGAATAACAGGAAATGAAGCAAGTTGAGAAGTACATTTAGTTCAAATTGACTTGTAACAAAAGGGTATAGTGTTCTATATTAAAGTGTTATATACTATACATGATTGGCAGGTTGATTAGCCATTATTTTCTTAAAAGTAGAAACCACTTCAAACTGAATGTATGATAAATATCCATTTGTCACTCATCCAGAGCTCGGAAACCTTCATTTAGCTGAAAGGATGACTTTTCAAGAGAGGTGCATTGAAATGGAATGAAATGAATTAACATCTCTGACAAGTGTACTGTAAACAGCAAGTTCTACGATTTTAAAGGATATCTTGAAATGTAGCGATCTGACGTGTCGAAAAAAAAAAAAAAAAAAACGTTCACTTTGCTTTGGACGAAAGGGAACTGCTGCCCTCGCACTTTGTGGAGTAAATGTCAGAGTTTGCAGTTTCTGTCTGGCTCGGCTGACATTAGTGTTTACTAGTCAAGCTCTGGGTTGCTTTTAATTGCAGGCGGCAGTTTTATGAGTCTGTTTCTAAGTGAAGACTAGGCATGTTTTCTTTGACGGTGGAGCCTGATTTTACTTAACATGGAGAGATTCCAACGAGAACAGATGATCAAGGGACTTTTATTCGCCTTTTGTTGTGGGTCAGTGGGCATGGCGCTGCAGTTTTTCACTTTGCTGCTTCAGTGTCACATCCTCAAAGGAACCTTTTGAACTGAAAATATGTCCTATTTGTTTTCTCCAAATGTTGTTTACACATCAAACAAAAATAGATGTACGAGTGTTTTTAATCATATACTCCCACTCTTGTGTCCAGACTCATTAAAGGTGGAGTCAGTAATTCTTGAGAATGCTTGTTGTCCAAATCACTTTTTGTCAAAATCGGTGAATATCTCCTTACAATCTGCCACCTCATTTTACTGTGTGTGCACACCGCCTGGTTATGCACAGCCTAGGCACTGTACACCTGTATGTAAACAAAGAGTATGTTATCAAAGGGGTCCCACCGTAGCTAGCAACATGCGTGTTGTTTACAGAACCTTGGCTGTGTATTAACATTGGATCTTTTTCCAGCGCAAACACACAGTATGGACAGGTGGCTAATAGATCTAGAGATAATCACTGATTTGGACAAAAAAAGTGATTTTGACACCTAGCATTATCCAGAATCGCTGACTCCACCTTTTACGACATGGACTTATAGAATCCCCGACATGAGTTAATACTAGGAAGTAGCTTTGTTAGACAGAAATCCAATCCCAGGTGGACGGCGGCGACAGGAACAGTTGAGGGACTTTGCCGTTGTTGCCATGTGAACCTGAAGCCACGCAGGGAGAGATTGAGAGCACCGGAGGGGGATGAACAGCTTGTTTTAAACCTGCTGCCACCTTGTCATTGTTTGACACCGGTGCTCTCATACAAAAAAAAAGCCCTCAGCCAGCCAACAGCGGAGGTTTGAACTTCACACGTGCCTCAGAAGCTATTCTCAGCTGACATTAACACAGCCCAGACACCGAAAGAAAGGAAAGCCATCCATCTAGGCAGAAAGGAAGACAGACAGGAGGGAACTCGTCTTTTGAAATGTAGCCTATCTTTCATACCTTTTCTATATATTTTCCTACTCCCTATTTTTCTCCTGTTTTTCTTTCATTATATATATTTCTCCACACCTTTTTATTTCTTCTGTGTGCGTGTGTGTGTGTGTGTCTGTGCCGGGTGCCCCCCTCCCCTCGCTGTTAGCTAGTGTATCTCTGTGTGTCTTGTCTGGCATCTTATAGCTGCCACTCCAGAGCTCCTCAGGGCCTTTTAAGCCGCCGCGGGTAGCTGACCTTATCGCCTGAATAAAAATGACTCATTAGAAAGCATCGGCGGCCCGCCGTGCCGGGGGTAACGACAGCAGCCCGCGCTGACACAAAAGGCAGCCGGAGCTGAATAGACGGGGCCTGCTGTTTTAGAGCATGGCGGGTTAGCGGGGCTTTGGAGGTTGTACGAGCGGCACAGTTTCCCGTCTTGCACAGGGGTTGTGGTGAAACTGTCAGCCATTTTGGAGGATCACACTCAGCGTGCGCAACATCCTGAATGGGCAGCCCCTGCTGTTTTTAGAGGAGTGTGGGCTAGAGAGTCTGGGCTTATGTTGGAGCCAGACATGTGCCACAGTCTTCTGTCTAACACACGGGCATTGTTGTGAAGCTTTCAGCCATTTTGGAGAGCCAGACCGTGCATGTGCACGAATGTGTCAGAAGAGGACGACCATCATATCTTAATCGTTAGTGGTAAATGGAATGAATAGATAGGTTCATAGAACATTTGCTGCGTTCAGCTTCCTAAATGGGAAGATTCATTCAAATCTATTTTTGATTATATTAATACATTTGATATATATATATTTTTTTGTATTGGTTGGACACAATAGACAATTGTAATGTAAAAGCTTGAGCCCTGGTGGGAATCTTCTTGGTATCAACTTAAGCCACGTGTTACTATTTTAAAGAAAAATTATTGAAAGTAGGACTGCAAACTATCAATAATTTCCAGGCTCGATTATTCCCCGGATTATTTCTCAATGTATCAGTAAATACATTTTTTCTACCAAATGTCACAAAATACGGAAAAGTGTCCAGATTCCATATACCCAAATATATGTACTCGACTATCACAGCAGAATAAGAAAAACATGAACATATTCACATCTGATTATCACTTTGATTTTCTAAACGGTTGGATTTGTCGGGTATATTCCTGGTCGGCACAAGGGATGTGTCCAAAATAAAGGGAGCATATGTTGAGACAATGTCCACCGTTCTGGAAAATTAATGTCATTCACCGTCACTGTGCGGCAGTGGTGGCTATCTGCTTAAAATGGTGTGTGGCAGGTCCATAAGTCAGCTGTATGTGTGTGTGGTTCAGTCCCCACCCACCCAGGCAGCCTTCCCCCTGCCCATATAGCTGGCAATTATGCCATCTCCCTAGCCACTTTACCTCTCGCGGTTGGCAGCGGTCCATCTCCGTGTCCATCACACTTCCTGTTCTCTCTCTCTCTCTCTCTCTCTCTCTCTCTCTCTCTCTCTCTCTCTCTCTCTCTCTCTCTCTCTCTCTCTCTCTCTCTCTCTCTCTCTCTCTCTCCCTCTCCTGCATTATTAACAAATGACATTATGCCCTTCTGCGTCCAGGCTTCCGCTTGTTTCCCCCCCACCCACCCCTTTTCTCCTCTTCGTCTCCATTTTCCTCATCCCCCCTTTCTTCTCCCTCTCTGCGAGTCAATCTGTCCGTTCTTCCGGATACAGGGTTCCATTACACTTCAATAGGACTCTGGTTACTGCCTTCTCTCCGCAAGCTCCTGTCTCCTCTCTCACTCCCGATGCTCAATCTCCTCCGTTATGCATCTCCTCCTCCCCTCATCCCTCCATCCCCACAGCCTCTTTCTCTCCTCCTGTTCCCTCCATCCATCTCCCCAATTTCTCACCACCTTCCTCTTTTTTTCCCTCCACTACTTTGGCCTTCCTCTCCTCTGCCCCCATTCTGTCTTAAAGCTACAGTGCATAACTTTTTCATAAAAATTAATGTGCATTTCATTTAAGCCATCGCAAACATAAGTTGACACAAAGTTGATTAAGCCTATATCGGCTCCACCAAAACCCTCTCTGTAACTCTCAGTATGGCAACGTTTACAAAAGTGTCGTCAGGAAGTGATGCGTTTTATGTCACTTATGAGAAAGGACAACGTGCGGCGTGCCCGATCACCAAAAGGCTTGTGTCATGTAGATGTAAGCCATGACAGTGTTGTTGTTATTGCTCAGAATTCCTCAAGGGGGTGACATAAGTTACACACTATAGCTTTAACTATATACAGTGTCTATCACCCAAACCCTCCCTCCCACCCCTCTCTTTTCATTCTTCCTCAATCGTCACCCTCCCTTCCTCTCCCGTGGAAGCTGCGTCTTCTTCCTGCGCCTCCTTACCTCTCCACCTCCCTCTCTCTGCCACCTCTCCATCTATGCCTCTCCTCTACCCCTGTCATCCTTTCCTTCCTCTTCCATTTCCCTGAGTGCTATTGATGGAGGGAGCTGGCTGGCTGCCGAAAAAAAAACCCAGGAGGGGCTGAAGAGAGAGGGATCCCCATTTCCTCCCCGACTGCCCCCTCTCTTTCTCTTCCTGTCCGTCCGCCCGTCTAGCTGTGTGTTCTTCTGTCCCCCCCCCTTTTCCGTCAGCGCTCGCCCCGCTGTCACTCTGCTGTCCGTCTGCATTTCCCATGCCGCCAGCCCCTTTGCATGGCCGCAGTGGCAGCCGTTTCTCTCTCTCTCTCTCTCTCTCTCTGGAATACTAGCACAGAGAAGGAATAGAGGAGGCGGGATACAAGGAGAGGAATAAGAGACTCACAGTGGCGGAAAGAGGGAGAGTTTAGGTATCGAATCAAGCGAGTGGTGGAAGAGATTGCCTCTATTCTGCCCCTGTGTGCTTCCCTTTTTCTTTTTACACAACAGTTCAAAACCATCAAAAAATCCCATGGTTACCTTTTTGATGCTTTTAGATTTACAGCCTTGAACCGCACAAAGCAGACGCCGGGTTTCTGAGCCGCACATTGTATCGTATGCGTTTGTTCTGGCTTGCGGGAAGCGTCATGCAATGTCTGCTGTTGCTGTTTGGTCTACTTTTGAAAGGAAGAGCATTATATTTGCGGGGGGCTATTTATAATCATCTTTCCAGGCAGTCATTTATTTTTTTTTTTTTTTATTATCTGCTGCTTCTCTGAGAAGCGTCTGGGAATGAATGCTATGGGGAGTTTCCCCTAAAATATAAAACGACCCTTTGTTTTCTTTTTATAGTGCCCCGCAAATGTTTTAATTGTATACAGGCACAGAGGATTACGCGAACAAAGGGCACCAAACTGAAATTTATGAGCTCTTGTTTACAAGAGGCAGAATGGGAGATTAGTCTTGCATAACATCACAATTTTAACATCCAAATTGTACAGAATGTGAGTCAAAAGGCAGATTTCTACTCGTATATCTAGGTAAAAGTGAAACATTTTTATCGCTATATTCAAGGCCCCTATTTCGTACATTTTTTTTAAAGTTAGATATGGTGTTGCACTCGTTTTCAGTTTACATCCGTGTTTGTAAATCTAATCTAGAGACTATTTCTCAGGGCACACTCTGCCCCCATGGAGTTTCCCTCATGACGCCGCTATAGTTCCCCTTATTACTGCGGCTCACACTAATAGCCCTGTGATGCGCCATGTTACGCCATGTACCTCTGTTCACTCCTTCTCACTCTCTTTCTCTCTTGTGACTTTGAGGTGAAACATAGCCAGGCGATGCTTAGTTAAGCACATATCAATCTGATTATAGGAGCAGCTATTGGGGCACACTAGCATTTTCTCCACTACCCCTTATCTCACTCCATCCCTAACTTGGATAACCACTCTGGCCTCTTTTTAGACACAGGCCGTTGATTCCCGCATCACTCGCCCATCCCCAGTCCTCTGCTTTCCCAGAATTCTCAGCTCTGCCCCTCAGATGGGCACTCATGTGCGACCGGGCATATGTCAAACAACTCTTGGGAGGAATAGAGAGAAGTGTGTGTGTGTGTTTGTTTTTGTGTTCTGTTGGGACGTCGTACGTCAGTCATTTTGTGAGCACAATTCAAAGTTAATGAGGTTTTTTGTCGTTGTTTTTTTTGTTGTTGCTATGGTTGCAAAACCTTTTCTCCAGAAAGTCATGATAAAACTTGTTTGTGCCATTTCCTCTCAGTTTCCCCAAATTTCCTTTTTTATTCATAGTCAAAATTTAAATGCCGACGTATTCATTTGTCCCAATCCTTTGATTTTATCCCCATTTAAATTAAAAATATCTTCCACAAAATGCAGATAAATTAAAAATTTGTCCTTTTTCCTGAAAGGGGTAAACTTCAAACATCTTAAAGGCCTACTTCACCGGTTGGAATATGAAGGTGTATTGAACTCAGAGATCCTATTTAGTATAATTGTGCAAAAAAAAATTTAATCGGATCATCTTAGCCTGAGAAAAGGCAGAACGAGTGTTTTATGGTCTCACTGTCTAACCCTACAGTTTCCTTCTTGTGACATCACAGTAAGGGTTAAGATTAACAGGACAGCTGGGCCAAGGGAAGACTGAGGGAAGAAAAACCTAATTCATTATATTATAATAGTTCTTTTATAATGATAGAACGCTGGTTCCGTATGGGTGAAGTATTCCTTTAAAGTGAAATCCTTGATTGATTTAAAGGTGCGGAGGACGTGAGCAAGCCCTTCGTGCTAACCATGACATTGCAAAGCGGTGATTCACGCCCTGGCCTATAGACTCTGTGGCTCTCCCAACACCAACATAAAGCATTGCCAACAGTTCAATGGCCTTACTCATCACGCCGGCGCTTGTTAACTCTCTGACCGCGATGATGTGTGTCTGATGATTGTACCTCGGCTTTTTCAGGTACTGGCCTGCCCTGTGTGTGTGTATGAAACACCAGCAGCGTGTATGCAATAATGAGAGAGTGTGGCTGACTGACACTCATTCAGCCCAAAGCACATTGAGAAATCACCTTTAAATCATATGTTTGAAAACTCAGACAGTCATTAGATCTGACTACTTCCTTCCCCCTCCCCATCTTTGTCAGATGTCACAAGGTGAGGGCTTGTTTCGACAGTAGTTTCCTTAGGCAACATGTTATAATTCAAGTTGCCACTTCCATCCGAACACCTGCTCCACTGTCGTTATTATCCTAATTTATTTATTTGCCTTTTGACACCCACTATGAGGAGTTTGCATTGCCGGGGCGAAAGCATCAGTCAAATGGAATTTCACTAGTAGTCGTGCAGGGAAGGGCAATGAACTAAGAAGCCCCTCAGCCAATGAAGGAGTGACAGACCAGTGTAAACAAGGGGTGAAAGAAAGGGTTTATGACAGCAGCACTCTTGGTTAAACATACCACTGGGAACTGCTTCAACGTTTAGTGAGTCATCACTTCTTGTTTTCTCAAAACGAACATGAATAATTGAACATGCCATACCATACCATAACCAAAGTCCAGTCAGGCATGAAGGCTTGTCACAGCAGGTCAAATGTGATTAATAATTGTTCGGTGTCAAAATGTTTGCTCACTCGCTGATAATAAATCTTGAGCTTTTCAGCGCTGTTTCAGCCGGGAAAAAGAGGCCGTGCGTCTCCTGTTGTCTCCATTCGGTTGCAGTCTTTTAATTTAAAATTATAGCTCCGAAAAGCTTTTCAACTTCCCCCATTTGTTTTCCCTGGATAAGATTGCTCTATTGCATTGCTATTGCTGCTGAATGGGACGGGGCCTGTGAGACCCGTCATTCGGAAGACAATGGGGAAAGAACTGCCCAAGAGAAAATGTTAAGCCTATGTGATATCTATTTAATTTGGTTGTCTCCCCTAATTACCATTGACTTCCACTCCACTGTTCGAACCTAATTAGAATTCTTCTGTGCCTGTTGTGGCTTTTTTGATTTTGCAGAATCTGTCTGGGGGGCTTATTTTGTTTGTCGGGAGTTGCTCGCTAAATATTTAATTAGGAGCCCTTGTCAATTGGGCTCACTTGAGAATGTCAAGTCCGGCAATATCCGTTCATTTCTTCCTACCACTGCCTTGGGCTTGTCATAGGTTTACACATCAGGTATACATCAGCAGAACCCATCAGTTAACACTTGGCAGGGGAAGAATGTGGAAGAAAAAAAATATTAATTAATGGCTTTCCTCACCCTCAAAAACTAGCCCCCATGACGCTGCAATAGATTGCATTTGGCTTCAGATCTTTCCGGCTGAGGGGCCTCGGTGCATCCGTAGTACAGACTAGATGCTTGAATCCATTGTGTTTATCGACTCCCCTCTTTCTGTCTTTCTTCCGTTTTTCCATGTTCTGTGTCACATTCAGATAAAGCAGAACTACCGTAATCAAATCAAGAGCAAATGTATCCACTCTCTCCGTCTCTACTGCGATGCATCAAAAACAGAAGGCTTTATTAACGCTGTCAGATACTAAAGCACACTGTTTGTTCCGGAAAGACTGTTTTTGCTCTACAATAATAAACCAACACTGACTCATAAACCATCCACAAGAGACATACATACTAGATTTGTGGTGGTAGAAAGTTTCACACTTTAGTGGTAAATATATTTTTTTGGTGCTTCTCTCCCCTCAGGTTCCCTAGCCAATGGGCAGCTGAATGGCTCGGGGTCAAAGGGCAGCCACAAACAAGATGGATCCTTGCACTCTCAGGATGGGAGCGGCAAATACGGTGAAGACGGGCCTGCAAAGAAGAGGTGAGGCTTGTGTGTGTGTGTGTGTGTGTGTGTGTGTGTGTGTGTGTGTGTGTGTGTGTGTGTGTGTGTGTGTGTGTGTGTGTGTGTGTGTGTGTGTGTGTGTGTGTGTGTGTGTGTGTGTGTGTGTGTGTGTGTGTGTGTGTGTGTGTGTGTGTGTGTTCCCATATCCTGTTTGTGACTCACTGGGGTCATCAAAGAGCTTTGTATAGAGCCCTCAATCTTGGTGTAGAATTATGTGTCTGTGCAATACCAAAAGGCTGTGGCTGTTGATGATGCTGTGAATGGGTGAGGTTTCGAGATTGTGAAGAGACAACTTTGAACACGGTACTCACTGTATGTGGCACAGCCTATTTGTGTAAATTACTGAGTTTCTGGTTATTGAAGGTGCCACACACGCAGCAGCTTTTACTCTGTTTCTCATTTATATTCACATCATTGTTTCAACTTTGTTAGTTGCATTCATTTATAAACTTACTCTGTGTATTTCATTTCTGTAGAGGAGCAGTTTTCCCATTAGTTCTGTAATATTGGATGACAGTCAACAGAGAAGTGTAAATAGGACCACCCTTTTTAAAAGGCCGCTGATGTCTTTTTAATGAGCACACCCCCTCGTCTTTAAGCACAAATGCCATTTCAGTCACTTATAATTAGCCACTTAAAGGAATGCCGCTGTGTGCACTTCCAAATGAATCATGTAAAAAGTTGAAGTTGCTGCTAATTTCTTGCCGGCATTATTATAATTTTTTTTAATCTTTTTTAAGAAGGCATTCATGTGAGATGGCGAGTTATTGAAATGGGTTTTAGCCTGTGAAAAAAATATTAATTTATAAAAACAATGCCCTGTCTTAGACCAGTGTTTTTGGAGAACGGCTTATTAAGGATCCTTTTGTAAAAATGTGATGCATTTTAGAACAAAACCGGTCTAGAAATCACAAGCTGAGAAATATGGTTTACTAATAAACTAGCTCTATAGAGTGTTTTGCAGATTTAAAATGGCTGGTGTGATGTTTTTTTATCGGCCACAAAACCACACACAACACGGTACACAATCAGCTCACATTTTTAATTCTCACTACATTTTATTAGGAGCTACTGTAGGTGACGGGTGTGTGTGTGAGCGTGGGTGCACGAGTGTGTGTGTGTGTTGTTTTGTCCTGCCGCTGGTCAAAGACACACACACACACACACGCACACGCACACAGGGCATCAAAGCATCAGTGTAAAGCGAGGGGCGGGTTCTGGGGGGGGGGGGGGGGCCGGACAGCAGCAGATGTCCTTGTGTAATGAGCGGCCCATACAGGCTCCATTCACTGCGTGTCAAGCACCTGCCTAAGTCCTCCTGGCTGTCATTCGATACTGTAACCTCCAAATCTGAGCTCGGACATTACAAGCTTTCATCTACCTAGCTTTGAAACAGAAGAAGGTTTTTGTCAGGAGCCCTTTCCAGATATATGACATTTTTGTTTGTTTTTCTTCTGTATTTTAAAAGGTAAAATAAATAAAACTATTTTTTTTTAATGGATGTTGTACAAAAATAAATATCCTAGTAACAGGCAATTGTTGATTTGAAGTGACCCTTTGGCTTGCATTATAGCAAAGCATCAACACTCAATGCTTCACCATCCGAGGAAGACGAGCACTGAAGGAATAATTCACTTTTATTTTTCTCTTGCTTTGTAGTGCTGTGTTGAGTGGAGTTTAGAGGCCAGCCTTCTCTGTGGTTTTCATTAGTACACACACACACACACACACACACGCACACGCACACGCACACGCACATACACCAGGACTGAATAAAGAAAGGCTCTATCTGATGCTAATGAAACACAAGCCTAGCCAGTACTTGGCAATGCCTGATGTCCTCTTAAAAAGCTGTGTGTGTGTGTGTGTGTGTGTACGCCTTATGTGCAAAGGATGACTCCAGTGCCCTGGCATGGCTCCCCCGCACTGTTCCTAAACAGGCCTATCTGTGATGGAGCTTTTACACCTGGCACTGGCCAATAAATAAATAAAAAATAGGCAACAGAGCCGGTTCCAATTTTCAGCAAAGAAAAAGTTTGACACCGCGGCGAGAGGATGAAGGGATAAGAGGGTAGAAGGAAAGGGGGAAGACTGGGAGGAGCAGCAGAGAGAGAGAGAGAGAGAGAGAGAGAGCGGAAGGAAGGGAGGCAGGCAGAGACAGAAGGACAGGTGCGAGTGATTTTTGGCAGGAAGCGGCCTCCCCTTTAGAAGTCTTTGAGATCAACTCTGTGTTTGCCTTCCCATGCTCCTGAGATTGGCGGATAGACTGGCAGTACATGCCAGCTCATTGTGGACCTATACCAGCATGACCATATTCTCCAAACGGGGGTTCCCCTGCCAAAAGTGGGCCTGTGTGTGTGTGTGTGTGCGCGCACACACACACATACACGTACTTAGACAAACTTCCATCCACAGCCCCAGCACAGTCTCACCTTCGCTGCCTTGGTTTACTGACCCAGTTATGCTCCTGCGTCTCAGTTTCTCTCCCACATTGGAGTACTGCAGGTTGCCTCATCCTTTGCATGTGTGATTTAAAAAAAGTTGTTTTGCAATATGGAAAACCTTTGGAACCCTATTCAGTCGAGACACATGCTGCCGACTGCTACAGAGGCTTCATTCTCTCCTTCGATTCGCTGTTATAGTTCTAATAATCGGGCATTTAGTCAGCATCCTGTCAAGTCATAACTGAAATGAGTAAAACCATTCACTGGTATTTTAATATTATTCTAGTGCTTTCACGGGGTCAAATCTACATATGGCTCCAGTGTGGTTTTCTTTGTCATAACAGAGGCCATTTCTGTGGCTTGATTGTATAAATTGCACTTTAGAGAGTTTAGGTACGGAGTTATTGTGCTTTGATTTGTGTCAAACATTCATAATCGGGGGTACTTTTTTTAGGAAAGAGAAAAAATCCTGAGCACAGACCCTGGTGTTGTCCACTGATTAATGCCCACAAGAGGCTTTCATGGCATTGCCCCCGGCGACGCAGATCGTAGTTCAATCTAGTGCGAGTTTCAAAAAGCTAAAGACAAGCTCACAAAGCACTGCAAAAGTGTGGGTAGAGTGTGTGTGTGTGTGTGTGTGTGTGTGTGTGTGTGTGGATCAGAAAGTTGAGTGGTCCTCTTTAGCAGGCTTCTTAACTTAATTTCTGCGTTCTCTTACTCTTTTTTTCTTTCCTTCTTTCTTCTTTTTTTTCTCCCTCCCTCTATTCACTGAACCCCACTTTTGGCTCTCTTTGAATCTGTTCTCTCTGTTGTCTCGGCCAAGACACACACTCACACACTCAGCTGCTGCCGCTTGTTTTGTTTCTACTTAATGAATGCCAAGTGTGTACACACACGGAGGGGGCGCGTGCACACACACACACACACACACACACACACCCGCGCACACACACTTGTCTTGTGTAGCGTAACCAATGACTCTTGTCAGTAATGTATAATCATCATTTTCATTTATGAGGGATTACATGCACGTGCATGCTGGCCTGCATGCACACACGCAAATGTGTGTTAATAGAGGGTCCTAATGTAGCTAGTGATTTACTTAAGATGATATTGTGAGGGGAACCTATATGCACCCATTTGTGCTGCTAATGCCTAATGTTATATTCCTACATAGTGGAGTATTCAAGTGCACTAACAAATAGGCTTCCATTGATTTCATTAGAGAGCTGCACAGAGAAGCCACTGTAGCTTTTAGCCAGTCAAACAGAACGGCATCTTTTGGTTTTGCGGTCAAATGGTGGTTTTGTTTGCCTTTTTGAAAAGAAAAAAGCCCAGAATATTTGGAACACCACTAAGCTCAGTGTTTGTGTTGGTTCCAGCTCCGTCAGTGGCTCAGCCCCGGCATGTCATCATGTCGCTCTGCAAGAATCTCCTCTAAAACTCTCCCCTCGTTGTCTCTGGCTCGCTGCAGCTTTATGAAAAAGCCTTGTGCTCCGCTGAAATGGCAGAGTGAAAGAGTATTATCCATCCAGCACAGTGCATAATGTCACTCAGTGCACTCTCACTCCCATAATCACTGTCAGACACAAGCGTTAGCGCTGTGATTGTAGCGCAGATTAGCCATGTTATACGTCTGGTTTTGCGTGGCTCTTCTTATGACATAATGCAACAGAATCTAAATGGTTCAATTGGGCCTGCCATCCTAAAGTCAGAAAAGCATTTTATTAGTTTGTGTCTTTTTTATTTTGCTGCAAAAATACCCTGTAAGCAAAGCTGACTGAAATAAATGTAGGATTTGATAAGATTGTCCCATTTTGAGATGACACTTTTCAACGAGAAGCATATCCTTTCTTTATTTCAAGTCGTTTCCTAGTAAAATGCAAAAGTACTCCTTCTTTAAATCTAGCTGAAATAGCCGAAGGCAAGCAACATTACACCTTGCTGCTTCTAAAGCCAGAGGTGTGTGTGTGTGTGTGTGTGTGTGTGTGTGTGTGTGTGTGTGTGTGTGTGTGTGTGTGTGTGTGTGTGTGTGTGTGTGTGTGTGTGTGTGTGTGTGTGTGTGTGTGTGTGTGTGTGTGTGTGTGTGTGTGTGTGTGTGTGTGTGTGTGTGTGTGTGTGTGTGTGTGTGTGTGTGTGTGTGTGTGTGTGTGTGTGTGTGTGTAGATGAGAAAATGTAGCAAAGTGTAGCAAGTGGTGCAGTGAACCATCTCAACCTGGGAGTCTTCTGTAAATTGGAAACGCACTGGTGAGAGATAGATCAGTTGTTTTTGCTCTTCTCGTCTGTATGTGTACCTCCATTTCTTTCACATCTGTCTGCTGAATAGTTCTAATAGCTGCACCATCGGACACTGAGGTACTTAAAACGTAAAGTCTTGAAAGCAACAATAACGTCTGCATTTCAAATAGTAGGGGGAAAAGAAAAGAAAATGAATGTTCTAGTTCTACTACTCTTGTTTATATTGGTATTGATCTCTTTGTTTGAGCCCCAGCCTCCTCCTGTGTCTCCTGCCCCGAGGCCACCAGTCCACTCAAGGTCTGTGAAGGTCTACATACGCGACTCGGTGCTTAATTAGACTGATTGCTAAGCATGCACAGAACCGTCTCTGATGTTTATTGACCTAACCTGGTGGTCAGCCACTATGAAGGGGGGTGATTTAAGAAGGCCTGCGAGGTCAGAGGGCACAGGGTTTGAGTTCACCCTGTGTTGTGACTGGGGGGGGTCGAATGTCACTGAGTAGGGGACCTTGACAGCTAACAAAGCCTACATTTAAGTGCAGTCATTAAAAAAGAAAAGAAAAAAAAGGTTTCACCTATTTATTTATTTATTTTTAGGCGGCACCTGGGTAAAGCCCTATCGGTGGTCCAAGTTACTCTAGGTATCTTCGGTGTGGTAGCACTTTAGTTATGTTAGCATTTTTGAGGTGACAAAGGGGGACAATGGCTGACTTCCATCTGACCTACTATAGCATTTATATATTCACAGAGATACAGCTAAGCTTGACCTATTGTCAAGATGTCTTTTCTCTACACATCTGCCTATCAGGACATCTCCCCTCTACATTGTTTCATTCAACAACAAAAAAAAGGCAAAATAAGAAGGGTTTGCTGAGGGATAAGCCAAGGTTATATTTAAATATTCACATAGGCTTCCCGCTATATCTTTCATCTCAAATGTATACAAGGCCTCATTGTGACTGCTTGAAGCATATAGCTGTCACAGCTGAACTGGGACACACACACACACGCTCACTCACACACACACACACACACACACACACACACACACACACACACACACACACACACACACACACACACACACACACACACACACACACACACACACACACACACACACACACACACACATGCTTTATCACACCACTGGATCACACACTCACATTTATCTCTGACAAACCATACACTACCAAGATATAAAGAAATACTGTTGCATATATACTTCACCATCATGGCTCTGAAATCCCTTCCCAGTACGGTGTCAGTGTGTACCTTTTTCGTTCCAATAAAGTGAGTAATAGGTTGACTTCCTCTGCATATTTGTCTGCTCAGCAGCCTTGGCTGGTTGACTAATGATGGTATTTATTTGCGTTTGGTGTGCACATGCTCAGTCAGTGTTAATGCGACTGGAGGCTGTTTGCATATGTGAAGGTCACCAGGTCAGTGGGTGGGTCGGGCCGCAGCGCCATCCCTTCCCCTTCCCTAAATGCGTGGAGACAGAAAGGCGATAAACGCACTGAGTGGGGCTTAGTGCTTTGGTTAGGGGTTGTTTATGCTGACCACACATCATCCATTTCAGGTTTGTGTTGGGGAATAGGGGTCCTGCAAACTCAAGTTATTATTTTGAACTTTCAACCCCTGCAGTTGCCGCCCTACAGGCTGAGGAGGAACATCTGTAGAGGCTGATTCAGTTCCCTACTTTGATACACAAGGCTTAGAGCTCTTGTAAGCTTAAAAGGTTTGCAGCAAAATAACTGTTGAGGTGCATGTTTAATGCCATCAAAAAAAACCATATAAGGCTAACGTATAGTAGCCGTGGTGCATGGTCTCTTTCATACTCACTGCTCACAGTCACACATACAGCATGGTGTCAATTACGGTGTGATCACTGTGCATACACACAATTTCTCTTCACTCATTTATGGATGGATTAGATCTGAGCAGACTGCCAGATAACGCACACAGATAAGTAAATATAGACGGATAGATTAGGCAAAGACGCTGATTAAACACCTCGACATTTTGTGCAGCTTAATCCCCGCATATAAACAATCCGTACACGTTTCACTCTTATGTGCATAATCATGTTATGTTGCTCTGATCAGGACAAAATGGACTCAAGCATATGAACACATGTTTGCTTGCGTACACACACACAGGCACACACACAGAGACACACACACACACACACACACACACACACACACACACACACACACACACACACACACACACACACACACACACACACACACACACACACACACACACACACACACACACACACACACACACACAGAGGCACACTCTCTCCCAGGCGCACTCTCTCCTAGAGCCAGCTGCAGCGAGGTAGTCTTTTATCAGGACCATGTGGGCCATCTGGAGCCAATTAATACAGCCCCTAAGGTACAGACTCTGGATCAGTGCTCTTCTCCTCACACAATAACCTTTACCATGGGAGGCGACACAAAGCCTGACTCGAGGCCAGCCTCACGCCAACATCTATCAAAGCTCGGACACAAGCGTAAGACGTTGCTTGATTCTGAGGTGCCGTACAGTATGTGCAAGGGCTTGAGAAATTGTAGCCAGATTTCGAGTGTCTGAGTCTGACATTGCTTGACAATTGCTAAGGATGTTTCTACTGAAACAATTCTGATTACTGAAACTTATTGAAATAATCATGCAATTATTCAAAGAATATTGGGCACTCCGGTGGTGTATGGAGCGCATGCTGTGTTGGCGCGGGCCTCGTTGCAGTGGTCGCGGGTTCGAATCTGACCCGTGGACCTTTACTGTCTCTCTGTCTCAACCATTTCAACTCTGTACTGTCAAATAAAGCTTGAAAATGCCCAAAAAATAATCTTACAAAAAAATTTAAAATAAATAATTCAAAGCATATTCTTGGTGAAAAATCTAAAAACTCCCCTGCTTGATTTATAAGATTCTCACTATTAATGTCCATATAATCAATTAAACAGCTACCCATTAAACCTTTTCATCCCCTCTGCTTTTGTCTAAAATGTGTATACTATGTACATGTTAGACTCCAATCATCGATACAATTAACAAATTGAAACATGTCGATACGCTGAGCCATCACTATATTAAACATGCATTGGAGGATGCTTCTTTTTTCGACAATCATTCCTGTCTATTTGACATTTAAAGTACTTTCCTTTGCATCTGTTTCATGTTAAAATACGGTTTGATATTTGCTTAGTCATCTCCTCTCTTGCACTAGTCTGCACCCTGCCGATGTGCTGTGGCTGACAGTAAACTAACCAGCAGAAGGAGCCAGTTTTTTTTGTTGTTGCTTCCTTCCCTCCCTCCACTGGCAGAGATCAGAGAGGAAACTCAGGGTCTGGAACACTGGAGCTGGTTAGTGTCGCCCAGTGTCTCCCTCACTGACACTTCAGCAGGGTGGGCAGGTGGGCTGCTGGGCGGGTGGGTGTGTTACTAGCCAACATCCTCGTAGTAGTAAGTCGAGGTGACCACATTACATTGAGAAGTCTTGCCATCACACTGCAGTTCCCATGGAAACCACTGTCTCTGGAAGAAGACAGAGCTAGAAGAAGTCACACAAGGCTTTTGATTGACAAGGGGTTAGTGTGCACGTGTGTGGGAGGGTCCATGTCAAGTTGTCCACCACGGCTACTGGCTTAATAAGGAAACACATTTAACGCTGTATCCTGGGTCTTCATTCATCGTCACCTCCCACTTCCTGCTTTTCATCCCTGTAATGTGTCGGAAATGGCCCTTTATCTTTTGTCCTTTCTTCTTCATCCGTTTGGTCTCCTTCCCCCGTCAAATTTGTCTCACTCCGTCTCTCTGGGAGATAGTGGATGCTCTAGCAGCTTCGGTGGCATGTGTAATGTTACACATTAGAGCGGCCCTTTGAAGGGTAGATGGCTAGGGGGAGGCAGGGGCTGGCAGGAAGAAGGGATGGATGGATGGAGGGAGGGAGGAAGGGATGGATGAAAGGTGGATTAGAAAGGGATGAATGGGGACATCCTGCTGTAATCTCTTTTGCTTTTTTCGACTGCTATTGGATCTGTGTTTCCTCTTCTTTTTTCCCCCTTCCTTCGTCTCTGCGGCTCTCCTCTCCATTCTCCTCCAATCAGCGCAATCAGTCTAATTTTAACTCACGCAAGCCCCACTTACCTTGAGCGGTGGCAGTGTACCAAGGAGTATTCTATAGTGTCCCAACACACTGGAACATAGTGTACCCTGAGACACACACGTACATTCACACACACACGCACGTACACACGCAGCCATACATAGGGCTAAATCTGAGGCTCATATTAGCACTCAGGCCTTAGTGCAGTGGCAGCGCTTACAAAAACAGTCATGTCATTGCAAATTGTTCCCATGCTTCTTTCTCAATATTGTCTTCATCGTGTGTGTGTGTGTGTTTTCTTCTGCTTACTTATTTGTTTTCTCATATGGTATAACTAAAGAGATGTGGCTCAGCATTCAAATATTGGCAAAACTTTGGCATACAATGTTAGTAATTTAATGCTCTAATTACCCTTAGTAGTTAATAGTTATAATAACAGTAATTATGTTTGGCTACATAAGCACTATTTCCAAAAAATTATCTTTTGAAATAATAATTATTATTTTTTTCTATGCAATGTAAGGTAATATGGTTTTATTGATTCATGCCACTGCCTGTAAAATGTGCTGCCAGACCATGCACTATCACATCATCAGTGTAGCGGATCTGTTTTTATTACCTTATTTTATTAGCTGGGCCTTTTTTTCGTTCAGCATACCAAAAGAGAAAAGATTACAACTGATAATGCCGTAGACACAAGTGTACATCAAGAGAATTTTAGTCCAATTACTAGAGATCTAGATACCTGTGACCACAAATGTGTCTTCACATTTGCAGCATATCTCCCCCATGTTAGTTAATGGGTAACAGATAACAGTGGAAAAACCTCCGGCTCGTCTAAAAGAGGCTCTTGTCGTCCGTCTAGACAGGATGTAGTAAGCACATAGCTTTATTAGCTCATCTGTCTCTGTCCTAACACAGTTGCTAATGCTTTAGTTCTGTTGTCATACTGCCTGTTTTTCTTTTTTCTTTGTGTGTGTGTGTGTGTGTGTCAGTTCCACTCCTCCCTTAAATTGGATCCTATTCATCTTAAGGGCTGGAGCAATAAAAACCACCCACTGTTTAGCTTAGCAAAGAGGCTTTTTTTTATGGAGAGCACCGTCTCTCCTCGGCTTACTGTTTACAAAGTGTTCATTGCACAGATTGTGTTGTGTGTGTGTGTGCGTGTCGCTCCCCTCCTCCTGCCATATTAGATTGCAGTTGATTGAATTTGTAAGACGGTCGGGACAGTTTTGGGTGGCTGCACATTTGAACCGTGCATTAGCGTAGCAACAAGCGCCACACACAGTCATTCAAACATACAGGTGTTCACACAAGGCCACGGTCGTGTCTAAATGAAAGCATTGCCGTGCACGATCACTATTGATACAAAGGAGTAGTAGGGATAAAAGAGAGCGTGGTGTGGGGGTTTTGTGTGAATCGTAAAAGGTTGTCCCTTCACGGTCCACAAAAGTCCACACACACACACACACACACACACACACACACACACACACACACACACACACACACACACACACACACACACACACACACACACACACACACACACACACACACACACACACACACACACACACACACACACACACACACACACACAGCACTGGAACACTTGACACTGCCAGCTAGCCAATCTTCAGTCAAATCTTTTTTTTTATTAGAGGAGAAGGTCGGGTGACGGAAGCAAAAATAGCAGGGTGAAAGAATGAAGGATGATAGGTTAATAAGACGGGTATTGGAAAAGAAATGCATGCACAGCGAGGAATGCACTTGAAAAATCAAAAGAGAGTCTGGCTGGATGGCGAGGGAGCGAGTGAAAGGGATACATGCTTTTAGAACCATCTCCGTAAAGGATTTTGGATTGGTGTAAAATACCTAGATGAATACCTAGAATAAATAGACGGAAACACTTTTGGCCTCTGCGGTGTCTGAAAAAGAAAAACTGTTCTGTACATACCTTGACTACAGAGTTAATTAAAACAAGCTTGATTTGACCTTGGTCAACTCTAATCCCAGTGAAACTCGTTTGGTAACAACTGTATGAATTTCCTGCACTTGGATTTTTCTTATTTTTAAGATATTAGGTCAACACAACATTGTTAAGTGTCTGATTGTGTGAAAGATAGCATATGTAACCTGCCTATGATTAAATGTGTGTCTCTCTCTCCCCCTGTTTGCATTTCCTTCCCCTCTCTTTGAACTTATCTTCATCTCACATACACTATCTTACCCAGTCTTGCAGTCGTGCAAACCTCACTCTGCACCCCTCCCCACCCTAGGGGCCTTTTCTCTATCCCTTCATCTCTCTTTATGGCTCAGGCCTCATCCGTTCCCATTCTTCTCTCTCTCTCTCTCTGTCTGTCTCTGTCTCTATCTCTCTCTCTCTCTCTCTCTCTCTCTGTCTCTCTCTCTGTGTGTGTCGGTTAGCCTTCTCCATTCTATCCCCAGTGGTCACAACCCAAACTTTTTTTTATGGTGGTGTGTGTGTGCAGCAGACTGATAAAAGTAAATGTTTCATGACGAGACAAACTTGGAAGTCGAGGGGCAATTTGTAAGTGTATAAGAAAGTGTGTATGCATTTGTTTGGGTCTGAGCACACATCTCCAAGTCCCTCCAGTGGGGAAACGACAAAAGGCATTGTGAATGCAGAATGCACCCCTGGGGACTAAAGAGAATTCCAGCTTGTAAAATGTCAAGTCGACAGTGGTGAGACTGTAAATAAACTGGGCGTGTGCAACCAGTCGCCTGTGCGGTTTTCTCACACCTTGCGTTCACAGCAATGTGCGTGCAATCATCTCTCAATTTCTCACATATCAAGCTTTACAACCATGTCGCGGCGGGAAATTGACACGTCTTGACACCACGCTGTTACCTGATTGAAGTGTAATCGGAACCGTGTGGCTCTCGGTGCGCCAAATGCATTGTGGGTGTTCTCCAGACATGATCCTATCTCACCCTTCCTTCAATCCATGGCCGGGGCGAATTGACAAATAATGCCAGGATATCACATTGCTTCTATCACTATTCCTCAACATTTCTAGTGTAGCTATGACACACGTGCGCCCACAAACACAGCAGTACTAATCGATTGAGGCCACTTGCTGCTGCTTGTGGACCCTGACAATCTAGGACTTTTTCTTGTTTGTGTGTGAATTAATTGTGTTTGAGAGTGACTGTGCACACCATTGCTTTCTCTCAGACATCGACCTCTTTAATATTCTCCTCCTTCCCTCGCCACCAGTGACACACACTGTGAAATAAAGAGAGAAAAGAGTCAGCAGAGAGAAAAATGAGAGACATTTCTCAAAGGTCTTGCACGTCGTCAAATAGAAAGGTAGAGAATGTAGAAAACACCATCACCTCCAACAACATTGGTTCTGCCTTTAAAGATGGATTAGCTAAACTAGATAAGACTAGTTGCTCAATAGGAACTAATAGGTGTGTATCTGTGGTAATGCACATGTGTAGACTGTCTCTATATTGTATTTACACAATTCACACATTTACTTGCAAATGCATTCCAAACACTCACTTAGTGATCATGTCAGCCAGCGAGTGTTGGGGAGCAGCTGACACATTCATGTGATCATGATCGGCTCAAACCAATTCATTGAGAAAACGTGCATGTTCACACACACACACACACACACACACACACACACACACACACACACACACACACACACACACACACACACACACACACACACACACACACACACACACACACACACACACACACAGAGAAAGGTGATACATTCTGTAATCTAGTCTGCAGTAATACAATAGTGAAAGGGCCAATGTAAAGAAAGTGTGTGTAGGGCCCTATGAAATCCGTTTTATTTTTTTCCAAATTCCGTTTTATTTTTTCACAAATTCCGTTTTTTCCGTTTTAATCTCATGACTTCCGTTTTTTTACAATTAACACTCATTTCGTCATCAGAACGAGTGTCTAATTATTGCGAACAAATAATATTCTAACAATTTAATCAGATATAAGGCTAAAAATCACAACATTGCACTGTTTTTTGTGCTTAAAAAAAACTAAAAAACAAATTTGTTGGGTATAGGCTATAACAGAAAATAAAGCCATACATTCTGTGCTTCAAGTGAAACAATAAATATTATTTTTACATAAATAATAAAGTCCTTATAAACTTTTCAAGAAGCTGGACTAGAGTGAATATTGGACAGGCTTTATAGGTCCATGGCTTTTACCTGTGGGACAGCGCTTCACCTAACAGCTGGCTGCAACACCAACCTACAGTCTATTGTGTGACGGAGAGCTAGTTATCATTAGCATCAGCGTTAGCCGACATCACGGCAACAGCTGAATAATGTAACACATTACACAAGTCACACTACATGAAAACAACGGGCTCTAGACGCTAGAGTTATAATTGCGTGTAGGAAACATTGTTGAGACTGGAATTTCGTACCACAGCGGCCGTTCCATAATACAACACTCCCTTTAGCAATGGCTGAATATAAGACCTCCCTGTGCTGTGTATCTGCGGGAGCGAGTGGCATTAATAACTTAAAAACAGTAAACGTTTAACATGATTACGTGCTGCTAGATGCTTTAATCATATGCCGAATTTATAAACAGACCATATTATTAACAATAAATTAAGTTATGTACATGTCAGAGTTACGTACATGGATACATTCATAAGTAAACATTGAATAGACAGATTTGTGAAGGGGGTTTGGCGCTGTGCGTTACATTAGCGATCCTGCAGCCAGGCTCTACTTTTCACGGCAGTAGTTTGGTCTTTAGATGTCGCCAAACCAAAATTCCTCCCTAGTACTGCTTTAATTTCAACCGTGTTGTTTCCCTTTGCCTTGGAAATTGAATTTCACCAAAATAATGGTGAATTCCGTGACATTCCGTGTTAAATAGTAGATTCCGTTTTTATTGCCCAATTCCGTGATTCCGTCCGTGTTTTCGTTATCGCGGAAATCATAGGGCCCTATGTGTGTGTGTGTAAACTGCAACAGTTGAATTTTAATCAGCTGCCCACTATACTTTGTATTATATCATTCTTTGTATTGAATAATTCTATCATCATAAATCAAAACTAAATTATTTTGAGGAACCCGGAACCAACAAAAATTGTGGGAATCACAAATTGTGGGCCCTGCTGCTGTAAAATAATACAGTGACTACTACAGTAACTTTTCATGAAGCTTTCTAACTTCAAACAGTAGTCCGGGGGATCCAGTTTTCCTCGGAAGAAAGTTTTGTTTATTCACTAATGAGTGTACCTTTTGAAAATGTTCCCTTCTCTGACACACCCAAAGTTACATAATGCACCTTTAACTTAAACCTTTTCCTCCTTTGTCCTCTCTCTGTATTTTTGTAGACCTCGGCTCCAGGCCCAGAGGAAGTTTGCCCAGTCGCAGCCCAACTCTCCCAGCACTACACCGGTCAAAGTGGCGGAGCAGCAGGGAAACGACAGCGGCGGCAGCAGCAGCAGCAGCAGCAGCACTACTAGCAGCCTGAACAGCAGCCTGCCCAACGTGCCCACCGCCTCCCTGTCATCTCTGGTCTCATCCTCCTCCTCCCTGTCCTCGTCCATACAGGACCTGTCCAGACGCAAGCCCAAGACAGAGGACTTCCTCACCTTCCTCTGCCTCCGCGGTAAGACACACACGCAGACGCGCACACACACACACACACACACACACAGCCGGAGTCAAGCAGCAGATGGCGAACATAATTTATTTACTCACCCTCTGCCCAGTGGTAGATGATGTGGAGGGATAATGTTGAACAAGTTCTTATATTAGACATTTTTATTCAGGGGTGCAGGGCACACGCACAAGCACACGCACAAGCACAAACACACATGCAATCACATTCCCATGCACACATGCAAACACACATTCAAACATATATGCAAATACGCGCAAACGCACACACAAACACACACACAAACACATGCAAGTACACGCGCAAATACACACACACACAGACTCACAGAGACAGAGACCATGTTACCCCTGAGGCCGCACAGCATTTTGCTACCGTTTGGCTGTCTTTGCGATAGGCCTGCACTATGTAAGCTCCTAATAGCAAAGCTTATGAACACAATCCAATAACTGCCAAATATCAGGATCAAGCTTTGCCAAGACATATTATACAGTATTTGCTGCTGCTCAGTGCTTGTATTGTCAGACCGAGATGGATCGTCTTTATAGAAAGGTCTACAGGGAAACCCGAACTGTGGTTAAACACTATGCTCGGCTCTTTATTTTAGACACAACACGACGTGCACTTAAAATATACTGACTCATAAGCATTTCAAGGGCACATATAGTACGTTTTGTTATGTCAGGGCTTTGATCACTCTCCACCCATACTGTATATACAAGCGCAAAGCCGCGCACACACACACACACACACACACACACACACACACACACACACACACACACACACACACACACACACACACACACACACACACACTACAAATGACTGTGTGTACTTGCCCCCGGGTAAGATTATCCTGCGTTTCATCAGCTTACACATCTCCCCCTCCTACTTTTCAACAACTATGTGTCTCCTTAACACCCTGCCCATCACCCTCCACCAATGGCAGCTGTTTGTGTGTACAGTTCTCACACAGTCACACAGCTGACACTACAAACACAGGTTCGTCGACACGATGTATCACCTCCAATGTTAAATGAACTGTAAAAAGCCACGGCGGAGTAATTAGAGGCATAGTTAAAATGTGTGTACTCGCGTGTGTGTGTGCGTCTGTGCCACACACAACAGCGTCTTTATATTAGGACTGTCTAAGCAGGGGAAACTATTTGAGATAAATGCAGGCACTAATACATTTATAAACTGTTGGAATACATTAAGTCAAATTAAGTAAGACACCTCTCGACACTTACTCATTAACAAAGCAAGCCCTGCTCTCTATTTTCGTCCGGAGTTAAAGAAGGATTTGTGTTGCCTATGATCTATACTCAGCTGGCAAGCAAACAGAGGAGGATTTTCCTGCACTGCCACGACACCGCAAAAAGTTTCTGTTCTGCTACCACTTTAGAGTTCTGCTTTTACATTTTTTAGTTATTTTATTTGATAGGCCTACACTTGAATACATCTTGAGCTTTACCTTCCATTCAATCCTGCCTTGAAGAATCCCATTCTCTTCAGAAATATTAAAGGGAGAGGGATTGACACGTTTGACGCCTGAATAATGAAAGAGCTAAGGAGCATTTTTTTCTCAAACAACCTTGTGCCGTGACTCCTCTTTGCTATGTCTTAATTTCATCCCTCTGTTGAATTACCCCACTCACCTTTTCTTCTTCAACATGACTAAAGCCCCCGCTCGCTGCAGATTAATTTACTGCTATCATTATTAACCTCTGCCCATCTCGCAAAGTAGGCTAAAGACATCGGGGGAAGGCACATTTAGATTGGAGTCTGCCGGGACGTGATGGCTATACGTTGACGTTGCTGACGGGAATATATTCCCATTATGGAATGTCATATTAACCTCACAGGGCTCATTCAAGAAGCATTTAATTGGAGGGTTGCTGAAAATCAGATCTGAAGTCTTTTTTTTCTATGAGAGGGGCTTTGATTTGCATATATGAATGTTACATTTAGGGTGATGATATAATGTCCAATATACTTTGTTGAGAAGTTGAGACTATTCTGAGCGCTAGGTGCTTAGCTTACCCCAACCCTTACTTGTAGAGTGGAAGACTAATGATGGTCCTGACTCGGTTTTGCTGCTTTCTCTCTTTATAATTAAGGTTAGGGATGATGCTATGCAAACTGTGTGTGTGTGTGTGTGTGTGTGTGTGTGTGTGTGTGTGTGTGTGTGTGTGTGTGTGTGTGTGTGTGTGTGTGTGTGTGTGTGTGTGTGTGTGTGTGTGTGTGTGTGTGTGTGTGTGTGTGTGTGTGTGTGTGTGCACAGTCCACTTTACTCTACTACGTTACTAAGGCTAATTTTAGAGTTAGGCCGCTAAGCTAACGATTCAATGGTTTTCCACTGGGATTTTTCCACTATGCCGCTCCCTACTTTACCGCTGTATTTATAGACTCAGTTTAGGTGTGTGTGTGTGTTTGTGTCTACTATGCTGAGAGGATGACATTTTCCTGTGCAGGGCTTCTTGTGCTGTTTTCCCCTTGGCTTCCCATATGACCCATTTGCAGGGAACCTTACCAAGACAGGGACATGGGAGAATGTCAGCGCACATCCCTTGAGGTTGTTGGGTCCGTTTGTGTGTGTTCAAGCGTGTGCGCGAGTGCAAATCCATGCTCACCCCTGATGTTGCCTGCTCTGCTTATCTCCTGTGTGTGTGTGTGTGTGTGTGTGTGTGTGTGTGTGTGTGTGTGATGCAGCATCCAGGGTATATGACGAGACACAGCCCAAGCGGACAGAAGTGTTAGCCTGCTGGTTAATCTTTTCAAAGGGACTGATGTCTTTGATTTCGTCAATCCCCTTTCAGATTGTGATACATGTCTCTCTACTGACCAGACCACCACACACACACACACACACACACACACACACACACACACACACACACACACACACACACACACGTTAGGCTGCTTCATGTCTGCTAACTAAAGGCCTCTGACAGAACCTATATATATTTTTTGAAATCTCCAATCCATGATTGCACCCAATTTATTTTCTTTTGATTTGATTTTTTTTTAAAGTTAAAAGGGGGCATTTTGCCAAATTTTTATCTTTTTCAAACCCTATCCGCTCTTAATTTCTGGGATTCGTCCCAGGTCAAACGTTCACAGCCCTTTAGCCCCCCACACACCCAGTGCAGTGTTTGCTTTTCTTATCTGGCAAACATTACACATGCACCACAAAGGCTTCTATCCATCACTCATGTTGACAGCTACATAAAAGCAGTTAAAACATGGCAGATTTAAAGCGGTAAAGTACTCAACAAATAAAAGCAAAATAAACTCTTGTTGTGGAGAGAGGACTCTTGTCACACCATATTGTGAAAGCACAGCTAAGTTTTACATCAACTTACTCCTGTTCTTTTGCATCCAGTCTACAGTTTGTAGTTGTCCACATCTTATCCTAAGTGGATTGTTTTTCCCTCAATTATAATTAATGGGATGGCTATTGGCTACTGCTGATGGTGGTGATGTTATTGTACCCAGGGATAGGTTATTTTTTTAAACTCCTCCAGTGGTGGTGATTCTGATGCAACGTGAGAGTAACCTGAAAGACAATTGAAAAACAAGATTTCTGTCTACTGTATATAGAGAGAAGCTCACACCACCCACACTGTCTAGGACCTATATTCTGTATTTATCTCACTGTTCATCTTTCTCCTGCTAACACACATGCACACGCACACACACACACATGCACGCACACACACACATGCACGCACACACACACACACACATGCACGCACGCACACACACACAGACACACACACACACGCACACACACGCACACACATAAAGTGTTCAGTCCTTGCCTGTGTTCTCAGAATGGTGTTTATGTGTGGTCCCGACCCTGTAGTTGGGCTGTTTATATCCATGGAGAAAGCCTTTTGGGTGGCAGCCAGACAGTCTGCCTCTGGCTCTGTCTGCCTCTGGTAAAACCTAGTGGGTGTAGTGTTTCGCTTGGCAGGGTGGGGGCAGCACTGAGTGGAGCGTATGAGGTGGTATAATGGGTAAAAAAAATGACTGACTCTATTATGTAATAAAATATATTACACTATTAGGAGAAAATATCATTTATATATAATGTTGTTATACATCCAAAATGTAATAAGTTGTTAGATTATGAGCAAAAAGTTATTTTGTTTTGGGCTCAGAATTTTGATACATTATCGACCAGTTAATACATTTTAGGTTTTATTAGATTCTTTTTTATTACATTTGTTACATTTCGCGTCGTTGTTACATTTCGTGCTCTAACAGGCCTGCTCCAAGTTTTCCAAATCATCTGAAGGGTTTCGCTTCATAACGAGGTACCCACCGCTGTACAAAATTGTGAGCATTTTGGAAGGAAAGGTTAGTTCCCCGAATTTTGTTCTCATTGAGGCAAAATGAAAATACACGCAGACACTCCCACGCCACGCACGCAGAGTACACACATTGACATAGATGAGATAAGAATAGAGCAAATGAATAACTTGTCTGTACACACACACACACACACACACACACACACACACACACACACACACACACACACACACACACACACACACACACACACACACACACACACTCACACTCCTGGAAGTCAGTCTCTTACGTAAGACTTTTATTTCCAGTGAGTGTGATGATGTGCTTATGTGGCCAGTGTTTATTCACACCACGGCTTTGTTTACCTCTTTTACCCCTGGGCCCTCCTCTTCCATGCCTGCCAGCCCCAAGCAAGGCTGGCTTCTCTCTCTCTCTCTCTCTCTCTCTCTCTCTCTCTCTCACTCTCTCTCTCTCTCTCTCTCTCTCTCTCTCTCTCTCTCTCTCTCTCTCTCTCTCTCTCTCTCTCTCTCTCTCTCTCTCTCTCTCTCTCTCTCTCTCTCTCTCTCTCTCTCTCTCTCTCTCTCTCTCTCTCTCTCTCTCTCTCTCTCTCTCTCTCTCTCTCTCTCTCTCTCTCTCTCTCTCTCTCTCTCTCTCCTCTCTCTCTCTTCTCTCTCTCTCTCTCTCTCTCTCTCTCTCTCTCTCTCTCTCTCTCTCTCTCTCTCTCTCTCTCGGGTTCAGCGAGGCCAGTTTCTCTTTGCTCTGCTTACATAACCTCCTGGCCATGACTTAGTGAACCAAAAACCTTCAGATTCCCAGTAATACGCTTTTACACATGTGAGACAAATGTGGACTTATCACATGTGTCTTTTTAAGAATAGATAGATAGCCAATGTGAGGAATTGTGCGTTGGACCTCTTATCTTTGCTGGATTGGATTTTGTTTGAGTGCATTTTTATTGTCTGAGAATCCCACACTTTTTCTTTCCTGTGGGAAAATGATTTCAAGCCCGACACAGCTATACTCATCTTGTTTCTTCAAGTGCCTTTGCTCCTCTGAAATAACTGAATTTCCCTCTTGGGTTCTCTCTCTCTCTCTCTCTCTCTCTCATATATTTGATTAAAGTGTTTCGGTGGAGTGGTGACTTTTTCTCGTCACTTGCGCCGGTGCTGTGCAGGAAGTCGGTAGCACGACACAGACAGATGCTGCATTCTCTCCTCCAAGAGCAGAGCCACTGTTTGTGGGGGTTAATGGTTCTGCTGACATCAAGGAATGTCAATTGGAGATGTAATCCCATCTCTGTCTCTCTCTCGGTTTCTTCCCCAGTGACTGAGAAAGACTTTTGGCAGAGTTCAGTTCAGCTGTGAGAGATAACTTTTCATCTCGGTGCAAAAGAACCTTGGTATGTCATATACTTCCACACTGTCCCAAGTCAGCAGCATGGTTTTCACATGTCCCTACAGGCAGCTAAACCCTCCTGATTGACTATTTCAAATTGTCCTCATTGTTTCAGTTCCAGTTAAGGGGACAAAAGAACGGTACTAGCAATAGAAGGGAGGGGTTGTAATTATAATGCTGGGGGCAGCCCAGTTTAAAAATGACAATCCTAATAAGACTCTTTCAGACCTAATTATGATTTGTCTGCGGGTTTGGAATGAGGTGGAGGAAAAGCTGATGTGATTGGGGATTTGGGCTCAAACCCCTTGTCGTCCGTCTCTTGGAAGAAAAAAACTGAGTTGTGTTATTTCACCGTGTATGTTGCTGATGGATTGGCGGTCTCTGTATATTGTTGCCACTCCACTTGTAGTCAGGATGCCAGTGGTCAGTATGTTACCTGCTGGATCTGTTCTGCTGGCTGGCAGTGTGTGTGTGTGTGTGTGTGGAGAGAAGGGAGAGTAGAATGAGAATCCTATATGGTGTTATTTTGGGAATATTGAATACACTTGAGGATACGGTTACCGTGCTGTTGTAAAGGCTTGTCTGATATCAGGTCCTTGTTTTCCACCATTGTGCTTCTTCCCTTAGCTTTTAGAAACATTTCTTGCCTTTTTTTTGTTTTTTTTCAACGTCAAATGTTACCCCATGTTTTACTCCTCTTCCCTGCTCCACCAAACAAACACACACACACACACACACTCCATCCTCCCTCCCTTTGTTTTCTATTCCCGGGTGCCCCTGTGGTCTGTTTTCCATTGGCCCTGTGACCCCTGTCCAGGGCAGTAAATTACAGCCATTTAGCTAATGAAGCAAGTCATTAGAAGTTGATTGGGCCGGTGTGTGTATGCGTGTCGCTTATGTGTGTTTGTTTGGTCTTAAGAGCGGAGCGTTTTCTATGTCACCTGGATAAACAAGATGTCTCTGCGGTGTGCATGTGTGTGCGTGTGTGTGTGTGTGTGTCTTTAGGTGCATGCATGTGGCTATTTTGTATCTGTCAGTGTGTGTGGGGTGGGGAGGGCTGCCCTAACTTTCGAGGTACCTGGTCCACTGGTTCAAAGCCAGAACATGTTAACTTTGATATTCTAACCCTGCAATGCAAAGCAAACGGGTTTTACAACGTGGGTCATTATGGATTACAAAAAAGCAGTATTTCCCTGTTTTTGTTTCAGCTATTTTTTGGGCCCTACATACCTTCTTTGGAAGTTAAAGAGAGCAGGTAAAAACTCCAGTATTATCTGCTCTTGGAATCTGCTTCCACTACAGATTGTTGTTTCTCTCAAACTCTCTGAGGACAGAATTAGAAACTGGCAGAGATGCTGTGTGAAAAGTGGGATCCAAGGCACAACAAGATTTATTATTACCAGGCTCTCTGTGTGTGTGTGTGTGTGTGTGTGTGTGTGTGTGTGTGTGTGTGTGTGTGTGTGTGTAAAAGCTTTGATTGGATTGTAAAATTCAAAGTAAAGTGTTGTTAATAAATAGGATGTGACATGTGGTAACCACAGTCCCCCGGCTGGCCAATGATAGTTGTTAGTACACTTTCTAAATGAAAATGAATCTGCGTTTCAAAGACCAAGGTTTATGCTTCAGGAAAGAATGTGGGAAATAACGACTTCAATATGCCGCTTATATTATGTTGTCATCACAGAAGCACGGGGAAATCAATCAAATGAACAGTAATTTAAGAAGTTGATTTATGGCAATTTGTTGCTAGTTAAAGCGCTCCAGTGTTCCCTCAAGGCCTCTTCATTTCTATTCTTATTATCTTATTTTATTCTGTGGTGTAGGCTGTTTTCAAAGGGAGTCCTTCAGCATTCAATAGTGCTCTGGTCTGCATGGTACTAATGTGCACCATCTAAGCCTTGCCTTCTCCTTTTGTCATTAGGGAAGCCCAGGCTTCAGTCCCCCAAGTGTAACACACAGATACACACAAAGGATTATTGTTGTCAAGCCATCCATTGGTCCCCTTATAATGTAAATGTGTTTCTGTGTGTCATATTTGGTAGGTCAATAAGAAATATAATTTTTTCAGTCCTCATACTTGTGTTATCTCTATACTAGTATTAAGCCACTTAATAAAATATATCGAATGTGTCAAATCTAAGATAAGTATTCGCCACTGCCCAAAACAAGTGTGGTAATTCAATAATTGGCCCTGGCTAATTCTTAATTCACTCTGTGTCATATTAAGTAGCCTGTACGGCTTAATGCTGCCTAATGAAATCCAGCCTATTTTTTTTCTAGAAGCTTAACATTATTTTAATTGACACATAATCGTGCATTTCCTCCCATTATGGCCCTTTTAAAACACTGTCACCCCCTTAACAGGGTAATAAAACCCACAGTAGCTTCTCATGCTATGCAATCGATTTAAAGAGGACTCTTCATAAAAAATCATAAAAAAAACCTTGTGTTTCGTGCTCATAAACAGCCTTTTAATCAAATCTACGAGGGGGTCGCATAACCACACCATTTCAGTTAGCTATAAATCAATGATTACAAACAGTTATATCATCACTAAGCCTAATCGTACCAATTGAAAATGATTTTATTGAGGATTTTGCTGACTTCTAGTCATCTTTATATGGCCTGAGCTGAGGGATTGGTCCGTTTCCTTCATTTATCTCTCAGCAGCACAAGGCTAACAATTACAAACTTGATGTATATATGGAAGGTTTCTGGTTTCAGTAATCAATTCAAGCTGTAGTACACATCCTCCATCCCTGATTTTTTCAATATAACTGAACTTGAAGCCTTAACTTTGCACAACTTGCAAACAAATGTGTATTCACTTACCAACGGCTCATCATACTCAACGTCAGTCCTCATGAGTAAAAGAGAATACATACAGGCCTATTGTTTCATTTGTGGCAATGTTTAGCATGTTGCACAATAGATTTGTCGCATGTTTCTGGGCGCACACTGAGGCATGATGCAGCAAAGTAGGGGGGAAAAATATTTTTTTAAATGCCTGTGTATACATATTTTATTTTATTTCTGTCCATACATATATCGCCAGTCACTACTCCTAGATTCCTCAAACCTGCTTAAGCTTATTTTTCTCTGCCTATCTGTAAGACTGAACCAGCTGTTTGCACACTGATTTACGAGTGCAACATTATGAGATTTAATAACATAGCTTTGGGCTTTATGACCTTATGTGTATGAATGTGTGTGTGTGTGTGTGTGTGTCTAGGTTCAGCTTGAGCTGAGGTAACATTATTGCCTATATCCACTGCCAAACACCATTTTCCTCCTCCCAGTATACGTATTGAGCTAGATTTCTCCAAGATGACAATGAAAGTGATCGAGTGTGACAGAAAAGGGAAGGAGAGAGAGAGAACGTCAGTTAGTTTTCCTCCACAATAGGAGAGGGAGATTGACAGTAATCCTGTTTGGACGCTCAGGGAGTGAAAGCAGTCCATTTGGGATGAGCTCAGCAGCAAACTCTATGGATTCTGAAGTGTTTTACGGAGTTGGATATTTGAGCACATGTACGGTGTATATACGTCTCAATAAAACTGTCAGCATCGGGCACTCTATGTGGAAAGGCATCCTGTTACATATAGGGCCTACAGGCGCTCTGGCTTTAGTTATAGAATATGTTGCCTCCCCTCCCTTTCCCTTCCCCTCTGTATATAGTGGTATGACTAATGTAGCTAAAACCACCACCACCACAACTACTGCTAAAGCCTTGAAGTTGCATCTGCAAAATGTAACGGGAACATTAACAGGACAAACACCAGAAATAAAGGTCAGGGACGGTGTATAAGTGAGGTAAATTCACGGATGCAAAATGTCAGTTTTTAAAAAGCGCTTTATTCAGCCTCACTCAGACACAAATAAATGCTCTTAAAGCAAAACTGTCATCACTTTGAAAAAATCATTTGAACATTGTGTGTGTGTGTGTGTGTGTGTGTGTGTGTGTGTGTGTGTGTGTGTGTGTGTGTGTGTGTGTGTGTGTGTGTGTGTGTGTGTGTGTGTGTGTGTGTGTGTGTGTGTGTGTGTGTGTGTGTGTGTGTGTGTGTGTGTGTGTGTGTGTGTGTGTGTGTGTGTGTGTGTGTGTGTTTTTGTGAAAGTAACAATGGAGCTGCTATGTGCCGAGCAGTTTACAAAGCAAGCATCAATAGGCCACCAACTGGGATAATAGGGGATGAAAAAAAAACACACAGCGGTGCACAATCACTATTATCCACAAAATGCTTCAGTAACTTCTGTTTTTACATTAATATTTCACCACATATTGATGGTGACTTATCCTGCAATTTCAGTGATTTAGAATAAAGAATTAGACATTTCATCCATACATCATGGGCAGCTGGGGAAGGGTGTAAAGTGCTTTAAATAGGATAATATCTTTGACAGAGATTTGCCTTAGAGCAATGCAGTAAACAGTGCCCTGTCTTTTGTTTCCACTCAGGTTCATCGGCCCTGCCCAGCAACATGGCCTACTTTGGCAGCTCCCAGGAGGAGGAGGACCTGGAAGAGGAGGATGAAGAGGAGGAAGAGGAGGAGCTCAGGAATGGAGGGATCCACACTCACAGCCTGGCCTCAGCCTCCTCCTCCTGCCACTCCACTCCCCGCAAGGGCAAGCTCCCTGGCAGGCAGCCCCTCAACGGCCATGGTAAGGACCTGGACAACAAAAATAATAATAATTTAAATAAATAATACACTTCTTTTGTCCCTTCACAAACTGGACTCACAGTTTAAGTCAAGTGAAGGCTTTTAACTACTTTATTACATATCACCAGAGCTTGGTCGGAAAATCAGCCATTCATGAATAGGAGCAGTTTTGCAAAGAGAGACACAATCTCTTCTACATAACTAGAGAGACACAATCTCTTCTACATAACTAGAGAGACACAATCTCTTCTACATAACTAGAGACTAATGGCAATATCTATTTGGGACAAAGATTGGGAGAGAGTGAAGGATTGAGAAATTCAACAGCAGAGGAGAAAACCTTGGGCCAAACAGGAGTAGCGCATAATGAGACAGTAGACAGGGTATTGCTCCTCTTGTGTGTGTGTGTGTGTGTGTGTGTGTGTGTGTGAGCAATTTTCTGAGATTTCACTCCTGTTTACCACCGTGGAGGTCGGGTAAGTCACATGGGATGGCAGAGCAGCACATCAACTCTTTCCGACCCAATTAACACTTAGCTTGCTAAGCCCTAACAAGGTGTTTATGCACACAGTGCAACAGCTGGCCGGGGCCCTCGACACACACACACACACACACAGCAGTTACAGCATACGTACACCCCCTTGAGGCAAATAGAAATTTGGTTGAATGCACATACATACACTTATGCACAACATTTAGGGAATTGCATGCATGCAGAGACTGAGCCCATGAGAACAGCCTACCTCACAATACCGACACTGTTGACGTTAAAAACATGTACCGTATAAAAAATATACATTTGTATCAAGTGATTTTTTTTCTTATTATCCAGAACATGCTTGAAACAAATAATCTCACTGCACAGGCTCAATGATTGGGCTCAATCATAGAATACAAATTGAGGAAATGGGAACATTTGTTTGTAAAATATGTGCTCATCTCACAGTATCCAAAAAACTTCCCCGGTGACCCTTTTTAAAAATGTATATACAGTGTAACATCTTGAGTCAGTTATATCCATCTTCCTACTTTTTAACCTAGTGTTTTTTTAACAGAGCAATAGTGAAAGCATTTCCAAACTCCTTGGCAGACTTGGTTAGACGTGTATGTTGTCTCTAAAATAAACCCATAAATAAAGTATTTAGACTTACAATGCTCCCGGTCAGGCGTTTTCCCATGAAACAAGGGGCTGGCCTCTCGCCCTCTTTCCTTTAGTCAGTTAGATTTGCCGCCAGAAAGGTTCAAAAGGTGAACGCTTTGCTCAGCTCTTTCCGCTGTCATCCTCTGGAGTGGAATGTGGAGGAGGAGAGAGACTGGTGGGATTAAGAGAGAACGGGGCGAGCTAGGTCCACACATTTGACTGCACTGAACTCTGGGAGAACTGTGCACTTCCTCTTTTAAAATGTTTTTTTTATATAGTTCACTGACAGTGTGCTCACATCGATTCATACTATCGTCTCCGTAGCTGCGGCTTGAAACGCAATGCGCGTATCTGAATAAGGTCGGATAGTGCAAAGTTGTTTGAACAAATCCAGGCTTGTTTGTGTGCATGTGGAAAGCTTTAGTCTCCCTTCCTTATCTCGTATACCAACGCTGTTTGCAAAGCAGCTTGGCGCCTTTGGCTGTGATATACTACATAAATAGATAAGAGGGAAATAGGCAGATATACTGTGTGTAGGGGGACAGCAGAGATGATGGGGGTTAAGGACACAGAAGACGGATGCTCACATACATGTAGGTGTGCACAGACTGTGGTCGAGACTGGGTCATTGCTCCAGTGTAGAGTTTTATGCTGTGTTGGCTATCAGGCACACACACGCAATACATTTTGTGGTATTCACACTGGTGTCAAACATGACATTTTAATACGTAGCATGGGCCACTCTCCAGCAGGGGCAGGGTTATACAGGCTCTTATGGAGTAAAAAAAAAAGGAAAATAGAATTAGTGAAAGGGAGAGAGACACATTTTATACTGGGGGGTAATGTAGAGGCAGCGAAGGACAGACATTGTAGGCCATTCATCAGCGCTCCGTCTCCCTGTCTCACTCGGCCATGTGCCATGTTGACATAGCTAAATTAAACAGCTTTTATTGGGCTCGGTTTTCTTGCTTAGCTCACTCCTCAAAATGTCAGGATTTCTCTCCTCCTTTCACTGAGTCAGGGGCCAGAGAAACTCACTGTTGGTTATAAGGCGATGCACACACACAACCTTTGACAGACAGAAACTTGCGCTGATACTCACACACGTCTTCTAGTAACACATGCCTTGGTTTTCAGGGTATATACTATATATTGTGTGCTTTGCATGTGCCCTGTAAATGCTTGTCTTGTGTGTTTGTGCTGTGGCCTCTCGGTCATTCTGTCCACACAGCCTGTTTCCTGTTGACGTAAAGATGCCATGAAAGTTTAAATTGAGCCTCATGAAGGCTACAGAGAGAGAGAGAGAGAAAGAGAGAGCTTTAAAATGTGTATGTTAATTGCCTCGCTCCTGTAAGACTCGCTTAGTGTCGTCCCCCAGAGGTAGCTTAAAGTAGCCCACGTCCATTTTGAACAGGTTCATTGACGTCTAGCATAAAGACGTGTTCATGCACACTTTGAATCATGCATATTTTACTGATTGAGGGCTAAATGTTGCCACTCAAATGTGTTTGCCGGACTTTCCACTCGTTCTATGTGGTTTGGTGCCAGGGTGTTTTATAAGCCATTCTGCACTACGGGGGGGGGGGGGGGATGTTGAGACTTATGTCCACACACATTGGAGTTGGCATAGGTAGACGGTAGCCTGAAAAAACATGGTGTACGTCCAATTAATGCTAGCTATTTTTTGCCTCGCTACCTAATGGTAACTTTCCCCACTGCCTTGTTGTCTTTGCAGTGGCTTAATTAGTTTTTTTTACGTCTGACTTTTACACATAAAGGAATTTATGATCGGTTGCAGAACTTCTATAAATGTATAGAACATGTACATATTTATTATTCTATATATATTCCTAAATCTCAACAGTGGATCATGCAAAGCTTTACTGTGTGAGTTGGTCCTGTTGCTGCAGAGCCTTGGTACTTAAAGGAAGCTCGATGGGCTTTCATATAAAAGCTTGTTTAACTTACCCCAGTTTGCTTCATTAATGATCACTGGTCAACAAATAGTATAGACTTTGTACGAATACATTTATATGTGAACACCCAATTCAAGCTTTAGGAGATATTCCCTTAAAGGTGGAGTCAGCTATTCTGGAGAATGCTTGTTGTCAAACAAACCTTTTGTCAAAATCATTGAATATTTCCTCACATTCCGCTGTGTGTGTGTGTGCGTGTGTGCGTGTGTGTGTGTGTGTGTGTGTTTAAAAAAAAAAATCATAGCCTATAGAATCTGTGAACCAGCCCTGTTGCTAGCTAAAGTAGGCCCTCTTTGTCTACATACCAATTCACAGAGCATAGACTGTGAATTAACACCTGATTTTCTTAATCCAGCGCACACACAGCACGTACAGGTAGCGGATCGTGAGGAGATATTCACAGATTTCTTTTTTCATTCATTTTGACGACAAGCGTTTTCCTGAATCGCTGACTCCACTTTTAACTGTTCCTTTAAAATGTCCCTGTTCTCCCATATCAATTAAGAATCACAAACAAACAGCACAACCTAATCCCCCTATGTCTCTCTTCCCCCTCTCCAGTGTTCAACAGTCACGGCAAAGCAGGGACCAGGGAGAGTCCCAGGCCCAAATGGGGATCTCACGGCAGGGATGCGCCCGCCCCGTCGCTGCCCCCTCCTCCACCTCCACCCCCGCCCCTCCTGAGGGAACGCAGGGAGCGCGCCGAGGCCCGAGAGCACGTCAGGAAGCAGCAAGCACTGGCCAATGGGATATCATCAAGGAGAGCTGCTGAAGAGCTACGCAAACAGGTATATGTCAGTGTGTGTGTGTGTGTGTGTGTATGTGTGTGTGTGTGGCGTTACTAAAGCCATAACGTGACTTTAAAGGTGCTCTGAGGAACTTTCAGTTTTTATGTTAATTCTTGCACCCCCTTTTGGACAAAAGCGCTAGTGTTTTTACCAAGCCAGTTATTGTTCCTGAGTGAGGGTACCCATGACAAAGGCATCAACAAAAACTAAATAAAAATATCGTTCTTTGCACTGATGGCAGTTGTTTGCTGTTACATGTGATTTATGATCATCAGAGGAAAAAATTAGACTGTTTCAGAAGTATTTAAAAGTTCCTTATAGCACCTTTTAATATTACATAGAGAGGGAAAAGGAGAAAAGGATTGCTGTAGCTTCCCCTGGAGAGGTTGAAAAATGTGACGGCAGAGAAAGTATTCTCCCATTATAGGGCAACGTGGCAGGTGAATGGTTTTGCATTAGCTGCGTTATAACCAGGGATACAATGGACTATTCTGTGTGAACAGGCATCGAGGTGCAGAGTGCTTTGTTTGCCTATTGTGCCCTGTTGGAAATCCTCCCCTTGCTTTTTGACTCTTTCCTTTTCATTTACCCATCTGCCACTACCTCTTTCTTTTTATCTCCTCCTCCTCAATGATTTCTCCTAACCACTCCTGTGCCCTTTGTTGGCTCCCTCCTATACTTTGGTTTTTATTGCTGATTTCCTGCCTACTCCGTGGTCCCTTTTTTGCAGCTCCTATCTCTAGCTAGATTTAGTTAGTGCTGGCTAGGGGGGCCGTGAAAGCCTGCCCTTCTCTCCTAAGCAGATTTCAAGGAAAGTGAAAGAAGAGTGGGAGAAGGAAAAGAAGGGGGGATAGGCTTTCGTCAGGGGAAACTGAATGATCACATCAGCTAGTCAGATGGGATTGTCTGCCGAGGCGCTACATTTTCCTCTGTCTTTTCTGTCATAATCCATGTGTGCTTCCTCTCTGTCTCCTTTTCCATTTCCTCCCTTGCCCTCTCCTTCCTGTCGAACACAAACATCTATCCAGTGTTGTTGTTGTAGTAATCTGCAGCTGCTTGATGCATACTCAGGCTTATGCTTGGGTTTTTTAAAGTGGCTCGAATTGTCCATTAAGGTGCAACATCTCAATGAGAGCGACTGTGTGCCAAGACCAGCTTCAGCCTCACTTACTCACCAGTCTTTGCTCTATGACTGTCCTTTAAAAACACTCTCTTTTTCAATGCACTGCTGTTGGCACCAGGTACGATTCTTTCGACTGCGCTTGAATTCTACCACCTTTCTCTGGTTATAACTCGGCCTCTCCGTCTCTTTCACAAATTTTCCCTCACGCTCTCTCTCCCTCTCGCTCTCTCTCTCTCTCTTCATCCCCCTCTCTCCCTGTCTGTCTCTGTTTCCTTGCTCCTGTGTCAAACAGATGGATCTTGCCCTTGACAACATGGCTCCAGTCATTTGGAAGGATTAGTGCCTTTTTTTCCTTTCGCTTCCTCGCTCTCCCTTCAATTAGCATGAACAGTATGTGTGTTAACTATGTGTGTTCAAGACACACACACAATTTAATACACACGACCAACTGTGAAAATACAGGCTAAGCCACATAAAAGGTTAAGTGATTATGTAGCCGTAAAACGTGTGTGTGTGTGTGTGTGCGCGCGCGTGTGTGCATGTCTGTGTGTGAGACCTGAGGGTAAAGGCATTTTCATAATTCAATTTGCCGTGATTCAGTCTCTCCTAAATTTAATAGTGACTTGTATCAATAAAACACACGCTCCGTAACAGGACCTTTTTATAAAACAATATGATTGCATCCGTTTTAATTAAATAAGAGAAAGCGGGGATGTCAGCAAAGCGGTGGCACACGGCAGCGAGCGCAGGTGGTGGGGCGTGCAGGGCCCGAACCGTTTAGCCGACTCGGCATCATTTGAA
This sequence comes from Ammodytes marinus, assembly GCF_949987685.1. Lineage (NCBI taxonomy): Eukaryota > Metazoa > Chordata > Actinopteri > Uranoscopiformes > Ammodytidae > Ammodytes > Ammodytes marinus. The sequence goes on from NC_137221.1 coordinate 12,809,771, forward strand.
AAATGTCTTTCCTATTTTAGCTGTTGTTTGTCCTCAGCCATTAACCTCCTTCATACACCTAGATAATGTAAAAAGCTACATGACAAAAGAAGCCATAGGAATTAATAGGTAACTTTTAGATTACTACTAATAGGTTTCTCTTTATTTTTGGAACACGCCTATTTGGCCAGGGAATGCACAACTTCTATATGTAGATCACTCCCTGTTACTTTATAATTTAAAAAAAGGGGTTATACTGTGTGTGTGTGTGTTATTAGTGCCATGCTTTGGTGACCTTTCTCTAGCTGCTTAAAAGTCAACCTGCCCAGGGCCGCATCACCCAACGAACCTTAATAGGACAGCGGAGGTGAAAGAAGGCTTAAGCCTCAACGTAAATGACTTCGGCATATTGATTTATGGTTCAGCATAGGATTTAACCCGTTGATTGTCATCGTGCGCTATCGAGCTGCGTCATACATTAATCCTACACCCAAAAATAACTGTTCACTTTATTTCATTATGTTACAGACACAGACAATTATGGTGAAGCATCACAAAAGAAAAAAAACATTACTGAACATTTCTTCCAATAGCACCATATTTGTCTTCACTTCAACCATCTCCACCGGCGTCTAAAACATGTCAGAGAAAACGGATAATGCTGGATGCTGCATCTCCCTTCTTTTGTCTGTTAGGCTTTGCAAGGGTTAAACTTTCTCTCTCTCTGTCTCTGGCCTTCTCTCTCTCTCTCTCCCCCCTCCTCTCCTCTTCTTCTTCTTCTTCTTCTTCTTCTCGGGGCCGTCTCCTGCAGATGTTGCCTGTTAAAAATCTTCCTGCCAGGCCTCAGCTGGGCTATAGCAACACATGATGTCATCTAGTCCCACCTCCCTTTCCCTCCTATCCTCCCGCCCCTTCCCCACTCACATGCGACTGAAATCCACTTCAGAACAGACTCGGCGTGTGTGTGTGCGAGTGTCTGTGTGTCTATTTTTTCCTTTTGGCTTCAGTGTCCCTCTTGTTATGTTTATCGTCCTTCTCATTTTTGTTCACATTCTTTCTTTCTTTCTTTCTTTCTTTCTTTCTTTCTTTCTTTCTTTCTTTCTTTTTTCTTTCTTTCTTTCTTTCTTTCTTTCTTTCTTTCTTTCTTTCTTTCTTTCTTTCTTTCTTTCTTTCTTTCTTTCTTTCTTTCTTTCTTTCTTTCTTTCTTTCTTTCTTTCTCTCCTCCCTCCTTCCTTTCTTCATCAAAGTCTGTGTGTAGCTCCTGGCTCTTTACCCCTTGCCTTACATTCTCTCCTCATCATCACCGCTCTCTTAGCCGTCCTCCTTTCCCACTAGACCAAATAATTTAAGACAGAGAAGTGAGGGGGAGCCTTGCCAAGCCCCCCATGCAGAGAAGCTGGTCCTCTGAGCCCTCCTGTGGCAGGAAGCGGTCATGACACTGTGTCTCTCCTATTCAAAGCTTTGTCAGCAAACTGTGGCTAGACAAATATAGCTCCTATGTGGACAACTGCTGCTCTCGCGCTATAGTTACTATTTCAGACTCTATTTCAAACTTGGTGACATTATTTCCGGGATATAGCATGGACAAGGAGTACGCACAGTGACACAAAATATGTATCACGTTGTGAAACACAGTAATGTGCTTTAGATTTTCTCTATCCACTCAATGTTGCTTCATTTTCTCCTCCTTTCCTCTCCTCCACTCCTTCTGAACACCCTTTCTCCTTGTCACCATGTGTTTTTCCATTGTGAGGTGCAGTGTGTGTGTGTGTGTGTGTGTGTTGGGGGAATGATTGACGGTGGCAGGGTTAGGTTTCAGTCCCCCCCTTATCTTTTAATGGCCTGGTCTTTGTGTCGGCCCCCCCGCCACCTGAGACAAACACAATACACACACACACACACACACACACACACACACACACTGGTGTGACACGAGAGCCCTTCAAAGGCAAACCTGTCAATGGGCCGGCTGTCACCTCCCTCCTGTGGCGCCCCGACTGTGATTGATAACTCTATCTCTCCCCATCCCTCCTCCTCTCTCTCTACTGTGGTTGACTTCCAGCTGGTCGGGACAGACAGAGAAACAGATACTGTCTGTCGATAGATGGCAGTGGAACATGATGTCAGATTTACTGTATGTGTTTTGTAATGACAATGGAGGCTCCGCGATGGCTCATGGACAAGTGGGTGTAAACCTACTTTTTGTATAGATATATTGGAATATAGAAAAACACATTTGTTTGTTTTGGAAAATAAAAGGTGACCCAAAGTCATGTTAATACAATGCCAGAAAGATGACATCCAGCAAATCTCTGCAAACAAATATCGATCTTAAACTTTTTCAAGATCTCTTAACACTGTGGGGCCCTTTTTTGCACACATGCACGCACACGCAGACACAGGGAGTGAAGGGAATAAGAAGTTTTCCAGCACTTCAATTCAGGCATGAAAATAACATGGAGATGAGAAGGGAGAGAGGTACAGAGAAAATGGGATATTCTTAGAAATGCACACATAGGAGAGAAGAGAGTGGAGATGCATTGAATGAAGTGATAGATTAAAAGGCAGAAACAACTAGACAAGAGTCCTATACACAATAGCATTTTACACAATGGGGTTTTTAACATCTGACCAAGCTGTAAAGCTTTTGCACAGATAATAAATGGGGCCGTGTCTCTTTCTACAGCTGTAGCCAGTCATGGAACCAAAACCTATGATCTACAGCTGGGGGCCTCAAAGACTCTCTTTCTCTCTCTCTCACACACACACACACACACACACACACACAGACACAGGACCTTTATTCATAGCACAAAAAATGAAGTATAGCATTTAAAGAAGCCAGTTGCAAATAAAAGCCTGTTTTTATGGGTTTGGATGGAATTTTAAAGCCTTTCCAATGACCCAACCTCCTACCTCATACTGTCCAGCCATCTGCTAGCAGAAACCATGGAGCCATCTCTGCTTTTTTTCTCGACCTGTTCTCCACTGTTGTTCATCTCTGGTTGTTGCGGTTTTGGTTTGCGCATATCCTCGTCTAAATCTCTTTGTCTTTGTCTTTGAGTCAAAAACATTTTCAGTTTGCAGTTTGCAAAAAATGTACTCCATTCCAAAGAATAGTAATCAGGGCAGTCGATCGGTTGTCTAATGAATAGCAAAGGTTTCCACAAATAGCTCTGGTCTCGCAGGCCAAATGTTTTACTGCAGTGCGAGCATCTGAAGGTCTGGTGTCCTCATTGTGGAGTGTGGGTGCACACATGGCCCTGCATGGGTCTTGCTCTACTTCTCTGATTTATAGGATTGTATCTGTGTGGGTCTACATTTGCAATTTTTTTTTTTTACTTTCACATGTGTTCATTAATGCATACAACATTCAGAGATCCTATCAAACAGGATACAGAAGACAATATATATTTATATATACATGATTGTTACACAGCATTCTGGTAGAATTACTTTTCATATGAAGCTAATGTTTACCATCTCTTCCCTCTGTTGATCTCAGGTCTCTAAAGTGAACGGGCTGACGCGGGCGGGCTCGGCACACGCTGTCAGTGGTGCCAAAAAGAGCCGCGACTTCCGACTGCCGTCCAAAACTGTGAAGAAGTACACAGCCACCGTGTCCAAGGGCCACGTCACCTACACCAAAGCCAAACAGAAAGAACTGGGCAAGAAAACCAAACTCAGCAGCAACAAACACAATAGCGCCGCCTCGGCACCGTCGTCAGCGAACAATCACAATCAGCACAGCCAGCCCTCAGCCAGCAACGGGCTGGCCCACTCAGGAAAAGCAGCAGCCCACCACAGCAATGCAAAAACCCGCAAACAGGTGCTACTATCCAACGGGCTGCACAATGCCGGCGCCCGCCTCAACGGCAGGCTAAACGGGCAGCGGCACAACCCCCTGGTGAAAGAGGACACACACAGGCAGCGCCAGCAGCAGGGCCAGGCTGCAGAGTGCCTGGGGAGAGAGGGCCTGCGCAACTCCAAGCGCCGCCTGGAGGTGGTGCTCAGCCCCATGGGGACGGGGCTGCTTGTTGAGCAGAAAGCCAAAACCACTGGCTACGAGGCCAAGAAGGCCAAGATCACATCCACGCCTCAACCCGCCCCGCCTCTGGAGACACGTAGCAAGAAGGTGGCCAATCAAGAGAAAGCTGCCACAACGCAAACCACCACCCCAACCACTCCAATTTCTAACGGACACCATTCAGAAAGCGCCCCCTCTCCCAAACAAACTCAGCCTGTTACCCCACTTCTTCCACCACTGACTCCCCAACAGACCCCGCCTCCCTCTACACCAGCAGCAGCCAACCTGGAGCCGCTGAACCAGCGGCCCAAGAGGGCGTCGGCCGGGAAGCTGATGCTGATTCGACAAGCACAGCAGCAGAGCCGCTCCCACGGCCGGAGCTCCTCCTCCTCCTCCTCTTCCTCCTCCTCCTCTTCCTCACCCTCGTCATCGGGACACAGTCAGCCACAGAACCCCAGTGGTGCCAGCACTACCTCAGACCCCCAACAGATCTCCATGCCCTCCTCCATCTCCTGCTCTCCGCTCCCTTCCTCCAACCACCCTGGACCGGGACAGCTCAGACCAGCAGCAGCAGTGTTGCGCGCTGCCGACCGAGACAGGGAGTGGGAGCAGGAGAAAGAGCTGGCCCGACAGAAGGAGCGCGAGCAGGAGAAGGAGTGTGACAGGCAGCGCAGCAGACCGGAGGGCTGGACGGCGCTGGGAGAAGCCCCCGCCTTCCGCCCGGCGCCCCGTGAGTTCCTGGACCCTCTGGTGTACCTGGACGCGGTCAGGGAGCGGGCGGAGGAGGCCGGTATGTGTCGCGTGGTGCCGCCACAGGACTGGAGGCCCGAGTGCAAGCTGAGCGAGGAGATGCGCTTCGTCACACAGGTGCAGAGAACCCACATGCTGGGCCGGCGCTGGGGCCCCAACGTGCAGCGGCTGGCCTGCATCCGCAAGCACCTCAAATCTCAGGGCATTACCATGGACGAGCCGCCGGTCATTGGTAAGAGAGCTAGACTGACATACAGTATGTGCAATGTGAATGTACACAATGCAATTAAGTCATACATTTACAAAAAACTCCTTCCTGAATGGATTGAATTAAAGTAAACAATAAGCCACAGGTTTCTTCCTGCAGACTGTCATAGAGGTCCAGAACTATCCATTTAAACGGAACTGAATACAATCAGCAGCTCATTGCAAACTGATGCCTCCTCTTAGCCCTGTCTGTCTACACTTGTTTTTTCGTCACAGCTGTTTTTCGGATTCAAAGATGAGAAAGTGATGAACTAGATATACAGTGCATCAAAGGAAGATAATGTATGATATGCACAAAAAAAGTGCTTTTGGAATTGTTTTGCCACTTGTGCTCGGCTGCTCTATGAACATGACAAACACCGCCATTAAGGGAAGCATTACAAATACAGCCTTTTCCATTTGTATCAGTGATGCTCTGAAAGCTTCATAGGCATTCTGCACGATTTATCTTCCCCTTTTATAGATGACGATAACCTTGTTGAACAACTTTAGGGGTCTGACGGGCCAGAAAAACAATATTTCCCCCAGATTGTCCTGTCATCCGACATTTTTCACCATGACGTCAGAATTTTATGACCCTTTAAAAGAGCCCCAGTTTAGAAAGAAAGTGTGTATACACCCCTATGCATATATGTGGTTGTTGAACTGCATACAGCTGTAATCAGATTAGCCCATTTTGATTCCAGTTTGAGGCTGTTAGCCATCGAGGCCTGGCAGCCAGTGAGCTGCAGTGGAGTGGCCTGTGCCAGCCAGCATAGCATACATCCAAATGACTGCATTTACTGTGCCCAGCAGATCGGTTCTACATTAACTGAATTTGTATCTCTATTTGGCACAATAATGGTCCAGATCATTTTGAGAAGTGATAGCTCAATTGGCCATTTCAAATTAAATGAACTGGGCTGGAGGAAATGGCATCTTTAGCCAAAGGAGCAGATGCTCCAAGATGGCAGACATCTTGATTTGATTTTTTTTTTTTTAAACCCGAGTTTGGACAAGTGAAATCGGGGTAAATCCTCTATGCCTACAAAATGTCTGTTGTGGAAGATGCAATTTCAGCTTTGATTGGTTTTAATTTCTAGATTTACGAGACACGTTGGAACAATTTAAATACATTAGAGGTACAGTATACAGTTTCAGGGGAGGGGGTGTGTTTACATTCGCAGAGCCTGCAGTTTAAAACAGATTTACTCTACATGCAATTCTTAGTATTGAATAATTATATTATCATAATTCAAAACAAAACATTTTTTAAGGCACCTGGAACCAAAAGTAAGACTAGAATATGTTTTCTAAACAAAGAAGTGGGCCCTGCTTCTGTAAACAGGGAACTTTTCAGGTTTTTTTCTAACTTCAAATTTCATAGTTTGTTTATCAGACATAAGAATATACCTTTTAAAAAATGCCCCTCCCCTCACACAGTGACAAAGTGAACCTTTTAAGCTCACTCCTAACCTTTTTTACTCTTTGTCCCCCTCCTGGTGCATGCTGTGAAGGCGGCTGTGAAGTGGACCTGTCACGTTTTTTCCAGCTCATCAACGACATGGGCGGCATGCAGCAGGTGATGGACCTGAAGAAGTGGACCAAGCTGGCCGACCTGCTGCGCATCCCCAAGTCTGCGCAGGACCGTCTGGCCAAGCTGCAGGAGGCCTACCTGCAGTACATCCTCTCCTACGACTCGCTGGGCTCCACGGAGCGCCTCCGCCTGCAGGCCCTGGTACTGCAGGAGAAGAGGAGCCTGGAGACGCGCCGGGGGCCTCTGGAGGGCCTGGCAGACTCCACCGCACCCGGCTCTATGGTGCTGCCGCGATACGAGCCCAAGAACGGGCTAGTGGGGGGAGGGACAGTGGGGGGAGGGGGAGGGGCGGGGCAGCCACGCACCAATGGAGTGTATCACCGTCTGAAGGAGCTGGAGGCTCAGGTCAAAGCGGGCCGGCGCCGGCTCTTCGCTCAGGAAAAACAACAACAAGGCAAAGAGGACAGACAGCGTGTGGTGGAGGGAGAGGAGGAGCATGAGGAGGAGGAGGAGGAGATGGAGGAAGAGGAGGAGGAGGAGGAGGAGGAGGAGGGCAGGGGAGTTCTCAGTGACCAGCACAAATGTATTAGCAAGGTGAGAATTGATTAAGAGACATTTGATGTGTATCTTTTAATGTTTTTGTTTCTGTTTGTTTTCCTGTCTGGCTGAAAAAGTTGCTGTTAACAACTGTGAAAAGGTGGAGTCAGCAATTTCCGGAGAATGCTTGTTGTCAAAATCAGTGTATGTCTCTTCACAATCCGCTACCTGTCCTCTGTGTGTGTGTGTGTGTGTTCGGCACGCTGTCAACAAGTATTCTCCAGAATCGCTGACTCCACCTTTACTTTGTATTGACTACTGTTTTTTCATTACATGGTTTGCTCTGAGGTTCACACAGTTAGCCATCTTTGCATCAGCAGTAGCACTAAGGCATAGATACATCTCTTGGCACTTTCATTTTTGTCCCTGCAAAAGACTTCTCATCACAAAGTCACCTACAAATTTCCTTCATCTTACTTCATGCAAAATATAAGACGGAACATTTTAAGTCACATTATGTACAATATAAAAGGTCAGCGCCATATTTTAATCCATTAGCATGTTGGCATCCATTATCAGCTTTGCTATAGTGCTTCAGTCAAACGAGCTGCTAATGACAAGCCTTAACTAAAATCATAAAATGACATGTTATGTTGATCATAAGGAAGATGCCAGCATATTTTGTAGAATGTTGACAGTGTCTTCAAAGTCCTCATTAGTTCTGAGCCAGATGTTTGCCATCCCACTGCCACTATCCATCCTAAGTGACAAAATATGCACCTTTTTTTAGCAAAGTTGTTCTAAAAATCGTCACAATACACAAAGACTGTGGGAATGTTACTGTGTGGTGTGAACAGCAAAGGTGTAAATGCCTAGCGTAACTATTAATCAGTCTCCTTGGTAACTTTATCAAGCTCTCATAGTGTATGGGTTGTGAAAGATGTTTTGCACACCTGTTTACATGCGGCAGTACGTGTGTAAATGTGTCATGTCGCCGCATTGTGAAGGCCTGGTTTTTACCGTGTGAGAGCGAAAGGACCAGCGTTGGTGTTTGTACCTCGCACATCCTCTGGTGGTTTTGTGAAATATTTCTGTGCAGCTGTGTGTGGTAAGGTTGGTCAGTAGCCGTGTGTGTGTGGGTGTGTGTGTGTGTGTGTGCACTCACACATTAGCTGTATTCCCACCTCCCCAGCCTGCTGGCAGCTGTGTTGATTCTGGCTGGCTTTAAATGTAGGTCAGAGAGAAGTCAGCCCCCTTCCCCTCGCCCCTCCCCCTCCTTTTAAAACCCCACCTTCTCCAACCCTCCAGCTCCTTTTAATCCAGCCCTTTCCCCACCATGGCTTCTAGTTCAGCCCCCATGCCCTTACTGTTAGCTATTTCCTCATATCTCCGGTCCCCTCGCCAACCCCTCTCTATCATGCCCGGTTCTCCTGCCAATATCTCTGCCAAGCTAAGCACTACCCCCAACACGTACAATGCAAAGGCTTGCAGTTTTTATGTTTAGAAATCCACATGTGCAAAAACAACACACATGCCAAACTAATAAAAAATAAATAAAAAACCTGTGCACTTATTGTTGATCTGCAATATTTATTTACAAAGGGTTTAGGTGCACATTTCTTGTCATTGAAGGGGGTGAGGCAGTAATTATTTCTGTAATTAAGATAACTTTGGTCACGGTTGACGCTGTCTCTCTTTCTCGCTCGCTCTCTCTCTCTCTCTCTCTCTCTGACTTACTCTCACACTGCACAGTCAGTACTCCACCCATCTCAAATGTGGATCTCATTTAATTTTCTTTCAGCCTCCCCTTTGGTAACTAAATCCCTCTATAGGACCCCCCACCCCTCCCCTTCTTAAAAACTCAGTTTCCCTTGACAGACCTGACTCCAGTGCAGTCCATAGCCTTCTACATTCTAAGTATGGTTCAACGCGGTGACATGTGAATGGCTGTGTCACCATCCTGACGCCGCCTGTCTAAATATGAGCCGTCACTTAATTCTCTGTAGCTCCGATTTGTATGCACTTTTCATCGCGAGTGCCCCCGAGAGGAGGTTAAGTTTCACTTTTTTTCAACAGAACACAGAACAAAGTGCATGTCAAGGGGTATAATTTACCCTAATTACACCAGGAAAAGGCTCGGATAAGTGCTGCTTCTGACACCGCCCCAAAAGAACGTCTTGTCAGCGCTTGCTAGGTCCACCGCGCCATCATACTGCGTTATTTCACACAGCCCTGTAGCTATAATGTAAAAACAGTAACTGAATTAAGGTCAACATCTGGACATCCTAAGAAAGAAGAAAAAAAAGAAAGACAAATAGTCACCGTAAAGGATAAGGAATCCGCAAGGTCATCTTTCAGCAGGGTGCGTATGTCTCCAGGGTCTGGGAGTTTGGCAGATTTATGGTAACCTTCAAAGCTTCTCTGTAGCAGCAGTGTGTCCGTGGAGAGAGAGAGAGAGAGAGAGAGAGAGAGAGAGAATGGGGTCAAGTCCAGGGGAAATGTATCTGGGAGGCACACAGAGGTGAAGCCTTATAGAGACAAATGCATCCACATGTACTGTACTAATACATTGCACATACAGCACTAGCATTCTTTTTCAACATAAACCTTTTCCCCCTCTGATCTTTGAACTCATGCAAAGTCGTGTGGTGGGGAAAGAGGATAACCATGTACTACATTGACCATTCAGCAGTATTTTCTTTTTGCTCATGTTTTGGCCATGATAAAAACATTACCCATCGTTTGGTCCATAAATATGTGGAGTGTGTTTTTTTTCTTGCTGTAACTCATAACGTTTAATGCCTCTTATGTTGCAGGGGAAATCGGTGTCTTTGACTAACTTCTTCAGGATAGCCCGGAACACCATGACCATGTGCTTTACCAAGGAACCAGGGGCTGCTGAGGTTGAGGTTAGCACGCTTACGTCTTGATTTAAACGACTTGTACTGAATGTAAACATGCATTGTCTACAGCAGCGTCTCGTATAGAAAAACAATTAATTTCTAAAATCAATTATTTAAATAGCACATTTTTAAAACAACCAGAATTGACCAAAGTGCTATCAACAGCATCAAAGCTAGATGCACAAGCAACAAACAACAATTAAAACAAAAGATAAAATTCAAGGCCGTATAACATATTTGCATGAATGTGGGATCAAAACAAAACGATAACAAATACCGACAGCGTTAGTTCAGAGCGCTGACATCATTCGGTATCAGGCCCACCTGAAACCTGCATCCTGTTTCATGCATTCCTCCCTTGCCTTTTGCTATTTTTTTTGTTGTTCTTACAGCAAGAGTACTGGAGGATTGTGGAGCAGAGAGACAGCCACGTGGCGGTGCATTGTGGGAAGGTGGACACCAGTACGCATGGCAGTGGTTTCCCCACAGGAAAGTCAGAGCCATTTTCAAAGTGAGTAATACCATCACTCATTCATTCACAAGTCTGGACAAGCCTGTGTGTTTAAGGACTGTAGTCTTGCCGTGTTAACCGTACGGCTACTGGTATGACTCTGATATGTCCAAACCAAGAGTGAACATGGAGTTGACCATTATCTGACCTATCTTTTCCTCAGACATGGATGGAACCTCACTGTCCTCCCTAATAACTCTGGATCCATTCTAAGACATCTGGGTGCTGTGCCTGGTAAGGACATTGTAAAGGCAGCATAAAGCCTGTAGCTGCTTGTTACCAAAGTCAAAAGAAATACACATTTATCTGAAAATCGCTCCAGAAATAAAGTGCACATATATTCTTTTAAGCTTTGTAATTTTTCAGTCCGTAATAACCCATGCTCTTGTTTCTCTCTCTGTAACTCTCTGTGTCTTCCCAGGGGTGACCATTCCCTGGCTTAACATTGGCATGGTCTTTTCTACCTCATGCTGGTCTCGAGACCAAAATCGCCTTCCATTTATTGATTACTTACACACTGGTGCTGATTGCATTTGGTAAGTATGTGCATCATCACTGCTATCATGTGTAAATGATCCCACTGTAAACTGTAAATGTACATTTTTAAACATGTAAAATTAGTGATTTGCCAGTAGGGTGAAGTCCACTGACGCGTTACATGAAGCTTGCTCAGAATGAGTCAGTTCCTGTGAGTTGAAGTCTATGTGTGTGTTCCTTTAAAACAGGTATTCTGTCCCTGCTGAGGAGAAGGCTAAGCTGGACAAGGTGGTCCATACACTGCTCCAGGCCAATGGCACCCCAGGACTCGAAATGTTGGAGAAGAACATCATGGTAAGTGTTTTCTGTGATTTTGTTTTTCTTCTCCAAATCTATCCAAGAACCATCCTTCTGATCACATTTTAACATTGAGTTTTTCATCTGTGATAATATGATATTCTTTTTCTCATCTTCCAGATCTCTCCGGAGTTGCTGTGCCGAGAAGGCGTGAAGGTTCACCGTACGGTGCAGCGGAGCGGTCAGTTTGTGGTCTGCTACCCCGGAGCCTTCGTCTCTAAAGTGTGCTGTGGCTACAGCGTGTCAGAGACCGTGCACTTTGCCACGCCGCACTGGATGAACCTGGGCTACCAGGCCGCAAAGGTCAGTATGTTAGATAAATACAGTGCTCATAAGAGTGTGAGGAAAACAAAGTGTGCAATGAGGGATGAAAATGATTTCTATAAATATGTAATGTCAAATCAGAATGCCTCTCTGTTTTCTGAGTATTTTGCCTGTGTGTTACAGATGTAATGTGACATGCGTTTTGTGTTACTCCACTCCTGCTTTGTTATTCCTAACAACACTGGCCCCCTGTGGACAGTGGCCATTAAAGCTCTGATTGATGTAGAGTTGATTAAAACTGAAATGGATAAATGAACTCAGAACCTAGAGCTTGATTCTCTAATCAGCTTTGCGTGCTGAACTTTAAGGAGTAATTGTAGCTGTACGTCTCCCCGGGGGGCGTATTAAGATATTTTATTTGTGATCACGAGCGAGCCTTTTGGACCATTGGCCGTCGTTATAGCAGTAATGGAAGAGAAAAATGCTAGTTACTGTCATTTGAGGGCATTATGGTGATGGAAGGGCATATACCTTCAGCAGCGCCGTTGTATTCATAGCCACGGCCATGATTGCTCTCAAGGGTAATGTGACATTCATACAGCAGCGCGCTGTATTGTGGTGCAGTGGCCGGGATTTTTTTTAGGAATGAGGAAAAGAAACAGTGTGTGATTACACTGCAAACAAATGTCATATAAACACTGGTGGACACTATCAGTCAACTCTTAAATCACATAGTTAAAATACCTGTATGTGGATGTGTGAAAATAACTGAAAAATGGAAACAAGGTTGAATAAATGACTGATGATGGAGGGGAAACAGTGCTGTCTTACGACATACAAATGACACAAAACTATCATTCCTTTACTGTCTCAATGTAATGCATTAAATTGTATTCTGTTGTGATTTGTGTGCAGGACCTGAAGTGTCGTCGTATAGCCAAACCCTTCTCCATGGAGAGGCTACTGTACCAGATCGCCACCGCTGAATCCAAGAGGGACAATGGCCTTCTCCTCACCACAATCTCCGCCCTACTCGAAGACCTCAGGTACTGTAGATGATAACGCCAGCGAAGCATAATTCTATTACTAATCTTAAATATCCATGGGCCGGTATGATATTCTGATGGTATGACTAACCTTAAGCAAAAAATACCACAGTTTACGCATTGTGATTACAACTCTCAAAAGTGTTGTTTTGACGTTTCCGGGTAAACACCTTTTTTTCCTGGCTGAACACAATATTTTTATTTTTATTTAAACATCATATTGGTTTTCCTTGAAACTGGATACCGGGGCGCGCCTTTAGCTCAGTTGGTAAGGCGTCCCCCTCCCGGGCCGGGCCCAGCAGCGGACCCGGGTTCGATTCCCACCCGCGGTCGTTCTCTGCATGTCGCTCCCCTCTCTGCCCCATTTCACCTCTGTCTCTCTGCACTATCAAATAAAGCATAAAAATGCCCAAAAAATATCTTAAAATTTAAAAAAAAATAAATAAACTGGATACCGGCCCATGCCTATTCTGAAAATGTAGAAGTTTATTTGCAAGTGAAAACTTGTCAATCAAATGTTCCGTCTAGGCTGTATTTAATACTGTCTTTTCTATCCCTTGTGTGTTATTTGACCTTAGTTACTGCTATCATCAGCAAGTATTGTTGCGTTTTATTATCAGATATCGCACCTTCTGTATAAACCTCATGCAACACAAAAACTGCCGACTTATATTACATTTCTCCTCCAATGTAGGAACATAGAGATTCACCAACGGCAGGAACTTTTCAAGGCGGGTTTGCGCCTCTCTGCCCGCTACGGCACGCACGACAGCAGCCTGACGCCCGGCGAGGGACGCAAGAAACCCCGCGGGAAATGGACGGCACTGGAGTCCTCTGAGAGACGCTGCCAGATCTGTCAGCATCTCTGCTACCTGTCCATGGTGAGCAGCACAGACAGTGGTTTAGGACTGCTTACAATGAACCATTTTGGCATCTTAATTTCACATTCAATTTGGACATTTTGGTCCAATTTTGCCCACCACGGACGTCCTTCAAGACGTCCGAATGACCTGCAAAACCTATACTTGTATACCATGCACTAATTAGTTACTATGTGCTATACATAATTGCAAGTTATTCATTTGGACACTGGCAGCGACTGTGCTTTCTATGGGTCAATATGTTAAGAGCATCTGTAAGCCATGATGATGAAATTTGATGCAGTCTTTTAACAATGTTACCGAAATAAATGCAATAATATAATGCAATCCTACTAGCCTTGCCAGTGGCATAATAAAGTAGGAACTGAAGCTGATTCATCATGTTTCTCTCTTAATTAGTTTATTCAGAATTGAGTGTCTAGTTCCTACGGTAACGTCCGTCTTGTGTGTGCGTGTTGTGCAGGTGGTTCAGGAGAATGACAACGTGGTGTTCTGTCTGGAGTGTGCCCTGCGCTATGTGGAGAAGCACTCCCCCAGAGGCCTTAAGATGATGTACCGATACGACGAGGTGAGCTGTGTGTGATGTGCTGTAGTTCAGTTCTCCCTCTGTCCAGATGGGGGCGACATCAGCGAGGCTTTTAACACTGCTCCAGGAAGCATATTATTCAGCGTCATGCTGTTTCTTTACTGTATTTTCTTCTGTCAATTCCCCTCTGTGTCCGGATAATTAATAGATGAGAACAGAAAGATTTAAAGGTGTATTCAGCTTCTATGGAGAACGCTTGTTGTCAAAATCGATGAATATCTCCTCACAATCTGCTACCTTTTCTGTAGTATGTGTGCAATGAAAAAAACTGAGCCTAGGCTCTGTAAACTGGTACGTAAACAAAGGGGGCCCACTGTAGCTAGCAACTTCTAATTCCGTTTTCTTTTCTGTCTATCCCATGGATCAACTTCTAATTCCGTTTTCTTTTCTGTCTATCCCCTCAGGAGCAAATCAACACTTTGGTGAACCAGGTATGCGGCCGGGCCATGCTAAAGAACGGAGGCGGCGGTGGTGTTGGTGGAGCAGTTGTCACTGTGGTCAGTGGAGGAGGAGAGGACCTGTGTAACGGCTTGAGCCCTGTCAAAGCATCGCCGGCTAAGCGAGGCCCCAGAAAGCGTGCCACTGTGGAGGTGTCCCTGGCCCGTCTGTCCTCCAGCCACATACCCAAGGCTGCTGCTGTGTCCTGAGGGGGACCGCTGCCCAATCACAGCCTAGCGTGCTGTGCCCATGTCCCACCCATAAAATCCATCCCTCTTTTTTTATTAACATCGAGCAGGATCACTATCAATCCCCTCGTCCATCACCCAATAATAAATATTGATTTGTTTTTGAGCTTTGAAAAATACCCTCACCTTCCAAAAATGAATATTCACCTTCCCCCCTTAGAATGACAGGCTTGTTTTTATGATAAAAAGAAAAAAAAGAAAAAGCAAGATGTCTTTTTTGCACTAGTGTGAAAGAAGAATTAGTTTTTATTCTGGATGATTTTAGAAATCCCCCCTCCCCCAGCGTCCCTCCTTAAAGTCGTCCTTTACAACATTACGAGCATTAAGTGTAACAAACTACCCTTTACCTCCACCGCCCGTCGTCCCGCCACTGAAATGGGTTACATATGTTACCTCCTTCTTGCGTCACTCTCTCCTGCCCGCCTCATGCCCACTGAGACTATAGGGCCCCCAGTCGTTTTCATCACTCGTCACTCCACTGTGAACATGGGACAATTGAAAAAAGGCGGCCTTTTGTTTTTCTCCCCCCCGTATTTTTCTGAAATGAAAATGACATCAAGTAGTTACCCAAAGTTTCTCTCTGTCCTTGGTTTGAGGAAGAGTAGCCCTTTTTAAAATTGATTTTATTCTTCCTTGATGCAACTCTTGCATTGTTAAAATATGGGGGGGTTGGGTGGCGACGCGGGCGACGCAAGGTAAAAACTTGAAAGACTGACGATGTTGGTTTATTGTTGGTTCGCTATGTTTTTTTTTCAAGTTCTATTTTGAATTTTAGCTTTGTTTTTTGCTAGTGTTTTGTTGTTGCAAGAAGTCTTTTGTGTATTTTATTTTTATTTTGTTGTCATTGTGGACGTTTCTGTCCGTTGGTGGATGTGAGAGGAGGCAGAGCAGTCAGAGCTACAGCTGCTTGGCTCACTGCTCACCTCACTTCCTGGTAGTATGGAGGGATTCCTCCTTCGCTAGCTAGAGTGAAAACCGTGCCTGAGGCGAGGAGACCGATTTTATTGGTGCTGTTGGTTATAATTACTGTATAACAACACAAAAAAGATTTAAATCCCGGGGGTTAGCGCTTGCTAACAGCTAACGGTTAGCTCCCGCACCCCCACCCCCACAGGGCAGAAAGGTCTTCAGGCTTTTCTGGTTCTAGATGTGCAATCGTGTTAACATTCCATTCTTCCAGTCCTCTTGTTTCATCTGTACCAGTAAACATTAATTATTATATTATATTATTATTATTTTGTGTTCTTTTCTTTTTTTTTTTAAACTTTTGTTGATCTGATGTGTTGTCTCAAGTAGAGCCACTAGTCAAAGAGTGTAAAATGTGAAATATCAAATCCAAGTTTTGTTTTTTTGTTTTTCTTAGTTGTCCTCTCATGTTTTTTGGCTTTTTGCATTTTTTCCCCTTTTCCTGATATATTATGAGTGATTTTTCGAGAGGAAAAAAGTCCAACACAAACAAAACATCACCTTTTTTTTGTACATAATCCTGTAAATTTCTTAAATACTTGAGCCTTTTTCTGGGGGTTAAGGAAGAAAGAAACGCAAGGAAGGAGTAGCCTAGAGAAGAGAGAAACAAGTTCCAGAGGAAAGTGCTTGATGAAGAAAAAGCCTTACATTTTCCCTTTCTTCATCCATGTGAGTTTGACGCTTACAGGGTTGCTCTGGTAAACGTGTATAAAAATTTTAAGTGCTGCTTATATCACTAAGAAAGAAGATATTGAGTAGCCAATGACTGCCCCCCCCAACCTAGTTTTGTTTGTCTAGCTTTACTTTTTTAAAGAAAAGGGAAAAAAAAGATATGTTCACAAAAAAAAATGGGTTTTTACATTTTCATTACTGAAAATTCAACAAATGTAGTAGCTACTCATGTTGCACTGAGCTTGCCAGTGGTGACTGTCAAGGAAAAAATCCTATAATCCAGTTTGTTGGTTGTCGTCCCTCGCAGAAGACTGAACTGTTTTAGGACTATTTAATGAAATGCCAAGTCGGGTGTTTTCAACATTAAAAAAAAAAAGTGGTTGTCAAGTTTTTATGGCCTTACAATATATTTTATTCTGATGGGATTTTTTTTGTCTGTTTTTCAGTTTCAGTTTTTGTTTCTTCCATTTTTCTACAGTATAAACTACTTGCTCACAGTGGGGTCTCTGGTGACTTAATTTATTAGTGCCGCATCTCGGCCTTTCCCTCCACTCGGAAAGAGAGTCTCATGTTGGTTATATTGACAGTTTTTTACTTTTGCAGTTTGTACCTAAGGTTTAATAAAAACTTACCGACGATTCACTGTCATTTTTTCTTCCACCCGACTCGAGTCTCATTGTGTAAAATGAAAATAGATTTTCACAGTTTAATAATTTCTTACCTCTAGCGGCATCAAAAAAATATTCTAACAATTGATTCATATAAAGTAATTTTAAAAAGTTGTTTTAAAATTCAATTTAATATTTGCTAATATTTGATGGTTTTAGATTTTAGTCTAAAATAAGTAATTTGAAGACATCACCTTGGACTTGTGATGGACATGTTGGCAAACCAATCAACCTTATTAATAGATAATAATAAATAATTATTAGTTGCAGCCCTAATTTAGCCACGCAGATAATCCATAGACCTCTCTGTAAACAGTCTTTATTGGAACTATTTAAGTAAGTAAGTAAGTAAAATTTAAAACTGCTGACAATAAGGCATGGGGATTGTCATAAGGTACCTTGACATTTTTTGAATGATATTAGTTCGATGGAGCATTTTTAATGCTTAACCACATCACCTTGAGCGCCCCTAGATAATATACAGTATTGTTTTAAAAGCACTTTCATTTTGTTGAAGAGAGGGGCAGAAATGCTACAGTCATCTTGGAACATATTCCATTAGAGGTAAGTGAGGAATACAAAGGCTTGGTGTATTTTGGGTGAATTGACCCATTGACAATACAAATGTCAAGATGAAAACAAACTGGCAGTGACATTAACACGTTCCATTGTAACCAGCGGCAGCAGGTGTGGGATTAACTAGAAGTGCTCTCAACTTCACTTAACACTGAGCTTATCATTCTATTCACACGCCACAAAATATACCTGCCAGCTGTTGGTGGGCACTGTAGTTCTTCGTAACCTTCATTAAAGTGCACTCGAATGACCGTGGCTCATCAACGCCAGCTATTTACAATGAAGCAGCGCATCCACTCTCTACCGTCAAATGGTGTTTACTCAGCATAACACTGGTATTGCTTTTCCTTACTTTTTTCACCTATAAAATGTTTAATATTTAATGTATACATGGTATAGTTTTCTCCCCGAAGAGAAATCATCTGTATGTCATAGCTCTCCTACAAAACATACGCGCGCACAGTACTCACACACACACACACACACACACACTGTCATTCCCTCAGCATGTCAGCTTTTTGTAAAGAGCTCAGGCCTGTAAATCAACAGTGAGCGCACTGGGACTGTTAACATGCTCAAAACCTTAAATGCTTCTCACATTTTATTCCTGAATTTGTTCGATGAAAATGAAACATTGCTGGGGGAGAAACATTTATTACCAACAAGTCAGAAATTGTAGGCATAGGTTAAGAACTAAAGGAGTAACGCTGTCACATTGCACAAATATCAACATTTCTGTACAAAACAAAACTAAAATCTGAATACAGTTAAACCTCCTGGGTGTCGTCCAGTGCATAGCACACAGTCCAAACAGGGATTTGGTCCTTGTTCAAAAGGAGAAGTTCACCCAAATATTATTGGTCAAGGGAATGGCAATGGGTTACTCTCCTATGCTCTGTGTGTGTGTGTGTGTGTGTGTGTGTGTGTGTGTGTGTGTGTGTGTGTGTGTGTGTGTGTGTGTGTGTGTGTGTGTGTGTGTGTGTGTGTGTGTGTGTGTGTGTGTGTGTGTGTGTGTGTGTGTGTGTGTGTGTGTGTGTGTGTCTGTGTCTGTGTCTGTGTGTGTGTGTGTGTGTGTGTGTGTGTGTGTGTGTGTGTGTTCAATCATTGATATCCAGGTACCTGAACTCCACTATTCTGTGAGCTGTGCAGTGCTATGTGCTGTCTGCCAGTTATTATGACATGTTTTTCAAAGCCTATGGCACAAAAGTTTTATTATCTGAATGAGTTTACATTTGAAATATTGCAAAAATGACCTCCGTAAACCTGACAAGGCAATTTCTACAAACTTTGGGGGTTCAGCTTATCCATAAAGACATACTTCATCATCATCCATGTGCCCCATGCAGGTTTTTTTCTTTCTTTTTTTTGCATTTGAAAAATAATAGGGACAGGTTTTGAGACATCAAAGGAAGATGGTTTCTGTGAGAACTGTTGATAGAGAGGTATATTATTTATAATTCATTACCAGGACGTTGTTGCTGTAAAGATATTTTTTTAAGTAATTTTGTCAACCCTTTGAACATTGAAAATATATTCCTTTAACCTCAATTGCATTGGGGTAGCAGCAGAAATATTGGGTGAAGGAGATGTCAAAGCCAAAACCAAAACCATCTGCATTGCTAGATACCATTTAAAGGGAAGTGTCTTTTTTTTCCTCCATAATTTTGGTGACAACATACAGTTCGAATAAGACTTCAGGTTTCACTTTCTGTATGTGTCAGAGCTGCTGATCGCCTTTAGCTTTTGGACAATATTTGGTACAACACACCATCATATCTTTAGATTTACAACAAAGGCTTCATCATTCTCCATCACATATATCTATGCTTAATAGTAACAGCACAAAGCGTGGCTCCAAGGAACCGCAAAAAAGGGACACATGGATGATTTCGCCATATACTTCATTCATGTCCCCATCACTTATCAGTGACAGGCCTCTCTTGTTTTCAACATGCAGAGCAACAGAGCATTCTCAGAATCACGTCAAACCACACCTGTGCACGTTTAGCCGTTCATTGCCATAATGTTAAAGTGACCTCAAACCTATTTTGCGGGATGTGAAAACTCACACCGGTGTTTGTTTGCATTTTTTCCTTTTCAAGGTGAGGTCATCATGTGGCAGTCCATGCAACCTCGGTGGATTATCTTTCATTTTTCTCTTCTTCGTTATGAAAGGGATTTTTTAAAGAAGGACTTTGCCAATATTGTTATGTATGTGCCTACTTATTGATTTCGCTGCTCTGTGTATTTTGGTTTGAATATATCCGGCCCAACGTCTCTTTGTTTAAACCTTGGGCCTGCTGCCTGATGCTGCCTCACAGTCTTTGCTGCTGCTGCGCTCGTCTGGCTCCGTCCCTTCCACCAACAAGGCCGTGTCGGGGTGAACCTCCTCTTCGTCCAGGGTCACCACCACGGGAGGCCTTCTCCTCCTCCCTCCTACTGCCGCCCCTGTTTCTCTAACATCTCCACTTCCACATTGGCCAGTCTCTTCCTCTTCCTCGTCCTCATCCTCCTCTTCCTCCCCTGCCTCTGTGTCCTGGCTGGCAGAGTCGGTGCAGGTGGAAGACAGGGAGGAGAGCTTGTGACGTAGCTCGGCCTGGGTGGGAACCTGGAGACTGATCTCCTCTGTGAAGGACTCCACTTCTGGACCTGGGATAAGAAGATTAAAAAGGAGTTCACAAAAGCTATAGTGCGTCATTTATGTCGCCCCCATGAGGAATTCTGAGGAATTACATTAACACTGTCAGAGGCTCTACATAAGGTATAAGCCTTCAGTGATCGTGCATGGATTCGATACCTTCTGCTGTACGTCAAGGTTTTTTGTTATAGCAGTAGAATCAACAACAATGGCACTTTTGGGGATTTTTCTGAGCTCCTGCGCCAGTGTCAGGAGGTGAAACCAGTTAGTAAATCCTGGCATACTGATAAATACAGAGAGAGTTTGATGAGCTGATAGGCTTAATCAACTTTGTGTCAACACGTTTGACGATGGCTTGAATATAACCGACATTCATTGATGAATGCTATTCATTATAGCTTTCAAAAGATACAGTACATACCAGGATAGGTTAAATGGGTGGTTGGTAGGTGGGTAAGAAACTCCAACTATTCTAATTATTTCGCATTATTAAAAAGTGGATAACAGTGGTATTTCTTTTTACAAGAGGAGTTCACTGTATAAGCTGTTGGAATGACTTCACAGGTTTTGTTTAAAACTTGCTCAGATTTTCCTGAGCCCAGCCACCGACAGACGTATTAAGAAATATAGCAGAGATTTATTTGCATCAAATAAAATGAAAAATGTCCTCCAGTTCAGCCACATGCAGTGGCTTGTTCAGAGAGAAGAGAGTTTTCCCAAGCAGATGTGGACAGATGGTGCCCCAAAAGTTATTCTTGTCAATCTTTCGAGTCACAACGGTTCTGCTTCAACGGTTCTTTTTAAAATGGATGAGCTGTAGAAAGTTTCGCTGCAGTAGGTGTTTGATAAATATTTATAGTTCAAATGAATTTAGTACAATTAGTTTTCGGAGTACACATTTTGTGTGTGTGTGTGTGTGTTTATGGCCACCCACCTGCGACGGGCGAGGCTGCACTGTTGTCCTCTCCCCCAGAGTGCAGGAACACATCCAGGGCTTCGTGGTCAGACATGTCCATCAGATCCATCTGCTCCAGCATGTCCACGTTAACCTCCATGGAGGACATGCTTCCTATTGGCCCTGGACACCACACGAGACAGCTACATGTTAGCCTATCACAGGACAGCAACATTCAGCAAGGCAGCAGCAGCAGCAGCAGCAAGGGGCTGAGTCCAGGAACAGAGGTGATTCGAATATTTCTTTGTTCCATAAAAAAATGCCAGGCAAAAGCAAATGGGCACACTGGGGGTTGGATGGCTTTTGAAATGAGTTAGCTTGCATTGATATTGAGAAATGTTTTAGTTGACCTCATGATCCAAATACATTACGAGAAAATAATGGATTTGCAGGTGTCACAAAGCTGTACAGTATATGAAGGCGGCAAAAGCACAGCGACAATATCCAATAGGAATAGGAACAGTTTATCGTAATAATTGCATGCCCATATATAGGCCTATGTGTTATAAATCTTCCTATTCATAATGGCCATGAGAAGATCCTATGAAACGGGAAAATTCAACTAAAGCTAATAAAATATTCTGCAGTCTGCAAGATACCCACTACATCTGACTATTTCAAAGTTCAAGTCATTTGAGTACAAAGTTTTTTGCTTCTAACACAAGGAGGAAAATCAAAATAGAAAGACCCGACTTGGCTTCGGCTTGATTTGACTTCAAATCTGAGGCTGAAGCTTAATATCAACTTGGCTGAAAATTCCTTTTTGCACTGTGGACTTAATCCCCATCACTTCCATTGATATTGCATTAGGGAGCGGTATTTTCACAGCCAGTATGAAGAGATACGTATACATATGTGCATATAAGTATGTAACCTTTCATTTAAGTGTACAGAATGATTGATGCATTTTCACAGCCTCCTGAAAGATAATACAAATGTACCGTATATATTCACTTTTGTTTACGAGTTGAAATGATTGGGATCAACCTTAAGAAGTGAATCATGCTGATTCCTCATGATACGTATATATTTCAGTACTGGGTCAACACCATGTACATTGGAATAAAAGACCAACCTGGCCTCATAATGCAATGAACCCAGCATCACGCCACTGAAGGTACTGTACATTATGTATGATTTGAAAGGGGAATCAGCAACAATTTAAAAAAAGAAGTGAAAGCCAACTAGTAAAGCTTTACAAAAAAAATAAAAATATAGTCAAATCAACACGACTAATCAGTATAAGTTACTCATGTTAATGTTCGTCTTCACAGGGTGGCTGAATCCTCCTTTAAAGGTCGCCTAAGATGCAAAATTGGAAACTCCTAGTACACTCCTGCTGATACCACAACTGCTACAGTCCTGGAATCACCACCTTGCATCCCCTGTTCACTATCATGATGTTCTGCATGCATCACACAAACAGCCAGTCAGTGCACTGTGTGGATGTAGGGATGGAGGGGAAGCTGGGTTGAGGTGGTGTGGGGTGGAAGGATGAGTTGCCAGCACAAGAGGAGGAAGGGAGATGATTGGTCTGCACACAGCAGTGAGAGAAGACGCCATTGGCTACCGTACCTCACGGAAATGAGGAGAGCAGAGGAGTGCGGCACAGGGAGGGAGAGTGGGAGAGCAGAAGAGTGAAGAGAGAGAGAGAGAGAGAGAGAAAGGGAAAGTTATTTTTTCCATGGAGACCTCCCCAAAAGTCTCACCTTCATTTAAAAAAAGCAACACACACGCACACGCACACACACACACACACACACACACGCGCGCGCGCGCAATCTATCTGAATGTCCACTAATGTACTTTAAAGAAACTGATTCCTATGTGTGAATGTAACAACCAAACCCTAATAAATTGAATGCACACACACACTCACAAATTAAGATGTTGTGTATTATTTAAAACCTGCATATTCACTCCTTGTTTGTGTTCTGTGACATGTCGGAGAGGAACTGGGTTCTTATACTTGCTAATGAACGCTCTTAGCAAGCTCTTTCCCTATCTCGCCTGTCAGCTACGCAATTACCAGCAACATAGCAGCTTTTCAGCCTCAAACGGAGACGTCTATGCAGCACATAAACATAAAATAAACAAATGCACACGCACGCACACACACACACACACACACACACACACACACACACACACACACACACACACACACACATATATATACATAAACTTGAACCAACAGTAAGGCTATGTTATGAAAGTCTTGTTCCAGAAAGCACATTTCCATGTCATTGCCTCTGACGTGTTTTTCTTGTAGCCCTACTACTGTGTGTGACCTTGCTTAAAAGGTTCCCCCTGCTGAGAAGGACTGTTTTTGCCTGCAGTGAAAGTTTATGTATGTGTGTGTGTGTGTGTGTGTGTGTGTGTGTGTGTGTGTGTGTGTGTGTGTGTGTGTGTGTGTGTGTGTGTGTGTGTGTATTAGTTTAAGGCTGCCCTTTAATGGCTCACTGGCTTCTGACATCCACAGCACTTCCCCTTTTTTCTACTTGATGGTATATCCCCTGTATCTCTCTCTCCCCCTCTTGCCTCCAGCTGCATCTTTCCTCCCCATGTTGGCCGTCCTATTGTAGGGATTTGTAGCGGATAACAAGTCCTGACGTAGTTTGTTTGGAACACAGCTTTGTGTAAAGCATACATGTGTTTTTACCAGCAATATGATATAATCGATTACACAAATATTCTTACAGCAACTATTGTCCGGTTGGTTTGGTATTCGGCTGTTTGCCTTTCAATCACATCAGTTCGAGTGTGAAGTCTAAATATTTAAAACATGTTTTCATTGTTGTTGTTTTGTTTTTTTTAACATGAATGATTGAACGCTACAGGACAGTGAAAATATAAGTCCTTGACTCTCCTGAGGTCTCTTTCCTTTGGCTCTGTCTCTCTAACTATCTTTAAACCGCTCCACAATCCTCTATAATAAGCAGTTTCCAAAACACTAAAGAAAGCACGATAGATGAGCAAAAGAAGAGGAAGAAAAATCAGAGTACAAACTCTTAGTCCATTGAGCCAAATACCTCTTCAGTGTGGGGGTTGCACACACTCCTTTCATTTTAGCACATCCTCCGGGTGTTTAAGTTCAGGCTTTTGGCAAATAATACACGGGGTAAACTGCAGAAGGATTCTATTACGACGCCAGGGGAAGAACTTACATTTATATGGTGCGGAGGCATTTTTCAAAGTAATGGCTCTACTTGTGTGTTTAGAGACAGGCGCTCAGAGTGCGGGGAGCCTCGCTGCAGAAAGCTATTACGGCTCAATCTTGTAATATGCAGCTGAAGTTGGAAGGTTTCTCCGCTGATACTATCGGGACTTTAATTCATTTGAACGCCAAATGGCTTTTGCATTCATCCTCCAATAAAATACAGCCACCAAAACCTTTTCTCCTCAACATTCTGCTCTTTTTCAAGATGAGAGAGTAAGAGTTATGACTCCAAAAAAATGTCATTAATAATCCAGACCCAGGCACTCAAGGTTGGTCTCAAAAACATGAAATGACCTTAAATTCATTGGGCAAGATACTTTAAAAGTAAACTAACACATGTCAGCTTGAACCTTTCTCAGGGAGGACGGGCTCAAGTTGGATTATTTATGCCATTTATTTGGTCTCTTCCTTCTCCTCCATGAACTTAATTCTCTTCCATGAGATCCGGTGGTTTGAAGCATACCAGAAGCGCTTTTTGATTATTTGAAATACTCGGATCGCATGAAAAAGCCTACTACGTTTCAAGCTGTTTCAATATACTGTAAGTGTGTCTTTTATCCCTCTCACCTCTCCTCTCAGCGATCTGCAGGTAGCCAGTGGACAGGTACTGCTCCATGTCTTGCTGGAAGGCCTCCTCAAAGAACTTCTGCCTCTCCTTCAGCTTGACCTGTGGGGGCACCACGCCTCCCTGCTCCGTCCCAGGGACTCTCTGTGCATGCTCCACATCCAGCTCCACTATAGGGGAAAAGAGGAGGGATTTAAAAGTGAGACAAAAAAACATGAAACACTAAAAATAACTGAAAAGAGCGCAACACCTCCACCAACAACGGAGCCATTCTTACAAACATATAGCCGAAGGATTCAGTCACAAACGTAGTGTTGTGGTCAAGAAAGACCAACTAAACCGAGACAAAAGTAATGACAAATACCAGAGTTGATTGAATACTACGACACCAAGACTGTGAGAAGCTAAAACAAAGTCAAGACCAAGACCAGACCAGTGTGAGTCCCTTATTGCTGCTGGGGGGCAACGGCCATTTACAGTAACAAACATGTCAGTCATTGGTTGCAATTGAAACAGGAATTTTTATATGCAATCACAGTTATGATGTGTTAACGAATAAATCAGCCAATGCACAGATACTTTCAGATCAACAGCAGTTGTGGTCTTGACCTGTCATGAAATAAAATCAAAGTCTTCTTTGTCTGAGACCGAGACCAGGCTGAGTAAAAAAGGTGGTTAAATCCGCCACAAGACCTTCAAAAAGTGTTCACAAGGCCAAGATCGATCTAGAATACCACAACACAGCACGAAGGTGTGGCCACACCAAACGCGTTATATACGCTGCTACGTTATACGCTCCTACGCGTGATGCTTAGCAGCGGCAACCAATCAGCTTGGAGAATGACCCGACGTCACATACATCGGCACGGTCGGAGAACAGTGTACACAGAGGCTGAGAAACACAGAGGAGGAAAATGTAGGCAATTTGCGGCCGCTCGGGAATAGAAGACGTGGGGAAACTGAACCAGGAGAATGGACTCCCTGGTTAATTCAGTGAATATGTGCGGCTGTGCTTTAGCCGATAAACCAAGTTAGTGCCGGATAGCATTAGTTAACTCACCCGGTTGTATGTGGCTAGCGCCTCAATATTGAACCCAAACATGACGGCTATGTCCGGGGAACTTTCACGACAAGTAGCCTACAGCGAAGCACCTGTGTTTATATCTACGCCAGCCACGGTCCTGTGTCACAACCAGGTAGGGTAATGTACTTGCCTTTATTTTGTGCACAAAATGCTGCTGTAAATGTGTTTGTTGTGTTGCTGCCTTGCTGTTTGCATGCATTTCCGAGCGGAGTGAATATGCAATGCTGTTTTAATGCTAGGATACTTGTGCTGTTCAGTTGCTGTTTATTTGTCTTTTGGCACAGTTGTTGGCCGTGTTGTTGTTTTTGTGCGGACATGCACGCTGTTGTGTCGGGTCGGGTCTGATCGCAGCCATGGTTAATTAGGGGAAATAAATTATCGGGAGGGAGACTAGGCGCGTTACGTGCGTAGAACCATTTTTGGTTTGGCCGCACCTTAATACAGGGTATCTCAAACCTAGATAATAGAAGTAGAATATTTATACTTGACTAAATTTCATGGAAATCTATTCAAAATCTTTCTGGTTTGGTGGCAAACAAGAAGGCAAAAACATCTCTTCCATCTTCAGTACAATCAACGCTTAACTGTACTTCAATGTAAATGTTTCCAACCAAGGGCTCAGTTCAATTCAACCTTTATACTTGAGCAGCTGAGCAATCAATAGGTTAAAAGTGATTCCATAGGGGGTATGAGCTGAAGCAATTAAACGCTGTGTCCTCAAGTAGGCTATGGAACGGGAGGTGGTCAATTAAAAGTGTTTGCTCTCCAGTTTTAAAACGGCTCTGTGATTGTATCCTACACTGGCAAGACATTGTAAGTGATTACATTCGAAGTAAATGTGATAACTAGCATTTAAATTAGGTCCTTTAATGCTGAAAGCATGACATCACTTTAGTATAAAATCAACAGATCCACACACACACACACACACACACAGAGGTCAGTGGTTGGTCAGCTGTCCGGTGCAAATTGGACATTACCTTCTTATGACTGTTTGTGTTTACATGATCCCAGGTTGTATTGTGCCGCCGGTCTTACAAAGCTCTGCACCATTCTCTGCCCTTTCATTTTCATCTGTGTACGCCAGCCCCTTCAGAAATCAATACACTGCTTCAGAAGTGTTAACTCCACTGCAGAATCAGAGTGAGCACCCTCACACACACACACACACACACACACACACACACACACACACACACACACACACACACACACACACACACACACACACACACACACACACACACAAGTCCTGATGAAACAGACTGGGCCCTAAAGGGGCTAGTAGCAGATGGACACACACACACAAAGAAAAGGAACAATGAGGTCCCACCAGAGCTCTCTTACGATACACATCACACCAGCAGCCCTCGGAGACTTGGAAAAGAAAAGCTCTCTCTTGCTGTCATTCCTTACTCAGTGTCCAATTTATCTCCTTTATCTCACTACACGTTCTCTTTTTCTCCATTACCTCCTCATCTTTCCCTCCTGACTCTGTGTGTGTGTGTGTGTGTGTGTGTGTGTGTGTGTGTGTGTGTGTATGTGTGTGTGGATGTATTGTAGAGACTGCTCCATTAGATTAAGGGGCCTTAGGGAAGCTTTGTTCAGATTGTCAAGTATTGTGTGGGGTTAGTAACAGGGGATAGAGAGGTAGAGTGAGGGAGAAAGGAAGGCAGTGCACTTAGTTAGAATGAGGGTTTTTGCGGACAGACAGAATTCACAACAGGGCTACAGTACATGGCCTTCCTATAAATTCATTTTACCTCTCTGCCTCTAATCAACGTCTCAATTCATTATCAGCCTGAGATGTCTATATTTATTCAGACCCATACTAAATGTGTGTGTGCCCATCTGTTTGTCAAAACCATTTATGGCCTTTCTCCATCAAATCTACATCCAGTACTAAACTGTTTTGAGAGTTGCCAAGAAAGTCACGTCCCAAATTATTCAAAAAATGATGAGTTCAAATGTATCCCAAATGCCAAATTACTAAAAAAAAGGCTAAAAGCTTCTTAACCACAAGTGAAATGAATGTCATTTTTTCTTTATTAATAATGAGCATCTTTATCTTTCCAGGCTTCCAAACACAAACCCCACCTGTCGTATTATTTCCCTTCTTATGCTTATGTCTTTTTCTCACTAATCTCTCCCTCCAGCCCCATTACTTCCTCTTGGTTTCTTTTTCTTCATCCTCATTTAGCAGACAACCATATCCTGCCACGCACGTTACTGTTGCTACGGGGGACTATTTTTAGCTCTCGCACATATTTAGCCCTGCAGTATTAAGTTTGTGCTGATGACTTTAGTGCGAGAGGAGCACAAGTCATTAAGTCCTCCTAACAAATTCCATTCTTGCAGGCTTGTGCTGTTTGATGCAGTCGTGCAGACATAGCGTCAGAGTCGTGTGGATGCTCTTGTAGAAGTTGTAAAGGCGCTGCACCTACACAAAGCTTACAAAGCCGTGCCACACGATTCCTACGTGTGATGGTTCACTCGCGCTCACACAAACGCCGCGCACATCTGGTGATGATTCATTGGAGGCTGAGGCAAATTGCATTATATGTCAGTCAAATGGAATTACATCATTTCATCCAATTACAAAGACAAATGTTGATGAATGGACCCGCCTCCCCCGAAATGAACACAAAGAAGAATGTCCCTCATGAGAAGAAGACTATATCAAAATGTGGATGAAGATCTCCAGCAGCAGTATTATCAAAATTCAAGACAGAATATTTTATACTGAAAAAAACTCACAAGAAACACATGGACGAAAAAATTCTAGTGCACTACCTGAATTCGCTGTGTTTCTTGGCACCTCTGTTCCAGCAATCATCATCATGCAGGCCAACACTACGTCCCCCTCACAGGTTGCTTCTCTTTACTCTGAACCTTCAGCGGGCAAAAGTACTCACAAAGTGCTGCCTGCTCTCCTTCTCACTTCTGCCGTGCGACCCCCGAGACACAGGGGAAATGAAAAAGGGACACAAATGACATTAAATAACCTTGTTCTGCTTGTTTCAGATGGCTATTTGTACAGACAGATCGATACCAAATGAGAATTTTTGATGTAATTACACTCCTGTCTGTTTTCAGCGGTGGAAATAAAAAGTCTGGTATGTGCTCTCTACAAAAACACAGGAAGTAGAACCCACAGGATAGAGGCTGGTTCAGTATGTGTGTGTGTGTGTGTGTGTGTGTGTGTGTGTGTGTGTGTGTGTGTGTGTGTGTGTGTGTGTGTGTGTGTGTGTGTGTCACTGTGACAGCATGTGTGTGGGCTCACTTACGGGGACGTGTGGGTGATCATGCACCTGTGTTTGCATCTTTTTATATATACCCATTTCACAGACAGACATAATAGACAAGCCCAGGAGGAACCATTTGCCTGCTGATGAACTGAAACCATTTAGTCACTCTCATAAACATGCAGACTGCGTTTCATTTGCTTTGTGTGTTGACAAGTGTGTGAAATTGTGTCTGTGGCTGAGGCAGAGCTGTGAATGTACGTTTTTGGACGGCATGCAAATGTGGGTCCATTATACACAAGTGCAGAAACCCAGCCCTCACTTGCGCTGGCTGCCTTTTTGTTTTGCAGCTATCATATAGTGAGAGAAGCAGAACTGAATCGGAAAAGTAGAAAGGAAACAAGCCATCGAGGGCAATTCAAGTCCAGAGGATTTGACTCAAGCTTTAGATTAGACTAAATGGAGTCTTCTTCTCACAGCTTGGCTCAGAGGGCAAAGATTATAATCTTAATGTGGAGTGTTCATCGTACAAGGTCGGTCAACGGGACCTCATTTTAATTTCTTCAAGGACATATAAGACTCTTCCTCCTATTGGATTTTTGAAGCGCTAATCTTAATTAGAGCTCTTTCGAAATGTTTGTTCAGTAAGATTTCTTAGGTGTAAGATATGAGCTCTGCACTGACAGACTTGATTCAAGTGACTGATAATAACAAGTAACACTAACACGGAACCCTTTTAAATGGAAATCTATCTCTTTCTATGAGTCCAATTTAAGTTTCCTGCTGAGCTGGTACCCAGTCATTTACACTTTGTAGTGTGCTTCATATCAGGTGTTGCCATAGGCTGTGCCAATAGAGAGAAGGTTATTTTTGAAGCCTTGGATGACAAATAAATGGATGGATGGATGGATGGATGGATGGATGGATGGATGGATGGATATATAGTTTAGATCCAGTGTTTGTGTGCCTGTGTGTGCAAACACTATTAGACATGTAATGGTTTCCTGATGCTATTTGTGTACAGGGAAAGAAGGGGGAAGTGGGATGGGCAGATGCAGGATGTGTGTGTGTGTGTGTGTGTGTGTGTGTGTGTGTGTGTGTGTGTGTGTGTGTGTGTGTGTGTGTGTGTGTGTGTGTGTGTGTGTGTATGTGTGTGTGTGTGGGGGGGGGGACATATGGATATTTTCCATCCATATGTCATTTTGTAGAAAGAGATGATGAGACGTAAAAGGGCCACAGCCTCAAAGAGGTTTCACATATCAAACACTATGAGATGCAGTACGCTAATGTGAGTTCAACTTCTTAATTGGACTGTCAACCAAAACTATTGTATTTTCGAAGCATGGATAAAACTCTAAACCTCATGCCTTAAATGATGTTTCCCCCCATTCTTGATGAAGGCTCAAACAATCCATTCAGGGTATCATTTTAGCTGTGTCATACAATTTCCATCACACTGACTCACCAAACAGATCAAACGTTCAATATCTGATATGAAATCCCTGTTGTTCTTCCCGTCACTTTAAATGAGCTGTCTAGCCCTCAGATGGATTTTGTTTCGAAAGCGAGCAGCCTGAAGACCAAGAGGCAGACTTGACAGTGGAGACAGCCTCTGCTTCTGCTTCTTATGCCGAGCTCACTCAGCCGCGGTATTTTTAGATTCCGTCTGCCTCGCTATATCTCTGAAGTGGCCAGGTTTCCGCCAAACGCAGCCCCCCTTGCTGTAATTAACACATACGCACACACACATACACACCCATCAAAATGACATGCATGCTAAGTGACAAAACATGCATACTACAGGAAAACTTGTATTCACTGAGAGGGACTAGATGAACTTTGCGTGTCTGCAAATGAAACATACTCAAACATGCACAAGTGACCAGGCACCTAAGACAAAGACAAGGATAACATTGGTGAATTCTCTAAGTACACAACTCAATATTTTATATAACAATGGCATATATAGTATATGTCATTTTGTGAAGTTTTGATGCAAAACCATTACAAATTGGGCCTTTGCATAAAATATTTTATTTCTAAGAATTATGATGTAATTTGAATATTTTGCTCAGGAAATAGAAAATTATGAAGTTAGTGTTTGCTTTAGGTGTGTGTGGCGAATCACTGGCACATTTTAAATCAAGTGTTAAGCCTCTGAACGCCGTCCAGCCCTTCAGTGTTATTGTAATAGTACACGTTTGGTTTCTTCAGAACTCTTGCCTTGGGGGTCCAAGATTGAAACTGGAATAAGCTCTTTCTATGTTGCACACAGTGACATTTTCAAGAACAAAAGCTAGTTGGAATCTTGCAAAAAAGATTATTCAGAATGTTCCAAACTAGTTGCTGGCTTTAGTTTGTCGTAATTTACACAGACACAAGATACCTATGCGTACTTTCTCTGACTGAAACCATGTGTGAGTAAAATGAGCCATTTTAAGGCTGCTGAAGACTAAGAGAACACGGAGGATACAAGTCTGTCAGTAGGTGCGTATGGCCCATCAAATTGTGTGGCTTTCTGT
Source organism: Ammodytes marinus (assembly GCF_949987685.1). Lineage (NCBI taxonomy): Eukaryota > Metazoa > Chordata > Actinopteri > Uranoscopiformes > Ammodytidae > Ammodytes > Ammodytes marinus. Next base: position 12,841,669 of record NC_137221.1, read on the forward strand.
ACTTACTATTTTTATCTTAAGTTTTTTATCTTTGGAAATAGTTGGTCAGTTGTGTTGGATTTAAGCAGTAGAGGGCTGTGTGTGTTGTAGAGTGGGCTGCACTGTGCACTACATGCAGTGGAGGTGTCGGAAAGACTTTACCACACACTTTGTATTCCTGTCAGCTTTCCTTTGACCTTACCAGAGGACAATTGATTTTTTTTTGCAACTGTGTTTTTATTTATTTATTTCCCCTACCTTGTCATGTGAAAGAGGATTACCCTCAGACTCAGTAATAAGTGTTGGTGTCTTTGCACACAAGAAGTGTTCATTTCAATAAAAATATGCCATTGGAACTGTATATGGAATTTAGATATTTGTAATGAGGATTGGCTATATTCCTACTTACAGTACCCTTGTGGCATCTTGATTGGAGCTCTAACTAGCTTAGAGTCAGTGCTTGTCAGCTATTAGTGTTATAGCAAATGAAAATATAACCACAACCATATACAATAAAATATTGCAGCACAAATGTAGAGCTTTAGCTTTACAGCCACTTCTGCTGATTTAAACAAAAGGATTATACAATACAACTGAGTCATACACATACTGTATACATCTGTCTGGAGTGGTGAGTAATGTCATAAAACAGTGAGTTGTTGCGATGTTTAGTTACACTTCAAACAATTGTTATGCCTGAAGCTGTGTTTTGGAGATAAAGACGCGGGCACTTATATGAGACCGTCAAGGAGCTTGTTGAACAGTTGCTTGGTCCACATCAAGGTTTCTCTCTCCGTCATCTGATATGAGTGGGAGTGTAAACAACACCAGTTTTTGCCAACCCAACATGTAACTAGGCAACTGCTCACCAGCACGTTGGGCAAAGCTCAGTAGGAGGGCTTCCTCCTGCTAAGTCATTCACAGTCTGAAACACCACCCGGAAAGAGAGACATTTTTTTTTTCGTTACGAATTACAACCTATTATATGTTTAAAGATATATATCATGCAGCAGACGCAATGCAACAATGTAATGGCCCATTACACAGCCCTCAGTCATCCTGTATGACTGATTCGACTATAGTGAACATATTTAACTAAAGGGTTCAAAACAGCGATCTGCCACTGTTCATTAAACCGGTTTACAGTCTGTCAGTTGGTGGCACAAAAGAAGAAGAAAAAACAGATGGATCGAAAGACATAAATTGCTTGGACAGATTTGATATGCGTGGAGAAACACATGCAAGCACACACACATTCACACACACACACACACACACACACACACACACACACACACACACACACACCTTATAGGTCCATGACACACACACACAAGTAGATAGAGTGAATGGGTCACGACTATAGGCTTTGCAGCAAATCAGAGGTGTCAGCTATAGCAGCCCATCTATTCACAGTAGAAGGCTGTGCAGTGGGATTAGGGAATGTACCAATTAGTTGTGAGAGGGGTGAAGGTGACAAATGTAAGTGTAAGGCTAGTTATCTTTATACCAAGTTCGTTTGGCTGAGACAGAACATATGCTGTGCTCCTCTATAGACTTTATTAGTCAACTTAAAACACTTTATGTGACTCCAATGTTCTCTGATGAAGTGTTTATACCACAAATAAGTTAAAGGAATGCTATTAGTGAATACCTTTATCATATCCACAAACGTTTAGGTTCTCACACTTACTGCCATATGGGACCCCTATAGCCTCTTTTAGCCCCACATCTATATTGCCTATCCTTAGCTCTAAAGTTGTGGATGCTTGAAGACTGGAGAGATACCAGCAATTTTACAGGGAATGCACTGCAGGGGATTTAAATTTAGCCTCAACCTGTATCATCTAAAAGAGCTTAAAGTCAGATTTGATTTAAAAAAAAAACCCAGACAGCTAACAGAGCGTTTTGAGCACCGAAGCAATCAAAGCACAGGCAACATCATCATGGGTTTGGTTTGGGCCCTATGGGGGAGAAAATCAACACAGCTTACTTATAGGTGAGTCGTGACCTGAGTCTTGAGATGACCACAGCAACTTCAGTGAAAGGAAATGTAATCTGAACAAATAGCCATCCTGTGACACGCCTGACAGCTCATATTTTGTTATAATAAACAGACACACACACACACACACACACACACACACACACACACACACACACACACACACACACACACACACACACACACACACACACACACACACACACACACACACACACACACACACACACACACACACACACACACTTGTGTTTTCATCACTTCCGAGGACATTACATAGACTTACAATAATTTCCTGGAGACTTGTCCAACCACAACCACTACTTCCCTTACGTTTACCCTAACCCCAACCTTAACCTAAACCTAAGTCTACCCTTACCTTCAAGCAAGTCATCACCCTAAAATGTCATTATTACGTTATGGGGACTTTGATTTTGTACCCAAAAGGAAGCTACGTCCACACACTATTCGACGTAGCAGTGTAGAGAGTGAAATAGTCTTATGATTTCTAAAGTTGTGAGATATCCTTCTTGTAATCAGAACTCAACTGGTAATGAGGAGGGATATTATTCAAGCACCTTTTTTCATTGAGTTCAAAGCTGTCCTCTTACTGCAGAGGCACACAGTGGGCATAGCTACACTTGTGCTTTTCAGCCCTGGGGATGAGTGGCCATGTCTGCCAGTTTGTTTTGTTCTGAATGCGTTCAAAATCTAAATATTGTGGGTAGCAATCCGCCCGCAGCAGAGTCGACAGAGTGGGAAAATGTATTTTACAGAGACAATAAGAATTTTTTTTTTTGCTTCCCACTGTCGGCTGACATTTACCTCAAAACATTTCCATTGCTCTGAGGCACTTGGCCTTTGTCGAATGCGTATATTCATAGGGCCAGGGCCAGGTGGTCCGAAAGGTCAGCAACACTGGAGATAAATGTTATATAGAACATATCTAGACTTGCATTACCTGGTACATTAACACCAAACAGTAAGTTCAGGTAAAAAAATAAAAAGTTCTTAAAAGTTAAATATCATTGCATATGTTCATCAAAACTCTTCTAAGGTCAACCAACTTCCATCCACAAACCATTATTAGAATATACATTTAGTCTGCATGAAAGTCACATGAAAAGACTACAGTTAAAGCTGGGGTATGTGATTTCTGATTGGTCAAAATTAACATGAGCTGTACACTTTGACCAATCAGAGCGAGGCTCCGATTCTCTGTTCTTATTGGCTGTTGGGACAGTCCATTCATTTGGCACGACTTTGTTGGTGTAGAGCGTGTCAGGGAGGGACCATAGGGGAGGGACCAAAGAGAACAAGTGGAGCGGTTGAGGTATTTCGAATGTCTATCCCAACTGCCATTTTCTCCCCAAATCCTCCACCCCAGCTTTAAATATGCTTTGTATTCATATGTACATTGTTCAAGACCGAATGTGACCACAAGAACAGAACCAATGATGAAATGTGTCACCTATAAAGTAGCTGTGTGATCCTAAGTCACATGCAAATGATCAAATATTCTGTTCATGTCAGATATGGTTCTATGGCAGCAGTGAGCCGGTATCTTGATAGCTGGGGACGGGCATAGACAGACAGAGAGACAGATAGAAGAGTGGGTTGTTTCATCTTGACAGTGCATGACAGTAGATTGTCAATCCATCAAAGAGTGAGGGAGGAGGAAAGGGGAAGTCTCCATGTTCTCCTGAGGTGTCCCAGCTCTTCATAAAACCTGTTTGACGGGCGGCCCAACTCACACAATCTGCTCAAAAACATCTCACTGCTTTGCCAACAAAATGTTCTAGTTCTAATGTTTTAGCCACCTGCATCTGGTGATTCTCATAATGGCTACTTAGCACTTACCATACACTTTCTTACACGAGAATCCAGTGCAGCTATGATGTTTGAGGCATGGGTGATAGTAACAAATGATGTTAACTCATATGTGGAAATTGAATTCTTGGGCTAATCGAAATTTTTCCAGTTCCAGTCCTGCTTCATTTTGCTGTTCAAATGTGGCGAAAAACCCATCCTTTTCAAACTGGGATTAAATGTGTCTTAATGAATAATGTAAAATGAAATATCTCCATACTCCTCCCTGTGCTCAGAAGAGATAAATATGGGAGAAAATGAATCCTTGGGGCTGCGTTCAGCTGATTGGGCTCTTAGCACCTGACAGCGAAGAATCGAAACTATATGGCGGGGCCCCGGAAACAATTTATTATCTTTACAAAAGCTTTCGCCCATACGCACGTATAGAACAGCTGCGTCTTGCTGGAAACATTAAATAATTACCCTGCTACCCGAGAGACAATTAAAAAGGCTTACATCACCAAAAACCTCGGCGCAGCGTTTAATAGGAGGCTAAACGAGGAGGTGAAAGGGGGAGGAGGAGAAGGAGAAGAAAAACGTGAAGATGAGAGGCATTTCCAGGTTAATTGCTTTGCTTTGAAGGGAGCTTTACTCTAAGACTGATAAGGGCTGATGTCTTGTTTAATGCTGGGTAACTTGGTAATGGCTGTGTGCTAGCCTCTGAATGAGGAAGCTTGGCCCAATCTGATCCACGCAACAAAGAGGAAGAAAGTCTCTAGAAGGCTACGCCCTCAGGTGTTTCATACAATCTTACCCAAGCAGCTGGGATGATATTGTGGAGAGGCAAAAAGCTATTCATAGTAGAAGAATGCCGCTGCAGTGGGGTTCAAACGGTCAGCGATAAAAACATGGCGCTTATTTTCTAAGTGAACACGATGGTTTTCGCAAATAAACTGCATGCTTTGAGATATATTCACGTACAATTTTCTGCACATTTATTGGAGACGTGCATACATTATACACTACATACGTAATATTTATTTTCAGGGGGGTAACATTTTTTAAAAAATATTTTAAGATGTCTAGAACATTCATGCAGACATTGATGCATAATGCAGGAATCCCCCTTTTTTTAAATTTAAGATACAGGAGACAGTGACATGATATGAAGTGCATCTGATGCTATGAGCTCAACAGGAAGTTCCAACACTGAGCTGCCTCACTTTATCAGTAAGACCAGATCTATCTGTATGCAGTAGGCCTATATACAGTGTATAGGTGATAAATAATAAATATGCTCTGTGGTGCTCACTTTACAATAGGTTAGTAAGGATCAAGGTTAGGGCCCTAGCACCTCATATTGTTAGTACACCCTAGGAAAGTAAAAGAAGTTGCATGTGACCCAAGTTTTATAACAATCAAGTACAAGAGACAGTGGAGGACTGTGGGGTTACACAATCATAACAAAGACAGAGCATAAGTCCAGCGAAGCGTGTGCACATTGTAGGATGACAAGTGGATAAAAATATAGATTTTTTTTTAAACTCCTTGAAAGTGCAGCCAGTTCATATTCGAACAACCTTGGCAAAGTTAACTGTTTCCTGTCTTTGGCATGAATCTAATATAACGTGACTGGAAGAATTTTTCGTTTTAAAAGAACTTTGGGGTTCATCTATGAAATATTACCGGAGTGTTTTGAGTCTCCTTGGTATCCCATCATCTCAGAGCAGAACATGTGTTTCTATTGGCCCCACACACATGTACGCTTTGATCAATCTTTCATCAGCCCTCGTGTTAGAGTGAGAGCCAGACGGAGTGTAACAGTTCTCTATGCAGGATTTGCCATTTAAGGAAGCGGATAAATGATAAATGAGTTAAGATGCAAGTTGTCTTTGCTGAAACTGAGTAAAAATGTCAAGTTTGTGCTCGGACAGACAGCTCATGCAAGCCTGGCTATTTTATCATTGAAAGATAATTCAGATAGGTCTGCTGGCAGTATATTCATTTTTTCTAGGATCACCTTGAATTAATTAAACAGGGCTTTTGAGGACGTGGCAGTAATCAACACTGCAATCTGTTCAGTGGGGCTTTCATTTGTTTGTTGGCTTTTATTATTTATGCATTTTAAAAGCATTTTCATAGCTTTACTATAGCGGAAAAGACAACATGTTAACAAACTACTTAACTTAACTACATTGAACTGAGGTTTACAAGCATGTTGAACCCATGTCACTGCTGAATCAAGGCTAATTTGTAGTCATTTTGGCTTAGCATGCACAAAATAACATCCGTATTTAAGGGAACTGTTAATAAACAATCTGTGTAATCAGGTGCAAGAGATTCCCTGAAGGACATAAAGAGGGAGTTAATTTCCTACACACTCTTTACTAACAATTCTATCATTTCATCCTGAGTTTGCTTATACTTAAAGCCTGCCTTATATACTATTCCTTTCTCCTTTCTGTTTTAAAATCATTACACATAATACTATTCTTTAGATAGACCGCTTTATTATCACTTTATAGATCACTTTTAATAGCCCACTTTATATCTCAGGGATGTCATCTTAATGTACAATGTAACTCTTTATGTCAATTGTGTCAACTTTTTTGGACCCGTGCCATCCCTGACTCTTGCCTTTATTTAGCAACCTCAATTCAGAGCTCAGCAACAATGGAGAAGCTTCCAGCTACATGGGGGTCGATTAATGTTAAGAGGCAGCCAAGTACGATAATGGAAGGATTTTGTGAATCGAAAAATGCGATTCCACCACATCTACAAAGAGATGGCCTACTATCATAATGTGGTGACCGAGTAAAGAGGAGAGGGAGAGAGCCTGAGGTCATTCTGTGTGAGTTTCTGTACGTAAACCAGCAGCATAAAGCCACTTTATTAGAAATCTCAAGTTTAAGCAGACAGCTATTCTTGTGCAGCCTTCATTTACTACTCATCTGTTGAAGGTAACATTTCATTTGTCAAGCTACAACATTAACGTTGCTGTTTAACATGGTGTGATCATTGACATGCAGATTAGTGTCAGGCCTAACACGTTTTTAAATATTACAGTTTACCAAAATGTGCGCAAAACAGGCGAACACACCAACTCTGTGGGTGAATATGTCTCATTTATATTATAAGACAGGGCAAAGAATAGTGAATGGTGCATTTTGGAGAGCACATCAGTTATTAATAATATGATGAGGCTACAGCAGGAACATATTAATCAAAATCCAATACCAAAAGTCTGGAAAAGGGTTTAACCTCAAATACATGCCAGATTGATTTTTTTAAACAAAAAACCCGGCCAGGTGTCAAAAGCACAGCAAAATTCCAGTGTCACAATAACACTTGATAATAGGATTAAACTAATCTTTTTCAAATTGCTCTTCTCCAGGTGGCTCAAGGAACATAAGAGACTTTATGTATCAACTCAACTGATCAGACAACATTATCCATATGGCTGCAGACAAAGCCTAACCTAAATTTACCTTTTTAAAAAGAAAACTCAAATTGCCTGCAACATGTGAAACAAATCAAGCATTGCCCTATCACAGCAGGCAACATGAGGATGTGTGGGATGAACATGTCAAGTAGTGGAGTTTTGATGCTCTCCAGACTAAGGTTGCCATGGCAAAATGCTACGGTATTGCTCTACTTGTAAAGCAGAGACACATTCAGATGCACAACCTATGCAAACTTGACTACAATCTTTCAGCAGTGTTTTTTGTTAGAGCCTGACGGAGATGTATCAAAAGCCATCAGCAACATCTATTTGTTTTTGCCAAGCTCCACTTCTTTTCTCCGTCACTTATTTCTCATATATTCTCTTCATTTATCTTTTGTTGCTTTTCTCCCATCTGTCACCTCCCCCCTCCCCCCCGCAAAATGTATCTGCTTTCAAAGTGTGCCCTCCTGTAAGCGGTATGAAGTGTGAAAAGCTTTATCTTGGCCGGGGGACAAAATGTTAGGCACAAACACAAACACACACTGAGGCCTGTGTTACTCCATACTGTACTCCCTTCTTTGATATGATCTATCTTCCCCATATTATTGCACTATTCCTCCTTTTTCCTCGCATGCCCTTATGCATACTTAGTACTCATATGGCCTGGGGCATTACAGTAGAACTGCTGTATCGTGTTAATGTGGTTCAGAGTTGCTGGTTGAATATGTATACCCCATGGTGATGTAGCCAATCTCACTTAAAAAAGATAAAAAAGAAAAGCTTTCACCGCACAATATTTTAAAGATGCTCAGACAAAAGATACTCAGAGGTTGCAACCTAACAATATCGTAAATATTGAACAATGTCATGTCAGGTAGCCAGAGGTGTTTTCTTAGGGCGAGGTTGCTTTAGCAGTAGCATCACACCTTGGGATGAAGTGCTAGATTAGTGGCCCAGTTATGATGCTGTGTAGGCCTGTTGTCAATCCATCTGCTCTTTCTTGTTTTAATAGTAGCAAACGTTTTAGTTGAGCCACACACACCTTCACCTGGCACACAGCAGCCCCCACATCAACCTGTCTTTCTGTCTTCTTCTGTTTGTTCACACACTGCGAATACACAGAAATGTGGGAAAGAACAGAGAACAGATATCCTGCATCTAAAACGTAACATACAGCACAACACTTTCTTTTCTGCAAGACAGTGAGTGAGGTAGAGAAAGCCACAGAGGCAGAGGGAGAACGGGGGAGTCAGGGAGAGAGAAAAAAAGAGGGGGAAAGATTGTTCTATGACCTCCAGTCCAAATGATAAGGTCTTTATCTGACCTGAGTTAGTTAGCATTACATAACGCAGCAGGCGAGGGGGTTGGAGGAAAAAGGCAGAGTACAGACTATAGGAGCATGGGCAGCTAAAACACACAAGCACTGATGACCTCAGCATGTAGAAATACAGACGCAACATACAGTATAAACACTTGCATAACTACGAAGGCGACAGAAACACTGATGCAAAGAAGTGTCTACGCGTGCAAAAACATTCAACTCCCAGGGGACCATGGTTTCAACTTTGTAACGAACACCCTTTCAGTCTGAGTCTGTAAATACTGTCTTTTGAACCGTGGAGCTAATTTAGAGCTACTCTCGGGCTGTCTGTCTGACCACACAAGCTTCTCACTTCTTTTTTTTTATTATTCTTTTTTTTTGCAATTTACAATCCTCTCTTTCTCCATTTCCCAGGAGGAATAGAAGGAGGAGGATTGGAGAAAACGAGCGATACAGCCCACCCGCTGAGGTACATCACACAGGGATGGAAAATGTGATTTGTTAAAACCATCCGTGACCAGGATTTTGAGACGTAAACACTGATTATACCTGCTTCTTTTTGGAGTCGAAAAACAGATTTAGTGATTGCATAATTGGATGTCTGTACGAGAATGGTGTTCTTTGTTCATCTGTCTGTGTGTGTGTGTGTGTTTATTTGTGTGTGTATTTTTTTGTCTGTCTTTGTGTGCAATATGATTTAAGAGAGTTTTTACATCAGCCCCCCCAGGCACATTTGAAATTAGAAACACCCTTAAAACAAAAAAAATCTGTGTGTAAAATGATAGACCATCATCCTTATCATTATTTTCAATATAATAACAAACAAACCCAATGTCCTGTGGGAGCTTATTTGTATGCTGAAACAAAAAACAAAACAAAAAAAGGTACGACTTCACCATTAGTGTTGTAATAATTGATGGATTGACATGTGCATGTTGACCAGGATCAACATACTACATCTCAATAAGACATTCAGATGAATCCATAATCTGGAAAAAGGTCATAGTCAGGATTCACATAACCATGATTCCTGTCATTAAAATGATAATCAGAGAAAAAAAGCACTGCCCCCTTAGTTACTGTTATACACCAAGACTTGTGTTCTCATACAACCATACTAAAATAAAATAAAATAAAAATACGGCCCGTGGTAGATTTACCACTCATGATCCTTGAAGAATAATAATGTATATTATGTTGAATCAAACTATGGATCCTTGATTTGAGACAATGCAGGCTTCTTATTAGCCAACAAAACATCAATTTCAAGAATGGCTAAGCATGCCACTGCAAATGCAAAACTGTTGTGGATACTGAAAATAAAATACGATACTATATTTTATTTATCTATTCGTCCCACAGCACGGAAAGATACTCTGTAACAGCAGCAAAAGGGATAGTGCAGCACTGCAGCAGAGTAAAAAAGGCATATAAAATAAGCAAATAAAACCCTTTTAAAAATCCCTATATATATCAAATGTATTGCTTTGCACTTAAACCTCTTTGAGACGCATGGAGCCAAAACCTCAAACATACAATATGTTAAAGCTGAAATAATTGCACCACTTATTATTGTACGTGACATGCTGACAGTTTTTCCACTGTCATTATTTTTTTCAGTAGAGAGTGAGACGTCCTGTCCTCACTGATAGTAGAAGAGGCTAGAGATTCTCCAAGGCTACAGACTGTGATCTCAAACTCCCTTCCACCACCACCACCGCCAGCACCAATTAGCAGACTCCCAGACAGTGTGGAGGCCCTCACATATACTCTCCTATGTCCTTTTATTATTCCTTTTCATCGGCTGTGACGTGCCTTTTCTTCGGTTAGGCTCATTTTTTTTTTACCAATAGTCTCTTACAATTATTCTCCACTCACACTCACTCTCATTCTCCGTCTCCTCACGCTCTCTCCTTCATCCTTCACCTGTTATCTTTTGCCCAACCCTCACCTCCCCACCCCTCCATCCATCCCACACTCTTCTTTTTCTCCTCCTGCTGGCTTTATTTAACTCTTTCATCCTCTTTCCCTATTCATTTCCATATCCCATCCCCTCATTTTCATTCCTTCTTTTACCTCTCACTCTTCTTTTAACTGGGAGTGGTGACGTGTGTGTGTGTGTGCATGTGTGATTCAGCTTTCTATTGCTCCTCTTCTTCCATTTGTCTCCTCTCCGCCCTTTCTCCGTCGGTGGCTCTCTTTGTAATTCGCTCATTCCCCCAAAAGCATCTTCGCTCTGAGACTGTTCCTCTTGATCTAATTCAACACGGGTGCTCTTAGTGTAAAGAATGCCGGGGGAATCAGTCGAGTAAACAATACGAGACAAACAAGCTGCAAGTCTTGCCAACAACACCTGTTAAGCCAGGTGGAGCCTGCTGGCAGCACAGGTAGGCCTTTCACACCGCCGCAAAATCGGAGCTAGTTCTGGGCTTGTTCGGAGTTAGAGCCAGTGTTTTGGTTTCACACCGCCAGAGAGCCTGCTCCGGGCCGTAAAAACCGGGGGAACTCATACCCCAGGATTGAGCAGGGTTTGATAAGAACTGCTTGCGCGAACGGTTGGGGGAGGGATTATCCTGACCAACCAGAGCAACTCAAACCTCATGCCCGCCATATTTAAAAACACCGCTACTACGAGACGTAAACATAACATAATTACCGAACGTAGCGATCAAATTGACCGGCGAGAATACGCTGTATGGGTCCTGTTTGCTTATGAAAGCAAAGCGAGAGCCAACAAGTGTAAAAATAAGACGTATTCGCCGCTGTTGTTGTGCTTAAAGCTAGCGGTAGCTTTAGCGTTAGCCACAAGAGCAGCGGCGTCGGGTGACGTACACACACGTTTACAGTGACGTCATGACGTTGCTCTCTTGCCGGCTCCATGGCTGTCTCCGGTCGATGTGAAACCAACCGGTTCATAACTGGGATAAGGCTGTAACCAGTTTTGAACTGACCCCAACACCAGCCTGGAACTGACTCTTGGTTCATTTTGGTGTGAAAGGCCTAAGGGTGGAAGGAAGAGAGGCAGGGACAAGCTACAGGGAGAGAGAGAGAGAGAGGTGGGAGGGAAGGTGGTATAAAAAAAACAATAAACCAAGGTAGAAGAAGTAAAGTAAGACATAGTATCTCTTCCTCAAACACTGTCAATGTAGTTCCATAACTGATATTCCTGCAATCCTGAAGGCTGAATGGGGTAATGGAAAAGAAAGAAAGAAACACGGCTGGATGGAGAGATGGACTATTACCCTCCCCGCACTGGTCATTTGTGTCACTGAATGGATAAACATTGTAACCGCACATGCATCAGTTATGCAACAGTGGGTTCTACATGAAACTTAAATCTCAAACCCCTAGATATAACTACTTTGGCATGTCACTCGCAACGAAAAAATTAAATAAAATTTGAGTCAGTCAAGGTTAAAATTGTATTATTGTGTCGCATGAAAATCAAGCCGTGCTCCGTCCTTGGCCTCATCCGTTGACAGCACAGACACTTTCATGTCTTGAATAAAATCCTCCTTTAAAGACAATTAATACCATCATCCACCAGTCTTAACCTTTTGTGACCTCTTTGAAAATGAACAGACAAATTAAGACACGTCTTCTTGTGTACGCAGCAGCGTCTGTGTATGCATACCATGTGGCTAACGTTTGCACACGCTACGCTAATTAGCAAACTAACCGCATTTGGTGAGAGAAGGGGTAATCGAGGTTTGCAGAGAGTTGTCTGCATGCATACACACACACACACATGCACGCACACATGCACGCACGCACACACGCACACACACACACACACACACACACACACACACACACTGAGACACAAATGTCCACCACACACATACATTCAGTCTGTTAGTCACAGGAGACACAGGAACAAAAGTCAACACAGGAATCAAATATTTTCACGGCGGAACCGTGTAACTAACAGTTAAGTATTAAAACTTTACGGCACAAGCAAATATTTGGTTGAACATGAAATGGAAACTCAACACCCTCTGTGCTGCTGCCTGCTAAATGTCACATCCTACAAACCCCTGCTTCACTCCATCAATTGCCAGTAGCCTATCAGTATGAGTAGTCCGAACGCTAATTGTTTTTGAAATATTAGCCAAAGACAGTTCTCCTACGCATGTACTGTATATATGTTGATATTGTTGAAATGAGAAATTAAAAAATGTTCAGTTTCTTGAAAAAGGGCAGAATATTCAGTGAGTACAACAACAAGATCAGAAAGCCTTAAGAGTAAGCACATTTAAAATGTCTTACGCAGCAAATATATTCACTGGCTTTATCCCTGAAAACACTTCGAGAAAAACCCTTTTATTTTTTTCTTCAAAGAAAAAAAGAAAGATTTCTTCTACTGTAGGAGCATTAAAAGTTGAGTCTGAGCCCGCGGCTTTAGCCATCAGGGACAGTTCGAGGAGTCAGCTATTCCGTACCATATTTCAATAGTCCAGAGCCCACTCATTAAAGCAGCACAAAAGACTAATCACATAGGCAGCGCTTTGATTTACATGCAATTAAAGTTTCATGTGAGTGAATCCACGGATAAACCGGACAGGAGGAGAGCAGAGAAGGGAAGGATGAAAGAAGAGTGGGAGGATGAGGAGGAGGAGGAGGAGAGGGGAAAGAAAGAAGAGGGGGAAGAACATAGAGGAGAGAGGTGAGGGAAGCCATCATTTGGCAAGCGAAGTGATGACACAGCACATCCATCTCAGTGGCAGGTGCCTTCTGTTGCTCCTTAAACAGAGGACACAAACTAACAGGGGGAGAGAGAGAGGGCTCTGCACCAGCATTATACTGAGATAATAGCACAGCTGCCAGAATAGAGGCAGCCTTTTTTTTCAAATGTAACTGATTTTCTTATCTAAAAAATATTACTTAAAAGGGCTCTAAACACAAGTCCATGAGTAGTGCATAACTGTGATCTATTTTGTTGTTTTTGCATCAATTAGAGTAGAATTATGCAATGATAATATCATATTTTATGATATGTAATCAGCAAATTAAGCACAGCAAGGTTTTTACTTGATTTTATTATGTGTTTATATCATCAATTATTCCAGCTAACATGGCAAGTTTGGATATATGCCTTTGATATATTTACACCAAAGGACTATTCCCAATTCATGAAATGGAAATATGATTAAAAAAGTAAATTCCTCCGCTTGATTCTTTTTTCCTTTCAGTCTTACACTGCTCTAATCTCTGTCTTTCTGTTCTTTAAAAGCTGTTGTTAAGCAGTTCAACCATTGACGTGTTTTCCTCAGATACTGCGTTTGGTTACGCAACATTACGTTGAGTAAATCAGTCATCGTATAGCCTGCGGCCACTTCATATTTCCATTCGGTGGAACTGCTTCATAGGAAGGTAATGTGACGGATGTGTCTTGACAAGGAACAAACTGGTCAAGTGCAAACGACCACAGCTTATCATGTGAGAGTGAAATGGGACTTATACAACAATAAGCTTTTTTTATTATTATTACTCAGCCAATAATAATTGATCACCCAAAGATGTAAATTGTTCGACAAAAAAAAAAGAGCCCACGTTCATTTACACAGGTATCTACTGTGGGTGGGTGTGTCATTGTGTGATCATTAACACATCACCCCAGACACACAAAAGGTTTCCAGGCGAGTTATATGCCAGGCTGGGCAGTAAATAACCTCCTGAAAATAACAAGGGGTAGATGGGGACTGAAAGAGAGGCGAGGGGGATGGTGCAATAATAATGAAAGCAATAAAAGGAGAACCATTTTCCCAGATGTGATCTGTGCCTCAGTCAAGGCAGTCAATGTGCACGTGTGAATGCGTGTGTGTGTGTGTGTGTGCGTGTGTGTGTGTGTGTGTGTGTGTGTGTGTGTAAGAAGATTTTCTGTGTGTATGCTCCCACTAAGCTATTAGATGAGTCAAAATGAGTCACATCATTTTATCAATCACCCACTTACAGTACAGCAATGCTTGGTTGTGTGGAGTGTGTGTGTGTGTGTGTGTGTGTGTATGCATGTGTGTACGTTATCAAGCAAACGTGTGTTGCTTGAGGCCAAAATGAAGTCAAACATTGGTCCCACACACACTTTCACCCACTGAATAACTGATACACTTCGCACTATAACATTAAAAGCGATAATTCTTTATAAGATCCCTGCAGTCCTATGCAAAGTTACAACTATACAGATACATCACATACAGGCCTAGTACACACACACACACACACACACACACACACACACACACACACACACACACACACACACACACACACACACACACACACACACACACACACACACACACACACACACACACACACACACACAAACAACCACAATCAGCAAGTCATGGTGTCATCCGCTTTCCTCAAAAGATACAGCTGGCGCGGTTATCAAACGATGCACAGAAAGCTTTCCAATATATAGACAGCTGGAGGCACTATAGGGAATATGTAAACACACTCATGCATGTTCCCGCACACAGCCCACATTACACACCTCCCCGATCACTCTTTCCATCATGTAAACATGTAAAAGTATTCACACACAGTATCCCAACCCCCTTACTGTTACTACTGTACATATCATCTTCCCTTCAAATACTACACTGTGTTACACAATCCAACTCTTGGCATCTATACTCCTACTCACTCTCTGCCAATAAAAAGTACACTATTTGTTTCACTCGCAATATGTATTAGAATAACAATAATGTGTATTTATTTTTTTATATTATATTGATCTACACCCTATCCTACTGCCTTGGCTAGGTTTAAATAAAGACCCCATATTTGAATGGACAAGGTTGATTTCAACCAAACCTATGCCATACATAGCCTACAGTAAATTTGCCATACTGAAACACACACACACACACACACACGCACATTCACACGCACGCACGCACGCACACACACACACACACACACACACACACATACATACATATACACACACACACACACACACACACATATCACCACTCCCAGTTACCAAAGAACAAATAAAGAAGTCACTTACAAGAGTTCCTCTGGCTCCCCTCCGTGTCACCAGGCGAGGTGGACATCCCAGGAGGACGCTTTTTTTGCCCTTGTTAAGATAACCAAATGGAAGGGGGTCGAGGGGGTGGCAGGGGCAGCACCACGATAGTACACCGAAACGAACTCCAGCGATCACATCAACACCTGCCCACCACGCATCCTCACGCTGCTGCCTCTCACTCTATATACGCACATGCTCCTCCATACAAAATATGCTCCAAGGAACGTCGCTCACAGAAACACATTCTCGTGCAGATCGCACTCTTACACATCCGATGGTCGAAGGTGGTGGCGCGCTCTCAAGATAAAAAAAAACCCCAACGGCCAGGGCACACGCACACACACAAACGCACACTTGCATGTATGGATGAGCGATGCACCAGTGTCTCGCTCCGGTGCTGGGGAGACTGCTGAGGATGACAGTGGAGAGGGAGAGAGAGAGAGAAAGAGAGCGAGAGAGAGGAGCAGCACTGAGGGAGGGAGGGAGGGAGGAGGATGCAGAAAGAGAGAGAGAGGGGGGGTGCGTATAGGGGGATAGGAAATAAGGAGCACAGATTATTATGAGTTTGTGTATGGTGTGACCTTTTGAACAAGAAGCATTGCCTCTTAGCCCAGTTAGGAGTGTGTCATACTGTGTGCACCTTCTTTGTTTATATGACTCAGTGGCTGGAGGAGCAAAGCTATTTTTATAAATGGAGGACGAGATGAGCGCCTAATGAAGTGGAATCAGAGTAAAAATGTCAAGGCAAATGACATGCAATCACAGGTTAGGAATCCCTTCTTTTCTTTTATTGTGTACAAATACACTCTGTCTGCCTGCCCCCCACTGCCTGAGGGAGTGGGGGGGGGGGGGGGGGGGCATAATAATCCTCCTCATTTGCATGTGACTATGGAGAGCATCACAGGCACACTTACCTCCATTCGCCTTATCTCATTGTCCTTCACTAATTCTCCTCTCCTCTCTTTCTTACTATGAGATGCCCCCTCCTTTCCAATGCACGTCAATTGACGGGAACACGAAAGACTGTTGACTGTTTGTTGTATCAATTCTCTAAACATCACAACAAGTGCAGCAACAACTTGAAAATCGGCTTGAAAAATACATATTTACGATAAAAAACATATGACTAAAGGAATCAAAACAAGGGTAGTGGGTCATTCTGATGAGAAACACACAGACACACTGAGTTCACTAAATGTCCACCCATGACCTAAATCATTAAGACATAGCTCATCAATGCCTGGGGGGGGAGGGGTCAGTGTGTGTATGAAAAATAAGATACACACACTAGTAGTCACAATCAAAAGCATTTGGAAACAGCTGGACAACTCACACTGCAGGAACCTTAAACAGAAATATCCTAAGCTCTTTGATTAGCTACGGTTGATTATGACTGCACGCACCACAGTAGGAGCTGCGGGAAGGGTTGAAAAGTGCAGGGGGTGGACTTAAGGATGGACAAATTATTAAACGGATAATTGCTCTCAGATCAAAAATCTGGAATACACTCCCTATAGCTATCAGAAACTATATTATCACACTTTAAAAACTAAATTTAAATTTTATTTAAAATCTAAATACATTTGTACACATGAGCAATGCTCCTAAATGGATTAATGATGCCGTTTTCTAAGATGTTGTGTATTTTTATACTGCAGTATAAATTCAGTAATGTTAGCAAGAATATAAGTATAATGCTTTTTTCTTAATTTTTTTTCTTAACTGTATGTTATTTATCATATTGAGTTATTGTCAGACTCTGATATGTTATATTGTGTTTATATGACCCCTTTTTAATGTACCTTTCAATTGTGCAAATGAGCTTTTACAGCTATCCCTGGCATATTTACAGTGGTGGTAATATTGATGTCGATAAATGTCCGTTGTCCCTGATAAAATAAAGAATAAAAAAATCACAATTTAAACATAGGTATGATAGTTAAAGCCTCTTGAAACCCGGTATAAAATAGTAAAAATAAAGATATGTATGATATCAAAGTTGGGTGTCTCAATAAGCTTTAAAAATATCTGATTGAAAAAAAAATCACATAAAACTCAGTTTAACAAAATAAATTGTTACTGTCTAGACATGACTGTGTGGGTTGGCTGTATCAAACGGTCTCCATGGCAATTCAGTCAGTCATGGAATTTTTATAGAATGTTCGGGCAGACAACTGGCATGATTAGTTCAAAATACTTATGTAATAAGAACCAGAGCATAGCACGCCTCATCTAAACCGAATTTCTGTAGGATGTAGCCTATCAAACTTAAATTACAATATCTTTCATTTGGATTGACAAAAATGCCTAACTCTTTTCAGATGCTTACCATTACGCAACAGATTCCCCAAATGAAATAGTTAGAAGGATTATATGGATTTCAGGAATAACTGCACTAGTCAATACCAGCACCAAGTGCATTATGCTTCTCAACTACTCTGTTAAGTCACTGTTCAAGAATTAATACCGTAGTTTCCTTAAGATTATTGTTCCTAAACATTAAGAAAACATTATCCCTACATTTGTGGTTTGCTACTTTTGGAATGAAAGCATATTGTATTGAAGCCTGTCAGTTTCCACAAAAAGTTGCATGTTTTTGACATTCAACAGTTTTCAACTCAAATATAACCCGACTCTTGGCCACTGGATTATTCCCATTTGTGAAGCATGCAGAGATTTCTAAATGCGTGCCCAATAGGGTTGTATTCACATTTGATATGGATGGATGGGCACTGAATAAATAAAGAATAACATTTCAAAGTTTTTCAATGAGCAATGCTTACACCAGCTCCACTATACTTTCCACGTCAACTGTGGGTATCTGCAGAACAATGTGAGATAAGCACTTCTTTTCTTAACATCATTGTAACGTGAGTGATGGCAGAATACAGCCAAGTCTCTTTATCCCCTCCAGCACTCCTTACCCTTTACTAATAGTAATGCCTTGAGCTGACAAGTATAAAATGTCAACCAGTTCATAGCCCTGACCATTCTGCAAGGAAGTGGGTGGCAAATGTATAGGATTTATCAGCCATTTGGATGGGACCTCAAAGCACTCTTTTAGTCTGACAAAAAGATTCATTAGATTAGAAAAAAAAACACAGCACTATATGCGATAAATGCAATCACAGAGAGAAATGGATAACAAAATATTTTTTTAAGACCAGGCAGCAGAAGTGAAGGGTGCTTACATTATAGGAATCATTTTTAAGCTGTGTCTGACAATTACGATGTGGGGGAGAGGGTAATTTCCCAGGAGAGCAACCTTTCATATTTGCTTGCCAAATGGTCTGAGATTGATAGTACCATGTAGTTAGTAGCACACTTTTATGGAGTTTTTTTTATCTTTCCTCTGAAAGTGTAAGGACGCTTTATTTAATGTTTGTAACTAGACAACAGACTTTGTAGTGTGACAGTGTGTACTTTTAACTTGAATATGTAACTAAATTGTAAATACAGTGCAAGCTCACATGACATGAATTACAAATGTGACATACATATTAGAATGTTATATTCACCCAACGGGTTCAGCAGCAACTGATTTTAGACCGTTTTTAGTGCTCACAGTAACACAGGCATTGCTCACAACAGGGTTGCTGAACAATTGTTATTTTTTTATATCTCGGTTTTGAAACATCCCTCTTCAATTCAGAGTTTGTCACAGCCATTGGAAAAGTCATTAAGCAGCATTGTTTGGCAGATAATGACAGCAGTGTGATAACAATTCATGATGTCTAGAGGGCCAGTATTACAAAGTAAGAAATGGAAGATGCACACACACACACACACACACACACACACACACACACACGCACACGCACACGCACACACACACACGCGCGCGCACACACACACACACACACACACACACACACACACACACACACACACACACACACACACACATAGTATATACCAAAATAGGAAGGCAATTTCCTCTCTCCTTATCCCTCTCTTTCTATCCTTTACCCTGCATCAATCTTTTATGTTAATACACAGAGAACTCAGTTCTGCTTTCCACTTTTTCATGGCCTTTGTGTGCCATCACAGCCTTTGTTAAACATGTTTTATATATATATATATATTTGTTACTTACATAACACAACAACAAGTGCCTTCGATTGACGAAAACTGCCAATTGTACTGGGAGAACTGACAGACCAGAATGTGATGCCGAGACACAAAAATATAGTTGCCTTGGAAACTGACATTCTGCAATCCCGTTTCATGTTATCCATGCAGAGACGTGCCAAATCCCCAGACCATCCATAAACTTTTTAACTCTTTTGTCCAAAAGCCTAACAAACCATTAAGGAAAAACAAACAGGGCTGTTGTCCTTTTGCTGTATTTTTTGTCACATGATTGTACAGGGGGGAACTTGCCTGATCTACCCTCTCAATAGGAATTCCCAATGCTGGATTATATGGTGATATAACTGGGTTTTCAGCTATTTTGCCAGCTGTCTGTTGAAACACTTTTAGTGCCCTTTAACGAGTGTGAGCAATTTCTGAAATATCTGACTTGGAATTACAACTCAAGATGCTATTATGAATAAAGAGGCAAGATCAAGGGGCAATGTTATGATGAAATAATAAGTAAAGTGTGTCCCAATTGTACGCCCACCACATGCTAACTAGATTCTTTTTATGGTCAGATGGAGTATGTAGAATAGAAGAAAGAAAGATTATGCAATTTGGAGCGCAGGGTATGTTGTGTTAGTACAGAAATGTGAGCTTGAAAGCAACTACAGATCGAGTGGCCAATGCTGTCAGTGGTCATCGTAACTTTCCTCCATAGGAAAGATATCCTCGTGATTTGTGATAGAGAGATGTACATTGATCCGGGAGGACTTTTGTGTCAAGCCACTGCTATTCAACACCCAAAAGAGAAACCCCCTATCCCCTGCAGGTTCTTTTCAGAGTGTTCCTAGCTTGACTGAACCTAAAGAGACCCTGGAGCAGAGCCAGAGGGATGACACATTTTAGCCCTGAGAATGTCTGGAGGGACACCGCAGTGGAGAAGTGTATCTTAGGCTGTTCAACCCTGACCCGGAGACGTGACTTGAAATTTGATGGATAGACTAAAATATGATTCTTGTTGGTCGACAGTGACACTGTAGCTGGGCATCAGCTAGGGACAAATACACTTTGCCAACGCAAAACTTACTAACTTACAATCTAACACAAATTGTAATTGCAATATTGCTCAATTAAAATCTTTTAACATTCAATGGTAAAAAAAAAATCTGTTTCATTCAACCATTGCTGTCAGGGCACTGATTGAATATTAATACTTAGGACTTGCTTGTTAAAAACAAATACCGTTTTAATAATGTTGGACATGAGTATACGGTACTACAAGGGATGGACACAACACAACAACGTATCCAAGGACGAGCCCCCCTACAATATACCAAGCATGTAAAACAAATATTAAAACGTCTGTTGGTCACCCCAAGTAACACAACATTCTTCAAAAGTTCCTGTTCTCCTACTCTATTCTCTTTTTTCTCCTGTCTGTGCATTTGACCAGTTTGTGCTAACCAACTACTATGTTGGAATACTTTCTCAATGTCTTCTCTTCAATCTGATGAAGGCCAAATCACACAAAGGTGGAGAGTTGTTGCCAGGCAACTCTACATTTCAGAGTGCTTTATTTTCCTTCCCCCCCCCCCCTCCCCCCCCCCCCCCCTTGTTTGATAAAGCTCTCTTTGACGCTACCAAACAAATATGACTAATTCTATGCTGCAATGCAATGCAAATCATTTTGTTTTGGAGGATTTACATACTCGTTACATACTTTCCCGAGTTCACTTTGTGGGTGATAAGTCTTAACCGGGTGAATTCTAACACCAATACTATCATCACTTTTTTAATGAGTTCTGCTCTTTTTTATGTGATACGATATACCTATTTTCTCATCTCATCTTCGTCCATATGCCGCTCGCTGGTTTGCACTATTGTGTTAGTATGTGTCTGTTCAGCTTCAGCTTCGATATAAAGATAAACTTATGGGACATGAGCGAAGGCTATATGACACACTGCACAACACACCTGTAACTGTTCCTGCCAGTTACAATTATGTCAAACACAAGAGAGAGAGAGAGAGAGAGAGAGAGAGAGAGAGAGAGAGAGAGAGCGGGGTCGCAGACTGTGAGTACTCAAGTAGAGGAAATGATAGAGACAACCCTCTGTTCTCGTTCCCTTACATTTTCATGTAAGATGGAAAGAATCTATTGACAGGAAGTGTGCACATCCTCCCAAAACCCACTGTAATCTCCACAGACATGTTTTGACAGAGGCAGGGCACACGGGCATACAGATGAAATAAAAAATAAAATCTGCAAACTCACTGAACTTTCTTAAACTTATATAACCACACTGGCTGACTAAGAGAACGGTCTTGTAGCAAAATGACCTGCTGCAGGATACACAGTTGGAAAATAAATATAAAAAACTTAAACATATATACAAATGTTAAGACACACACACACACACACACACACACACACACACACACACACACACACACACACACATACACACTTTTCAAAGTTGTCACATGCTCAGTGAGTGCGTGTCTGGATTCCACCCAACGGGGCCATCTGTCCTTGCATTGGACAGGAATCATCTCAGGAATCATTGAGGGTGCAATATGCTCCCATGTTAATCACCACACCTTCTTCTTTTCCATTGAAAATGAGCCAGTGGGCGAAAGGGGAAGTGGGAACAGGTGTTATTCACAATCTTTTCAAGAGAGACACATTATAGAGGCCATTTTCGGAACAGTGGAATGGAATGATGTAAAGATTACGAGTAAGCTTTTAAAGTTGGTCAGGAAATTTTTAATTTAAAGAACATATCATGTAATGAACAAAGTGCTGCAATCTTAGCTCAGTGCCTTATATGAAAGTGAATCAAGCAATGAAGATCACATTAGGGAAATGCTATCAATATTTTCCACTGAATGTATCATTTTAAAAACAAATGCAACTCTGTAATGTGAGAGAATGACAATGGCTCATGTAAAATGCATGAGCTGCATCCTACTCTTCACCCCGACCGCATGGGCTAATTCAATCAGAGCGAATATCACAATCCAAACCATTTTGTGGGGTACCACAACATTTGCTCTTAAGCACAGGGGTCCCAGGGGTCTCGCATTAATCCGCTTTTTCTTCCTGATGCTTCTGTGACAATAGTCTGACCTACAGCACACATTTAATGGTAAACTGCTTTGCTCAGTCGGTTCTCACTGTAGGTGTTCTCTCCTTATCCCTCTTTAATTATATTGGTTTTTAACTTGCACGACGCTGACCTGACACGTGTTAATTTGCATTCAATATCATCAGTTCTGTATGACAGAAATCAATGACAATGAATTGGTAAGGCAAGGTGTTGTATTTTGTCTTTTCACTATCAGGTTCAGTCATATCATACTGGACACACACACACACACACACACACACACACACACACACACACACACACACATACACAGACACACACACACACACACACACACACACACACACACACACACACACACACAGACACACACACATAAGCTGCTTATCTCTAAGTGACTGTGACTATTTGAACAACTGGTGTTTTCCTTCTACACATATATGGTACAATAGACGATATGTCCACTTTTATTATTGTCAGAGGTGTACAGTGGACAAATCAGACATCATTTCTCGCAGCAGGACCACAATGATAGGTTGTCTTTCTTCGACACTAATAGAAGTAGACAGAAATGTTCATAGTTAATTTCATCATCATATCTGATATATTAGGTACTTCATGTCAATAATGTCAAGCATACAGTTTTAATTTGATTTAGATTTTTTCATTTTGAACATTCAAAACAATATTGGTTGAACCATTGTAAAGGTAGACTCTTTTCATCATAGGATAGCCCCACCTAGTGTAAGAAAAACAAAATACTTCAACATTAATGAAGACCAGGGTGCAGGCCTCGAGTATTGTTAGTATTGTAGTATCTTATGTCAAGATATTGTGAACCAATAAGAGGAAATGCCACATTGATTGAAACATCGTTAAACTAGTTATTCTAATGTTAGACAACTCACAATCCTACATAGTCAGTGCAACATTTTTATTTTCCACAAACTCAACGTAGACAGCAGATGTGTAAAAATATGTTACAGATTACAGGGAACTTGTTATATGAGATTGTGATGAGAAAAGAAAACCACTTGACAGAAGATCCAAGCAGCAAGAGAGACGATGGTGGGAAGATGTGACTTGCATACAAAACAGATAGGAGAGATGATTTGCTTTCCCTGCTCTCTTGAAATGCAGCATTGTCAGTCAGACAAAGTTGCCATTAAACTAGTAAGAAAAAGAGGATTAGATATTGATTGGCTGTCTGGCCTATGAACAACAACTGTGCTGTTGCTACACAGCCTCATCATCTTTTACTAATATCTAACATTATTATCATGAAATGTAGCAGTAGTTTCCTTTACATTTGTATTGATTTGACTGCGATCTAATCAAGGATTTCAGCAGAATTGTCTTTTAAGTCTTCCGAGTCTTTAAGATTGTTTGATTGTTGCCCACTAAAGAAAATATGTTCGTCTTTTCTCATATGCGATAAAAATATGTATTAACTTAATGTAAGGTGCAGTGATCCTAGTATTTTTTTATTCTGAATCGAGATTATTTTGGCCAGGATAATCGTGAAAAGAAATGTTCATATTGTCTCATGTCTATGACTGGTTAATTCTCACAATGTAAAATTAGAAGAGAACCGAAACCATATAGAGAGTTGACAAAGTCCAAATGCAAGTAGAAAAGGGGAACATGGAAATACATTTTAAAAAGCAGGATGTTGGTGGGATGGAATCAAATACCCGTATTCATGTCTACAGTTTATTGAAGCATTGTATCCACAGGCAGCATATATTCCCCACTCACTCCAACATATTGTCATTGAGTTTGAAGGGAACTCTTTCCCATTACCATCCCTCATAGATTGTGTGCAGGGAGGCTGTGTAAAGATTCATTCAGTCAGATGGGATTCAGTTGGTGTTCAAAGCAGGAGATGAGGGTAGTGTGTGTGTGTGTGTGTGTGTGTGTGTGTGTGTGTGTGTGTGTGTGTGTGTGTGTGTGTGTGTGTGTGTCTGTGTGTGTGTGTGTGTGTGTGTGTGTGTGTGTGTGTGTGTGTGTGTGAGTGTGTGTCTTTGTCCATGCACATAGATGTCTGTGCATGGTCTCATATAAGAGAGGAAACGTGTTATTGAACAGACTCCTGCAGAGCGTGTCGGCAACATGACGTAGCGAAGAAGACAACGGAGAGGAAAAGTGGAGTGAGTGGGGGGAAAACTGTCCCTCTGGCTCTTTGTCACAACGTATTACACCGAAAACGCCTGCCACAGTCTGAATCAAAAGACCTGCCAATCTGTTCCACACACACACAAACACACACACACACACACATACACACACACACACACACACACACACACACACACACACACACACACACACACACACACAGACACACACACACATTCTGAAAGAATCAAGGGAAAGTAAAAGGGAGAGGACGTTTGTGGATTACTTGCTACATGTAGCATGATTGCTGTTCAACACTGTGATCTACTGGTCAGGATAGGTCAAAAACAGAGTCTAAGTTATGATGATACTTCTATTATTATTATTATACCAAATGGGAATTTGCTAATCACACATCTCCAGCGGTGGAAGACTGGAGTTAATCCGATCTCATATAGAGATATGAGAGAGATATTATAAAGTGACAATTAAATTGGCGCAATGCAATATCAAGTGTTGGACATAATGATAGAAAATAAAGGTCTTGCAGGGAATATGCTTCATATGCTCATATTCTCTCATTTGGTCTAATATCTTTTCATGTCAAGCTTGATTCATGTCATCACTCATCTTCTTAATTAAGTTTTCAGATTCCTAATTTTTATTAAACAAAGTCAATGATATTAAAGGATGGATTTCTGTCTGAACCCAAAAAATTATTAAAAGTTTAGGCAACAATTCTAAGACGATATACAATTTTTTTTGACAATACACATTAACATTTCAACCACACATCAATTCTTAATTTTTCTAGGTGATTTCTTTGCATTTTGAACAAAAGAGGTTTGTTGTAGTTGTTTCTGTTCGATAGTGAAGTTTACTGGTCTGAACAAAAAGATTAAATTGTTGGATCACTGGATGGAAACAGAACAATGTCTCCATCTAGTGGATTGAAGCTGTAGTCAGCTGTATCAGGCTATGAACGGGCTGTGGGTTTATTTAGTCTACTGTGGAATTCTTTACTTCAACTTGTTGCTTTTTGTGTCTTTCAAATGTATCACTGTAAAGAACAAAAAACTACATAGAAATGTACAGGACACCATAACTCCCTGATCTTTATTGAGGTATTTTCACAGCTTCCAAATGCAGCTTGACAACTTTCCATGCTTTTTAAAACACATTTGGACCTACACAATGTGCTGGGGTTATTTATACCACCAGTTCTTAAATTGAAGGCTCATATAGGATGCACACAAATAGAAATAAACTACAAGCTCCTTAACTACACAGCTATTCAGATTCATCGAAAGGTTGGCTTAAAGTTGACATGCGGAGTCTTTGACCACTAGCGGTGCTATGGAGCTAGGTTTTTAATGTGTGGAATGCGTTCCAGTTTTATTTTCATGCAAAAATGTATCATACAATTCAACGCAAACATACTGCAACATAGCCTGATCACTGATCATTCTTTAAGTACACTTTCCTGAGACGAATTAAAGCCAATTATCTGATTATCAACTGTACCAGCAGAGGGAGACTCTTTCCCCCTTTCACAGGCCACATTTCCAAGCACAATCTCTTTATGCCTTTTGGCTGTGTGCTGCCCAACAAGCTCTACTAATACTATGAATACCGCTCACAGTCTGTCTGGGGTGCAGGCCACCTCCAGATACAACAGACTTAGTCATAGCTCTAAATTCCTGATGAGGGCAGGGGTGCTTAGTAAATGCTGCTCGCTCCAATCACCCAATCAGCTCCTCTCTCTCTCTCTCCTTCTCTTTCCCTCCCATGTATAATACAGGTCTATTATTCAAAATAATCTTGCTTCTGCCGCTATGAATTATGGTTAGTGTGAGGATGACCGAAGTCAGTAATGATAGGCTGACGGATCCGCATGCTTCTGATTTCTGAAAAAAAAAAAAACTGTGGGAACACTACTTTATCGACTATAAACATAACATGTATAGCATCTGCAGGTTGTGGAATGTAGATGTATAATATGTGTGAATGCATTTTCTTTTCTTTTTTTAAAGTTTATGGCAGAGGACCTACATTTATGTCATACAATGAAATCATTTGACTGTGTTTTAAACTGTGGTGACCTGCAACCTTTTTAATTCACAAACTACTGTTTTCACTACAGGAAAAACAGATTCAAGCATAAGCTATAATTTTTTTTGATTTTGAACAACATCTCCGGTTTATCAGCATCACCATGGCTAAAAATAGAATTTACTCTGAAGTCCAAACTTATAGAATTAAACATTCACCACTGGCATGTTGGTGGAGTCATGTATAAGAGATGAAACATGAAACAAGAATCCAATGAGCTAGCAGATAACCCAGCTAAATAAAGCATTACACGCTCTCTCTCTCTCTCTTTTTTCTCTCTCCCCATCTCTGAGAGAGGAGTGTAATCTACAGTACATCTGAAATGCATATACTACTGCTTGTCTGTTTCACTGACCTAGAAATATCTTCCTTTCTCAGTGAGCTCATATCTAATGTGAAGCTTATCCCACATCTGTCAGAAAGCACTTGTGTTTGGTGATCATTTGGTGGAATGTGGAGCAGCTGCAATTACTCACGTTCTAAAAAGTGAACTTTTCCATATTAATAGTGCGTGAGCCAGTGGAGAGGCCCACTAGATGTGACAGCTAACTCACATACTCAGCAAGAGGAGGCGAGAAAGATTTTGGAATATTGTTTCTGCTTGACAAAAAGGCTGATGGCACTTAATATTTTCCCTTTTTGGCCCAAATAAGGCTGGTGACAACATCTGACTGCTGCCTCTGTTCCTACCGCTTCATGCAGAATATGTAATGGTGAGACCAAAACCTCCATTACAGTTGTGGCTACAAATTTCCTGACGCCTTAATGTTACCGGTTGCCGGTCGCAACATATTGTAACGAGTTGGGTAAAAAGTGCAAATCATGCCCAATCGCTTAAAATTAAACAGGAAAAATATAATGAAATAAATGTTCAAGCTTAACATTAATATGATGGAAACAACTATTCTGGTAACACAATTGGTGATTTAGGTATCGCTTTATGTAAATGTTTTAAAGAAATGTAGGAAGTTTTGTAATTCTGTGATCATTTTCTAAATTAATTTTCCCTTGCATTGTAGAAACACTGTTCAATGAACAATACATGAAAACATGAATCAATATGGAAAGTTAGACAGGCAAATTAAATTGCACTGGCAAGTAACGGATAATGCTTTTTACCGGAAAACATTACCACCTATCCAGTCATATTACTCTCGGTGAATTTACAATGAGGTGTTCTTCTCTGATAGCTCTGTGGACTGGCCTATCCAGAATGTTTCCAATGCATTAAAGGATAGACTGTTGGCTCCAGTGCCTTTGAGAAGGATCACATGCAGACAGGAAACATGCTTTCCCTCGGGAACGTGTTTTTCCATCTCTTCACCGAATATATGGTGAAACTTCAAACAAACAAACAGTTAACCATCCGAGTCCTAGGTGTACATTCACTGTAGATACAGTTGTTTAGAAATTCTGGTTTGGTAGTGCACTGTCCTCATGACGCACTCTCTACTTATCCAAACTAAGGAACTTCTTATTCCTTATCATTCCTTATCACGGATCACGTAGCCTATGGCAAATAAATCGTGTATTGCTCTAAAAACAGAATCAGTTATACAGACATCAGTCTAGAAAACTTGCAGTGTTCACTATCTTTTGCTTCATCTTTCTTTAATTTGTTCTTTAAATTACCAGAAAACTAGCATAGGCTTTCCAACATCATTTGTAGCTGTTATATGCCAAACAACAGCGGCAGGGGAGAGATGTGCTTTGGGACTTTAACACAATGTGAAAAGATTGATATGTGGCCTTATGCTTTGTTAAAAGTCCACATTGCACATCACACACAGCCCTATGGGCAGCAGTACAGGCAGCTGTCATAGTCACCAAGAGGTGTTCCAATTTGGACCTGAACCAACACAACACATCAGACAGGCTCAGTACAGCACAGCAGTTACTGTCCCTCCTTCTAAAGCACAAGGTGACCAAGTTGTTATGTACGTACATCTGCAATACATCTGTAGGGTCACAAATAGACTCAATTGTTTTGGCCTTGTTTTGTGAGTTTCATATATCGCTTCACTATCTAGAATGATTATTTTATTTTGCCTACATAAATAGGAGTATTCAAAAATAAAATAAAAAATACATCTCAAATAGATAACCTCAGATGCTATGTGATTCCTAAAAGCCAGTTAGTTTCCATATATTGTATTATGTATACAGCATTCCCCTATCTAATCTACTAATGTCTAAATCTGCTTCAATGCACTTTACTCTTTCACATTTCTTGGGAAACAAAGAAAGAAAAAAACTGGGATCAAGCTGATCCTGTGTTTCCCATGAAGCAGAAAAACTGCATTTGGCCATTAAACGCCTGAGACAAAGTCCTACTGATGTATACGTTATACCATTGCCAAAAGGAACTAGGTCATATTTATAACAGCCAAATTTTGGACCGAAATGAATTCACTGTAACGGATCAGTTTGTTAAGGCAAGAACATTAACATGGCAGACTAACTGAAAACCCTCTAGACAGTTTTGACCTTTGTAAGAGAAAGAACCATGGAGTACAACACAAAGAATGAGTTCCTATTAAGTTGTGTGTTGTGATACATCGTGTTTCCCTTAATTAGTTGTGCTGTGTTGTTGTGTGGTGAACGATCAAAGCACCACTTCATAGGATGAGTACAACAATTTTACTGTTCTGTCTAGCAGGGCTTACAACCAAAATAGCACAATTATTTTCTTTACTTACAACCACATGGCATGTTAACAAATTAGTAAATTGATTTTGTTTCGAAATATCGAAATTATAGTAGATTGGTCATACATTAAAAACGTCTACAGGAGAACAGAGGTTATAGGATACAGCCTCTATCCCCCGTTTTCAATTCTTGTTTCATTAGTCCCTGATGCTCATCCAGTCAAGAATAATTCTCCTGCTCTCCCTTCTCTCTCTCTCGCTCTCTCTCTCTCTCTCTCACTCTCTCTCTCTCTCTCTCTCTCTCTCTCGCTGTCCTAAGGCAAAGTGACATTAGAAAGCACTGAATAAGCTTTCATGTGTATCCAGACACAGCTTGTCGGCTTTGAACTATACTAGTCTGACCATCTCTTTCATGCCCATCAGCCAGCGTTAGAGAAAACTCTTATCCCAAATTGATTCTGCGCTCCAGAGATCTATGAGTAAGGGCGTAGACAACAAAGCGCGAGGCTTGACAGCGGACTTGAGAAGTACTTAGGGCATGTGAAAAGAGCCAAGAGAGGGGCGATAGATAAAGAGTGGGCGAGAGATGACAGTGATGTCTTATTTGGCTACAGGGCAGGGGTTCACATCATAGATTTTCTTTTCTCCCATGTGTCTTTGCACCTTACCCAGTGTCAAAGCTGTGTGCTTACATATAGTTGTCTGTGCCATGTATTCTGATCCTGCTGCAGGAAAAAAAGCAAGGGATGATCCCACGTTGGTTTGGGACCTGTGACTAAAGAATGTCTCATGCTTCATCCTGACTTGGACTAATGTGATATGAACCTTAGGCAATGCACTGGTCGGGAATCTGCTCACACACTGAACTGACAGTGTGTAGATGTCAAATTGGAAAGTTTCTCAATTTCACAAGATTGTGCTTTAGCCACAGTTTTATATCAGATTTTTTGCAGACACGTGTAACACGTTTTCTGCCAAGGCCTTTGTTTATCATATTTCATAGTCACAGTATTTGTCTGCATAAATCGAGAGTGAGAAATCGGGATTTTAGAAAGGAGCCATTTTGGCAGTTTGTTCCACCATGTGAAACGTTGTAATAATCCCCACTTGCTTTGACTATATCCCAGCTTTAGCTTATGTGTTTCTGTGGATATCTCTGTTGCATCAATAAACCTCTTTTGAAAAGCAGTTTTAAAATAAAGGACTTCTCTCTGTAGTTGCAATGAAATATTACTGTCGCAAAACACCCACCAACAAATAGAACAATGCATCAAGTGAACCATTTAAAAAGGAAAATGGTTGGTTAGTGAGCTGCTGGTATTGTAGGCACAATATTAGACATCATGTGCATGTATAGAATTATCATGATTATTTATTACATGCGAGAAAATGAAAAGTTGCTCATCAAGCATTGAGGTATTGGTGTATATACAGTAGGTTACACCTAAACATACTCAGGTTCACGGGATTTAACATTCTTTAGAGACTATGGTCTGTTACATAATGATGTTATGTAAGAAATTGACAACGCATGCCAGTGTGTCATTGATACCACTTTATCTATGCAGGGTAAATGCACATTGGACTAAACACTCATAAGTGAGACAGTCAACGCAAGTGGCATTAGGACTTCCATTTGATTACCATGCAGATTAACTAAATGTTCATTTTGTGTGTTATACTACTTAAAACGTAAAGACTTTTTGTTAAGTGTCAGACTTCAATTTGACACAACATTCACAATTGATTCAAATCCCAAACGATCACATAGGCCTATTGCGAAATGTCTATAATACATCAGGACACGTATTGGTACATTGGTACAGGTGCAGCAGAGAACGAATCAGATGTGAAAACTCACTATTCCCCTCACAGTGTCTGTCTGAGACATGGCAGCTATACGGGGCAAAGAAGCAATTAACAGGGAAAATGATTAGTGTGATTGAAGCAATAGAGAGGCAGCGAAGAAGAGAAGTGCATGTCAGAGATAGCAGAAAGAAACTTCTGACAATGACTTTGTGACCACAGACTTTGCGCGCACACACACACACACACACACACACACACACACACACACACACACACACACACACACACACACACACACACACACACACACACACACACACACACACACAGACAGACACACACACACACACACACACACACACACACACACACACACACACACACACTAGTGACTGATTTCCCCCAGAGCCGTCGGGCCTGGACCATGGCTGCCTTTAGAGATAAACCACCCTGCTATCTCTTGGAGATTTCACTTTTATAAAAAAAAAAAATAATTCCATGAACGCTGTCGCATGCGTTTTTTGAAGTCAGCATAAAGTGTGCCTTACTTTCGCTTGCATGTTTGAATCTATCCTTGTAGTTCACAGAGTTCCTTCCTACCTTCTGTAACAACCAGATTGCTGCCTTTTCAAAAAAACTTTCAGAAAAACTTTCCAATTACTATACATGTGTAGGTTTCAGATGTGTTGCATACGGATACAAATACATAGGGAACACAAAAAAATAGGATTGATTTGTCTACCTCCTGCATTTTTCAGCCTTGCACATAACGCTGCTTTGCTGACAGTATCCTAGGTGCGTTGACAGCCCATTTATTCTGGTGGCGCACAGGTATTTTTCAGATGTAGTGAACGTACACTAAACATTTTCAACTGTACACCTGGGTGAGGGAACAGGTATGCTGATAGACTGTATCAGCAGGAAAGCGTTTGTGCTGATTTTGTATGTGTGTGGTTTGTGCAGATGGAAATTATATTCAAGCCACATTTATCACTCACACATACTGATATTGCTAAGGTGTGTGGTGTAACTGCTGAAACTGGAAATATTAAAATTACAATTGAATTGTGGCAGCACAGTCGGCGCTGAGGCAACTGTGCTGCGCCAAACAGAATGATTGAATATGACATCTTTAATATTAGTCCTTCATTAAATGACTTGAATGCAATATTCTAGGCATGCAACCAAGTATATACGTCTAATGGTATAGGTGTTTTGGGCATTGATAATCATTTCGCTTGACCTTTTTGTCACCTTGACAATGCTCAAGCCATTATGTTATGAGTCAGTAGTTTGATAGTTCTAGCCTTGTGAATTGTAAGTTCTCTTTGCTGCATGTGGACCCAGACAAAAATGCAACATACACACATAACACATCCAGTTTCTTCATTCAACTGAAATGATGTAGATGTATTTAACACTAATCCGATGATATGTTGACAGGCTGGAAACATCTCTACCCCCTATGGTATGAAAAGAGGTATTTTCCTCTTGGTGATACTACAGTGAATCCTAAGTAAACAAACTCATTTGGGATATACCCACTGTTAAGGTGAAGGTTAAACTAACCTGTCTAGTCTTGTGAGGGTAATTAGAGGCCACGCCTCTGTAGGCCATGTCATTGTAGAAAGTAGACGGTCCACCAGATGAGGCTGATGACGTCTGCCAGGCCAATTGGCACCATCTGGTCTTTTTCCTGTTTGCACCTGAGGACATTCACATGCTCCATCACTACAGGCCTAGTCTGTCATTTGATCCTTGATGTCCTAATGAGAAAGACAAGGCCTTGCACAACTCTGCCTAAAAATATCCAGCCCCGCTCGCATAATTTCAAAGTAGCAATCCCGTTGCAATTTACATTATCAGATGTTTTTTAATGGTTGTAAACATAATCGTTATTACATTCACATCAGTGAATTGAGACTGAAACTGAGCTCATTAGCACTTACTTCTTACTAAAAGAATGCATTTTTTATTCTTTATTAATGGTTGCTATTGAAAGTGTTAAGATTGAATACCAGAATTGCCCATGGGTAGCAGTGCATGTAACATACTTTGACTATGCACTGTTAACTGAGGTGTGCAAAATGGTTATACTGGGGCAGATGTGAACGTGTCTAAACAAGCCCCAGATGAATTCAATGGAAAGTAAAGGCATGAGCATGGAAAGGCATGCTTAGACGTGCAGATGTGTTCTATGTGCTTTGCTGAAGAACGCATAGACCTATATGAACATCTAGTTCCCTACAGTTGTTGCAGTTGTGTGTTACACAATTTATGTGTTACAATAAGTCCACTGTCTTTTTTCTGCCAAGAACGTGTGCACAGCCTTATGACATGTAGCATGTTTATTAGAGGAATGGACAGCGCTTTCAAACTGACATCAAGTTAGTTAGTATTTGATTTATTGTGTCATAATAGGTTTATAGTAAGTTAATTATTTTAATTCTGTTTCATGCAAAACATATGGCTAATCCTACATGGGATAACAAGACATAAATACCCCAAAAAAGCAAGAGAAAACATTCTTAATATCTCATCTTTTTAGTTAAATGGCCTGCTTCAAACATTTTAAAATGCTGCCATTACAACATGCCGTCATTATCATTTGATTTACTGCTACTGCTATTGTCTACATCCAAATGTGTGTCATGATTCTTTGCATGTGTAAATGTTGGCTGCTGCAGGGCTAAAAATAGTTTGAATTGTTGCATGCTGGGAAACCAAAAATGGCGTATTAGTTAAACAAAGAAAAAAAGAAAAAAATGGAGGTGCATGCACTTTTGAACTTTTCCTTTTAGGTTTAATATTGTTTAGCAATGTATTCCCCCAGTCGTCTGATTACGCAGACATCTAATTTGCATTTGTCTTCCGCAAATATTAAGCATACAGTCTCTGCTATGACATGTAAAGGTTTCAGTCTAGGGATGTCACATGACCAGATGTACATCTTGGACTTTGACATCATCACATTCTAAAGCGTTTAATGATACATTCCTCTGCCTCCGATGACGGCATAGAATGTTCTGCCTGAAAAAACTCTTTTTGGAAACAGGGCAAATACAACTCAAATCATTTAAACAGGACTAGTACAACAACCTTTATTACTACAACAACAATATGCAGACGACTGTATAATTCTCATTATCTTTCTTTGATTAGAATGGAGAAAAGAAAACTGTCAATAAATGAGGTAAGATTTTCTCAGTGCACTCCCCTTACTTTTCTACATATCCAAAGACAGGATTGGATTGCATTTTTACCAGTTGCATGTACATTTGTGTCTCTCAGTCAATTGGACATGTGCTGATTGAAGCCACTGCCCAACATGATTCAAACCAAGACAGCCCAGCTGAAGAGGAGCAGGACTATGAAATCCAGGGAACTTCCAGCATACAACTGCAGGCAACAAGACAAGCCCGACTGGACAATGATGAACAAAACAAGAAGCTTGCCTTGGAACACACTGCTCTGATGGAGCAGATGACCACCAAGCCGTTCTGTTGGGAGCAAGAGAAAAAGAAAAGGTTGAAGACTCTAGAGTTAGCAAGGATCTGCAAGAATCAACAGAAGATGGATGGACAAATCAAGTTGAATGAGAAAAAGGTCCGCCTTCTGGAGAAACTGGTGCATGAGCAGCAGGCTGTGACCGAGGTGGTCAAGTGTGACTGGGAGAAGGAAGCAAGGGATATCAAAGTTACCTTCAACGAGACTTTGAAGGCCTTAAACACAGAGTGGGACAACCGGTGGTTTTTAATACAGGAGGAGCGGGAGTACTTTGACAAGAAGATCCAGGAAAAGGATGATCTGATCATCAACATGCGGAATGAGAATGCCGTTCTTCAAGCAAAGAATTCTGAGAGTGAGGCCAAGCTGAGGGAGAAAGAAATGGAGGTGGTCCATAGTGAGGCTGAGTGGAACAAAAGACTCAAAGCTCTGGAAGATCAGCTGGCCACAAAGGAGCAGAACTTCAAGAGAGCGCAGGAGTTACAAAGAGAGGAGAGGAGAAAGGTGGAGGAGGAGAGGCGCAACAAAGTGAGCCAAATGGAGGAAGAAATCAAGCTTCTGACTCAGCACAACAGTAAACTTCAGGTACCACACCCCAGCTGGAATGATGAATTGTTGGAGGAGTACAGCTTGTTCTGTTACAGATTTAGCTTTTAGAGATAATGTTGAATATACTGTATGTTCTTTTTCTTTTTAGGAGTTACCAAAAAAGACTGACAAGGAGAAGGCAAAGATGAAAAAGGATGAAGAGAAGGCAAAGATAGAGGCAGAAAGGAGGCAGAAAAAGGAGAGGAGGGAGGAACAGGGTGGAGAGAAGAAAGACAAAAGTGAAAATGAAAAGGAGGAATTGAAAAGACAGCAAAAGGAAAGGGAAGGAAGAGAGAAGAAAGGAGAAACAACCTTTCTTCCATCCTCACTCACCCACTTCCCCACTTCAACCATTTACCCCAGCCTCTTTCCACGACCATCCTCACACATCCCAACCCCCATCCCCTCACGCACTTCAGCCCTATACCCTCGCCTTCCTACCAGCTGCTCTCCCTAACCCCCTACCCCCTTTCTTATGTAGAAGTGTTAAATTGCATACAATTAAAACGCTTAAGTACAATCTCATAACACATGAGTATAAAAAAATTTGTGATTTCAGATTTGTAGTAAAAGTTCATTGTGGTCTATACTTATTACGATGTGGGCCAACTGTACAAAAAGACAAGTTCCATCAAAAGGCAAAAGAGTCTTCGTCATCTAGGTCATGGAATGCATCACCGCTCATTTTAAAAAGGTTTTATTAGTTCTGATGAAGAATGTACAATGAAGCTTCACTGATGAAAGGAAAAAATGAAATGTCCTATTAAACAGCAAATCCAGTGTCTTAAGGCTTTCTGGATTTTGTGTGTGAGGGTGGAGGAAGGACATTATGAATGGGAATTATTAGAGAAAATTAGACATGCTCATCCGTTTGAGCAGCAAAGTCCAGGACGGCTTTGAGGCACATAATCCCCAGCTGAAGCTTCCCAGTAAATGTGAGTGAAGCTCATGATGATGACTGCGGCATGGTAATGCATGTTAACCAACCAACTGTGTACATGAAAAAAATAATACGGTAATACTTAGGAATCTATCAACCACCCCTGTGCTATAGCATAATCTGGCACCTGGCCATTCCATGCACATGTATATGCATGTCCACACACACCTAGAGTCAGCATTCAGCAGATTATAAGCCCACAAGGAAGATCGCGTCTCATAAGAATCCAAAGCAGCCGGTAATGTAATGTCAGCACAGTACTTTTGACCATCTGCAAAGGCTGTTGGTGAGAGTATGTGTGTCTGTCTACGGCTGACTCATCTTGGCTGTCCTCACAAATGCCCCCCTGGAATTATCCATCACTCTCCTTTTTGTTACAAACACACACACCATCTTGAGTCAAGTGTTCAACTTGCCGAGTGTCCCCTATGCTTCTCTGTGCCACTATTGGTATTATTCTACTCCAGCAAACTCACACCTGAGTCCCATCTGCAAGCTTTGTACCGCACAAATGCACAGTAATTACACAGCATGCAAATGATGACATGCATCTATAATACATAAAGGAAGCAAAGTGTGATGGGATGGAAGGGTTTAACATCCTTTTACTTGGACAAATGAAGCACTTTTACCTGGTTGAAAATGTACAACAATGTACTTTGCAAAAGCTATACAAAATGACCTGCAAAATATACACAAGCAGGGGGATACATATGCTTTCCCTGTATATATTACATAAAGTATGTCTTGTGACGCGAGTATGTTATTTCCCAATTCAAAAATATCCTCATTCTTTCAACATCCTCCGTGGATTTGTGGAGTTAAAAGGTTGTTTTGCCTTCTGCTTCTTGACTGATGTTAATATTGCATGCAAGTTATTTAAAGAAGTGAAAGTAAACTTTATAGTCTCCACTCCATTGGACCTGCATGTCCACACAGAAACCCCATATACCCCATATATATATATATATATATATATATATATATATATATATATATATATATATACCACTATGGATATGTATAAAGACATTCATGTTCGAATGTATTGTTTCTAATTAACCTTAACAGTAATTAATTTTTACTTAACTTTCATAGATCTGAATAAACTCAAATTGGACTTGCCATGGATCAATATAGCACCAATGCAATACTGAGTTAAATTGACCCCATAGAGTGTTTTAACCCAGCGTTTGTGCTATTTTTATTATTAGATATACTATATACGTATATAGTATAGTTGGTTACTGGATGAGAACATTACTCCTGTTGGGTGGTTTTCTACCCATGAGTATTGGACAATACATATAAGAATGAAGCCTGTGCATGCTGAAAGTAGGTTATTGTGCATTAAGACATGGAGGGATGCTCCTGTTTGGAGAAGCAATGGTAATGGCTATAGCCATGGAAAATCACGATTATGCAGCCCCACATTGCTATGATGCTGCAAGAAATAATATGCCAGTTTGACTGCCAGAAGTTGAGGAAACACTCATTGTTACATTATATTAATTTTCGTTGTCTCGTAATGTTGTAATGAAAGGCTCTTAGATATGGGCTTTGATCATTCTTGTAGGAAATGTTAATGTGATCGTTTAAAGAAGGTGGTCCTATCCAAAATCCCTGGACAATTTACCCAAATTTCTTATGCTATAAATTCCTATTACAAAATAGATAACACTCATATCACAGAAAGGCTTTTATTCATAAATAAAATACATATTCCCTTGCCTCCCACACATGGAACCAGCCATGTATAAAATGTTCTCTGGAAAACCCAGAATGGAGGAAAAAGCAAACATTAACTCGAACTATGTTTCTGAAAATAGCCTTTCTAATTAGTTAGCTACAGTCACTGCAAGTGCATTTATATCAGCACAGTTTCTTATTGGACAAAAGCGGTTTACATAGTCATCATACAAAACCCTTCTTACTGATTAATCATTCAAATCTAGGCCACTTCTAATCAGCAGTCATACAAACTAAGATTAGATTGTCATTGTAAAACAATAACTGATGGATGCTACACCCAATCACTTGATAGGGGAATGCTATAAAGACACCACCATTGAAAGGCATCCAAACAACTGGTCAATCAATCAATGGTTTGGCTTCTAGAGAGCCACACTCCCTCTGCCAGTTCCTTAGTTTTCTCCGACAGCTTCCATTCTGCCCGGTAGCGTAGATCTTCCTTCTCATCGCCTGCATCCACCAGCTCAATCCTGAGGAACATTTCTTTCTCCAAGAGCACTGAAGCTAACAGAGAGTCTGTGGCCTGTCTGGCTCTTGGGAGTCTGGGGGAGGAACGAGAAAGCCAGCGACAAGGGGGCGGACCACTTCTAAAGCCTCTTCTTCCTACTTCCTCTTCCTCATGTTTCACCAGTGTCACACATCTAGCGGCTGAGGTAGACGTACTTGAAGAGCTCTCATTGGTCGATCCTGAGCTGACGGTCGACTCTGTGTCTTCCGAATCGTCAAGGTCCAGCTGGTAGGCTAATTTCCCCGTACTTTGTCTGTTGATGGACAGACAAGGAGGCCATCGGAGGGATAGACATCTTGTCATCGTCAGCCATAATTCCTGAGGTCTAAATAAACAGGACCTTGGGGGAGGATTTGTGTCACAAAAAGTGTCCCCTTTCCCCAATCGTGTGCATTCGGCCGCCAACTCTGCCTCCACCAGCTCTGTGACGGGGGCTGCATTAGAGTTCCTTGGTGAAAGTTCTTCAGCTCGGTTGTCTTCTCTAAAGCTGTAAGAGATGCTGAACCTATGGCTCCTCTTCATTGCGCTTCCCGCCCCAACATCTGAATCTGACGATGAATCTTCGTCAGATGAGCATCCACGTGTTGACGAGCCATCTTGGGAATCCTTCGACCGTGGCTGATGGTCCTCTTCAGACTCTGAGGAGCTGCTTGCCCTCTGGCCTTTCCTCATTCTTGGACAAACCAGTCCGTCCTTTTGCCCGATATGTCGGTCGTCACACGCTGCTCTTACTAGAGATAGATTGAAAGGAATGGAAGAACGTAATCAAAAGCTACAACAACAACAACAATAAGAGTCGCAGCTGCCCTGCTAGCGTGGCACTTTCTGACATAATCTCTGCTCCAAGAGGCACAGCTATGGCTATGGAGATGGGCAGTGATGACGCTGTGATGTCATGTGCCTGCATACACAGAGACACACACACACAAACATACAAACACACACAGAGACCATTGCACGGCTGTGTGTTAACGCTCCAGTCGAGTGAGCGGTGACTTGCCTCAAAGGGAAGTGATGTCAAATTGCATGTCGTCACACCTCGCCTCAAACCAGGAGTCTGCAAATGGTCTGTGTTTGTGCAAGAACGCAGATGGTGAAAAAATAAAAAAATAAATACAAATTGACCTAGATGTGCAGAGGGGGATTCATAATAGATACGTGTTTTTCTGTTTTTTTGTCATCTTACTCTAGACTTATTTGCCCTTATCGTTACAATTAATATCATCTTAGAAAAAAAATAAAATTGCCTAAATTAAGTCTAGTTAAAAAATAAAAGTACATATTGAAAAATATTAAAAGCAAAAAAGGAAACATGAGAAAACTATATTGTTTACTTGGGACTTTATATTTTACATTTGCTGTAATTTTCTCGGCCGAGGCTCTTTAGAAATCGACTGCCCGGTATGAACGTGTTGCGTGCTCTTTCCTCAGTGAGCGGACGGCAGTTAAAGGTGCTGTAAGCGGAATGGTTCTTTTAGCTAACTTCCTGTCAGTTACTGCAGTTAGCAGTACCCTCGCTCGTCCCTACGTCACCACATTAATGCACTGCGGTCTTCAAGCAGCAAGTTATCTAGCATCATCTCAGATCCATAAGTGTGATAATACATGATAAAAACCATCAAAACAGACATTGGGAAGGATTTTTACCTGCTCCGCCATTGTAGGCGCATACACATTCACCCATCTGTTGCTCTGGCGTGCACCGGCAGTGAGACCATGGAGTGTACTATATACGTATGAGTGAGACGCGTGTCGGTTTGAAGAATTCTCTCTTCTGATTGGATAAAAATTTTGGAATACTACAATAAGTTTATTAGCCGATTACATGCAAAGCAGCTGACTGAGAGATCGGCTTTATGAAACGTGCACATTATGTAAGTGATCACTGTATGAATAAAGAGCGATTTTACA
Source organism: Ammodytes marinus (assembly GCF_949987685.1). NCBI lineage: Eukaryota > Metazoa > Chordata > Actinopteri > Uranoscopiformes > Ammodytidae > Ammodytes > Ammodytes marinus. Next base: position 12,882,348 of record NC_137221.1, read on the forward strand.
CTTATACCGCTTACTTCACCTTTAATTGTCAAGTAATCAATTTGATTTAGTTTTTTTAGAACTGCATTAGGCAAAAATTTAAATAAATTGATAAATAGCAGTGTAATTCAGCATATTCATGCAGCCTTTATTTATTAGTTTTTATGAAGCCTGAGTGAAAATAAATGTGTAAGCACAGTCATCATACCTCATCTCGTACGCCAGTTTTATGACAAAATGCGACAAAGAAGGAGTTTCCCCCGTATTTAAAGACACAGTGCTATGAACTTTGGGTAATTCCGTCAGGCAAAGTCAAAGATGTTGACTTACGGAAAGGGTGGATAAAGGGCACATAAAGAGCCCTTGTGGAGTTCATGATGTTGCGACAGTGGAATAGCCCAAAGCCCTCACTGACTTAGCGGGAGCGTGACTCAAAGTCCATGAGTCTGCAAAGGTGGACATTAGAATTGGGCCTACATCTAGTAGTGAGGTACATTAGTGTGTATGTGTGTGTGTGTGTGTGTGTGTGTGTGTGTGTCATTAGCCTGCTCAGTGAGTGCCCTCTGTCCCGCATGTACAGTGGATGTTAGGTCACTCACTATCTTCCACTCCTTACCATTTATGGCAATGGGGGCTACTTGGATGGCATGTCTCTTTGTCATTTCAATGTACACCTTCTTACGTCACCTCGGGGCTAAAGGACACTGTAGATCGGTTGCCCATATCACCCACAGATAGACACACAAAACTGTTACAGCTGATAAAGTACACTCTGAGTACATTTGTGTGGGTGTGTGTGTGTGTGCAGGGGGGCTGCAAGTCATTGACACCAAGAGAAAGTCACTAGAAGATCCCAAATCAGCAGATGTGAGAGAGTGCCTATACCTGAATGAAGAGTGAGGTTTCAAAAAAAGGAAACCAGTAGCCTCCATGGGCCGATCACACTTATTGTCACCAATACATTTGAATAAACACTTAAGTTTTACCATTACGGACAAAGATAACAAGGCTGACTGTAAATGACTTCATTTGAATCAAAGTACAGTCAGTCCAGTTGAACAGCTCTTATCAGCATTTGTTTATCTTGACCAGTAGAAAGTAGTAAGGACTCGGAGACAGGAATAGAAAAAAAGCACAAGGCATCTTCACACAGGCTGCATGTAAATGTGAATCTCTTATCTTGCGCTCATCCCAAGCAAAATGCTTCAATTCAATAACCGGACAATGAATGATTGCGTTTATGAGCACCCTCTTGGCCACTGTTGGCTCCTCTGGAATGCAGTGGTGACAAGACAGAAATATGGAGAGACATACTTTCGCTACTCCTCTAAAATGTATCCTGGCAGGCAAACACAGGGCTTGGCTGAACACCATGCCTCCTTAGTGGAAGTGGAGTGTGTGGTGGCTGCAGTTTTTCTTCAGTGTCTTCTGGCCCACACAGGCTGTCTCTCACTGTGAACAATTCCAACACTAGCCTATTTTTTGCTGCTGAATAATATACAATGAAGGAGAAGGTGCCGGGAGAGACACAAGGCTGAATTAACATTTAATTATTAAATGGCTCCCTTTAGGTCGGTGAAGTGGTCACTGAAAAGGAAAAGCTTCAACCTGTGTTCGCCAAGGCATGAACCAAACCCAAAAGCCTAGGCTATTCAGAGCAGCAAATCAGTTCACAGCAATTTCATTGTGATTTCATTACACAAAAATCAGCACTGAGGACTGGGAGGTCACTTTTACCGTGGCCCTTTGTTCCTCACCTTGATAAGGTATGGATTTAAAATATTTTTTTTATAAAGTGTAGGCCTGGCTGGGCCTAGCCTACTCTGTCACAGTACGTTGGTCCAAGTGTTACACAAGCCGGAATACTATTGAGAGGGTGGAACCTATAGTTGGAAACGAAACACAAAGGGGCCGCCATCATGAAAAAATCATGAAAAGCTGGAGACTGCAGATGCAAACTAACAAGGCGGAATGTTTCCCCGTTATCAAGGCTATTTCCGGACTGCTTTCCCATATATTATTCACACAAACGGGGAGGGGGGATGCGTATACAAGCCATTAAATTCAACCCAAAGTGTGCTGAAGTTGGCTGAAATGTCTAATTCATTAGGAGCAGGTGAGTTGAAAGGCGCTGCACGTCGCTGCAACAGGCGGGCCAGATGAGGGCGCAGCGGACACCTCACACTTCCAGGCACGAGAGGCGAGCTCAAGCTAAACATGAAGCTAGAGCAGCGTGCGTATGCTACGCGACTTCCCATTGGCTGGACATTTGCAGCGGGTCTATGTCAAGCCGGCCGTGATTGGCCAGCTGTGAGTGGGCGGCGCTGTGCGATGCATTTCATTGATATTGCCTACAGCTGGAAGCTTCAGATCCGCCACACTGAGTGCAAGGGGCTGAGAAAGTGACGAAGGCTTGATGTAGGGTTTTTTCAAGAGGGCTCGAGAATTGGTTTATTTTTTAAAGAGTGGCACACCAAAGACTTCCAGAGAAAAAACAGCCAAAATGCTCTGCCACGTTACTCGTCCGGATTCGGTGGTGATGGAAGTGGAAGTTGAAGCGAAGGGGAACGGTGAAGACTGTCTGAATAAGGTAGGCTGCTGTGAGGTGGAATACACATCACGTTTTTTTGTTATTGTGATAACCAACCTTTGGAAAAGCAAATTGTCATGGGCAGGCGAGGCAGCAGCTCTCTGGTTTGTTCTGCGAAACTTTACATTTTCCATTTCCCTTAACTTTATCCTGTTCGGGGAAATTAACACATAATTTACATAAGATGTAGGTTAGTCATTGGAATGCATATCTAAATAATCACTGAATGTATTCTGGAAACAAATAAAAGGACTATCGATAGCCTACGTCTGCTTCAGTGTTGCACGCAGGTACTGCGAAAACAAAATGTTCTGAAGCGCGCAATATGCGAAAAGCATAGCCTATGCATCTGTTTGTGACAATGAAACCTAAAGTGTAGCTTCATAGTCGAAACGTAAGACAGATGACTCATTCAGGAAAGTTGTGCCTCTATGGTATATCTGCTGCCTGTCGCCACTACCTGCATGGTTAGTCACATGCAGATGGCTCTGCCAGGGTTACTAGAGTTCACTCCTCTGTCTTTGCAAGCACAGTGTTCACGCTCCACTCAAACTTCAGTCTGAACATTTACGTTTTTAAGATGCCTTCCAAAGTGGACACACACTGGGGTGGGAGCGTGCAAACATTCCCTTTCATCAGTAGCCTAACGTTTTTTTTTTAATCCTTTTTGATAAAATGTTAAGCTATTTATTCATATGCATGGCGTACTCCCAACTTGCCGTGGGTATGAATGAGTTTTCTCCCTGCAGACGTTCACCATCAGTTATGTAATAACCTCATGGCAGGCGCCGCTAAGGGGGCGTGGGATTGTGGGTTTGATGAGCCCCTTTACCCCGGGAGAGCCTCCCAAGTTCACTGCAACCCTATCGTGAGCTTTAGAAGTAATGGGATTTATCTGTGGGAATGATGCACTGGGGGATCAGAAACTCTGAAGGACATAGTAAGGAAAGGAGCCTATTTTTGTTTTCTCAGTGTCCTGCAAAACTTGTGATATTGTATTGATCCCGTAGGGGAATTCTGTTGATTCCTGCCACCCTCCAGTGATGAGTCAAGGGCCAATATTGTCTCATTCAAGGACATTGCATTCTGCAGTCACAGCTCAAAACTCCTCTACTCATTGTACTATAATGCTGTAAGAAGATAATGTTAACTTGAATCAAATGAGTTAAGCTTTCCCTGTCTTCTAAATGATTTGAGTTTTTTTTTTTTTATTACTTCATCCACTCTGTTGACCCATTTTTGTCCTCTCCTTTCCACAGGTTTGCAGAAAGTTGGGCATAATTGAAGTGGACTACTTTGGGCTGCAGTTCACGGGCAGCAAAGGCGAGAACCTGTGGCTGAATCTGAGGAACCGCATCTGCCAGCAGATGGACAATGTGACGCCCTGTCGTTTGCGGCTACGCGTCAAGTTCTTTGTGGAGCCGCATCTCATTCAGCAGGAACAGACAAGGTATGTTTACTAACTCGTGTTTTGCACAGACATAACGCACCAATCTGACTCAACATCACATTAGTAATTTCCTCTATGATGCAATATCTCAAAAGCATTTTCAAAACTGCTGCAGCCAACCTATCTGAAATGTATTTCCTTTAATGACAGCATGGGCCATGCAAACAGTTGGGCATTCTGTAACAGAATCAATCTATCAATAGGGAGTTCCCTGATCTTATCTGATAGAGTGTAATGTCCTATAGTAACCTCTTCCCTGAGCCCTTCCCAGGGTTACTATAGGTCATTGTGGGGATGCTCCAAGCAGGAAATGTGATCCACCAGCCCTTGGGGGGTTGTGTGTCGCTCTTTGCCTGCCACCAGGGACCCTATATGTGTGTGTGTGTGTCAGCTAGGACCTCTGTCATCGCCCCCATTCAACTCAAAAATTACTTTTGTTGCTGTTTTTTTGTTTCAATTGTTTACGGCCATTTTCTGGCGGAACAAAAGCGCAGCCTCTCCGTTTGACATTTTTGCAGATGCCATTTGGAAACTGTGCGACAGGCCAGTGAGTGTAGCCCTCTTTTCATTTCCTCCCACGGTTTCTGTTTTCCAGGAATATGTGTTCATAACGAGTTACTGTTACAGCTTGTATTCAGGGTGACATTTGTAATAGTTTAATTCATCAGTACATACTGTAAATTAAGCAGTTTTTCACATGCAACTTAACTGCAATGTTATCGTTTTAGAAGCACTATCAAAGCAAATAACATTGGAGTCATCATCTCTCCCTACTATCTTTCCTCTCTGTCAGATTCGAACAAAATACAAGTCAGAACAAAGGGACAAGCTTAGGCCCAGACTCTGCATTCCCTACAACCCCTTTTTCGTTTCGAAGTTATAAATAGAAAGTGCATCGCAGCCCCTCGGAACATGTCCAAAAAAACAACCCTGTTTTATACACAGTATCCAGTGTGATGCCAACGCAGTTCTAATTTCGGCAGGCGGTGTAGTGAGCGTTTTGATACTGCGTGGTTGGAGCCGCGAATGTGGAGAGAGGGCAAACTTGAGAGCAAATTAGTTGGGTGTCTTTTTAAGCTGCGCCACGCTGCTCTTGCCCTCACACACACTCTCTCTCCCACACACACACTGACACACAGCGTGCCACAAGAGCTGTTCATTAAACTGACATGTATCTGCCTTGGCAGACTGTTTGTGTGGCATTCCAGTAAGCTCTCAGTTTTCTTTCCCCCCCACCGTTCACCCACTGCCCCTACCTTCAACTGTTTCTCACTGCCGCTTCCCCTACTTCACTGTGTGTGATCAAATATGAAGCCATCGACTCTGCTCTCTTACCAATATTTTTATCGCTCTCGGATATATAAACAGTCGCTGCAAACACTCCCTCTCTGTCCACCTCCCCCCCATCAATCCCCATTCTGGCCTGTATTTGGCTACCGTTTTGAAGAGGAAAGTGAAAGTCAGAGACTGGGAGGGTGGTGCGGGAGTATGAGCGACGTCTAGGACACTTGGCTGTCTGCGCTCTGACCTCCACTAGATTAGCAGGGGTTATCAACAGATGGCTGGCGTCTGGTGGGTGTGGTGGGGGTTTTGAAAAAAGGTGAGATAAAGATGTGAGATGGCTGGCATAGGTACGCAGGGTTTCTGCTAATAAAAACTCACACCCCACAACATGTCGTCAACTCAAAGTTATGTGTTAGATTTTGGCACAGCGTCCGTGCCATCCATCTGCTTCGACTTGATGCAATTCAAGTGGTGGGGAAGCAAATCCTGGTGTCCATTCTTCAAAAGAATGAGGGCAAGATGCTGATGGTGCCAATAGTGTCATTTTGGGGAGCAACACACAGCGCTCAGAGAACTTCACTTACCAGGATTGTGAAGTTGTACATAGCATTTTTGCTAATTGCAGTGTGAGATATATGTTTTATTTTGAATGACTAAAGTTGGTGTTGGTCACTTTTTTAAACTTGTAAAAACAAACAAATGCATAGCCTATAGAGAATATGTTCATAGTTTGAGTCAGGTAGAGCTTTGGGGCTTAGGAAAGATCCCATTTAACTAATTTCTTGTGCCGTCACCTTTGACCTACTTACCCTGCCACAGGCTCTGCACAACTTGTTCTGACTGCAGGCATGCTCCGAGGCAAGCCAGCAGGCACGCCTCTTCTCAATAAACACGGGAAAAACCTTCCACTATCGCAAATATATTGTTTCCCACACGCCAAAAGAAAATTCAGATGCTCAAAAACAACTCGCACCAAACGGTATGCTTGTGCAGCTCTGTAAGTAGAACGTGTTTTGAGACGAGTAGAATGTTCTCTCTCGCAGCATACGCACAAAGCCAAGGGGCCTATCTGCTGGTACCACAACTATCTTCTCAGCTGAGGGGTGGGCCCCAGTTTTTTTTCTTATAGGCCTTATTACATAACCTGTACTAGTCCGAGCATGCACAGAGCGGATTATATAAGCTGCTGTGTGTACGCTGGTCACTCAGTGTTCATGCTCAAATGCAGCTGACTCATTGGTTACTTTGTGATAATTAACTTGACTCTTTTGTCAGTCCTGCTAATGCTGCAAAATGTACTTTTCACACTCAAACCCAAATGTTTGGGTATTTAAACCATAATAGAGGACACTGGCTGCTCATTATATGGTTGTCTGCCCCGGTATCGGTAATCGGTTACCCATTATAAACTTGTTAGGGCTTTTTCCCTAAGGCACACAAGCAAAGTGTAGGCCCTATCTCTTCGAGCTGTAAGGCTTAAACTCTGCTGGATTTTCGCGGCAACCTTGTCCCCGGCTTCTTCTAAAACCCTTTCTCTTTAATCTCATTTACTTTGAGTTTCTCCGTTTGCCCAACTCTCCCAGGCTTGATTCAGAAAAATAGTATGAGATCAGGTCAGTAGTTCCACTGAAAGATGCTTCTAACAGTTCTCCACTATAGTTTCTTGTAAAACAACCGTTGCGCTCCAGGAAGTAGGACTCTTTTATTGGTGACGGATTGTGACCCAAGGTCCTCAACCACAGCCTGTATTATCTGCATCATTAAACACCACTTGCTGGGGGGGGGACTTTGGTTTAAATATTGTGAATGTTTCCCCTTCATTAGCACTCTTATTTAACGTTCTGATCAGGCAAACATTGGCCACACTGAAAGGGCACAGCTATTAGCAAAGGCTTGATCAGAGGTCCTGCTTTTTAAACTGTTTAACCCCTTAGCTGTTAAAATTGTTATATTTTAACTATTGTCTTTTTCATATGCTTTTTACTTTATTTTTCCCTGAAGAGTTCCTTGACTAACAGTGTTGCATAAAATTGTCTCATTGTATTCAAACAGCTAACACCAAGAGACCTTGAGGAATGCTAAAGACAGGCACTCTATATCCTCAAAGTCAAACACGTCATATATAAAAATAATCCAAACTAAAAGTCTGTCTTCCTACTTCTGTCCATAAATCCCAGACAGGTCAAAGACCTGAAGGTCAGGGGGACTAGAGGTATACGTTACACCTGCCTGTGTTAGCATTGCGACAGACGTATCGATCCGCCAGGGTTTTCCCTTGCCTTCCCCCCAGTGCATGGTGGGATCGCTTCCAACCACTGTGTAAAACAGTTTGGGATACATTTTGTCCTTGTGCTCTCCCTTCTGTCCTCCTTCGTTTTGTCGCACACGGGAGCAAGCCACAGCCCTGGTTTGTTCTTTAATAAAGCTTGCACATAAGCAATTGTCAGAATGTATTGTATTTGTTTGGTGCCTGAATTAAGGATTGGTGTTGGGCTTTAATCACAATCCAGTACAGAGCACCAGCCTGCAACTAGAGGCATTTAGCACACAAACAGCTTCTTTGTTTTGAAGCTGTATCGTTAACAGTTTAACGCTGCACGGAGCAAAGGGCGTACTTGTTTAAACGATACATTACTTGAAAGTAGTCCTATTGTTGTAAAACTTCCAGTTAGATTACAGGATTAAAACTTTTTTAGTAATCTTTTTCAGTGTCTCGACTTTCCGTTAGTCCCACGCCTTGAGAAGAAGATGCTCAGCAGAGTTTACTATAGTTCATTGACTGTTAGTAACCTCGCAGTACACAGCTCCTGGCACTGTGTCATTTGACTAGCTTACAAACCACATTGTCGAGAGCCCGACCGATGAGGGCTGAACACTCCGCTGGTGATTGGCTGGATGAGTTTGCAGTCTCCAGGCAGAGGTGTTAGGTTTCAGTTTGCGAGGACGTTTTGTTCTTGTGAGAAGTGAACTGGCTGACACTCTGCCTACTGGGGGATTAGGACGCTATATGGGGGCAGAAAACTTTTAAAAAATCCAACAATGGTTTTGATTTATAGATTTGCCAAATGGTTTAACACTGAATTTGTTTTAAACACAAAACACTGCATTGCAACAGTGCTTTAAGTTTGGACAGAATTAATCAGCTGAAATCATATGGCCCCTTCGCTCAGCACTATAGCCAGTGACACATTTTCAAATATTCCTTCTCAGGGCTCCGGCCTGCTTTAATTGAATTATTCGAGCCTGGCAACCAAGGATTTGAAACATTCTGCCAGCACCCCACATGACCACCCCCCTTCCTCCACCACAACATCTTTAAATAGCATTCATTTCTCCTATGTTGTTGGCATTGACAGGATTATTATTATGACTTTTTAAATAAGTTGGCCTCTTAAATCTGATAATCGTTTTTCGCTTATGAGGACAATTTATTTATTAATTGGTTTCAGGGACATTGCACACTAATCAACAGTCAAACTGTAAGTGAGCCAGAGTTAGCCTAAGAGGCTAGTTTACATCCGTTGTGCCCTGCCGGATATTTAAAAGGCAACCTGAAATTACAGAAATAAAATGCATGTATAAACAAAGATTGAAAAACAACATTGACGAGGTATCCCTCGTCAAAAAACGTTGACGAGGGGTATAATACAGTAAAAGTAGGCCAGAAGAGTTTCGTCTCGGCACAGACTTCCTGGCATTTAGTCTGCATCGTGTGTGGGTTGGCGAGAAGGCCCGGTCTAAAGAACAAGGCAATGCTGTGAGTGTTTACAATACCCTTCATGGATGACACTTGGATGACGCATGTGCAAATGTGTCTGAGTTGGCTCTAGAGTCAGTGAATCAAACAGTTCTGAAGAATACAAAAGGATAAGTCTAGCTGCTGATGGATGACTTCAGTTCTCTATTCTCTTGGAGCATTGGTGGGATCATTAATCCATTCTGTCTTGTCACCTTGTTTACGGGCCTGCGTAAAAGGAATAATGATTGTGTCTAGACATATCCAGTCACTTCCTATCAGTATGGTCTCAAAAGTATTACAAACTCACGAAACCATTTAAAAAAAAAAAAAAAAAAAAGTTGCACACAAGTCATTTGAGGAAGTCCTTTTTTTCCAAGTTCCATCTCGACCAATCATCCTCACACAGCATGTTGGGAGACGGTTGTTGGATTTATGGACCCTTGGCTCTCCCAGTGCCACGAGTTGAGGATAAACCGTGACAGGTGCTGCAGCAATACGCCCCCTTTGCGGACTCATCTTGGGACAGCTGTCTCAGAAGTTATCTTCTTCATGCAGAGGCCAGGGAAATGTAGATAGAAGGGTGTGTGTGTGTGTTTTTTTTCTTTATATTCATACAGCTGGAAGAAACATGACAAACCTTAGGCCTAGATAGAAAATACCCAATGTTTTTGAAAGTCTGTACAAAACTTCCTGTACTTTTTCTTATCATACTTTTTTTTTTAGAGCAGATACAGTAGCAGGGTTGGCTTCATGGAGACCTCAGTGGGAAGAACTGCTTCCCTCTGTGTGTGTTTTTGTTTTGTTTGGCAGAGTGCATATCTGATGCCTCTCATGCAGCTCCGGCCAGGCACGAACAGCTATCGGTGAACTGGAGTAACCTCTGTTGTTGCCATGCCTGATAACCGGTCCTACTCGTGGTAGGTGTCGTCTTCCCAAATGAAAACTGGAAATTTTAGCTATAGGCTCAGCAAAGCATGCCCGCCTGTTAACAGACCAGGGGTGATCACAACACCAAGAACAAAAACAGGAGTATGATGTCTCGCTCGGCAGCAGCCCCGCGGCCAACGGTTGCATACCACAGGTGTTTAGTAAGATGAAACGACGCTGCAGTTCAACTCGGTATGTCTTCCTCGTGCTTCTTAGTCATGTCAACAATACCAGACTAACAACAGGCCCAGCCATGTGCTGTTGAAAAGCCAGTGAGACATGTTGGTTTGGCACCGTGCCCGATTATTTTACCCCCCATGCCAATCCCAGCCCTGAACTACAGTAACCTCTGCGGCTTGTCCTACAGTAACCCTGCGTCGGCACCCTGTAGTAAACTCCCAGGCAAGTCAGCCCTATTGTTTTGCGTCGGGCAGGTAGCAAAACTAGCAGCGCTCCATCACATGATGCCTGCTGGGCCTGACACAATAGAGTGTAGTGTAGTGTTTGTGTGTGTGTGTGCATGCGTTGGAGGGAATGGGGATGTTTAACACCATATCAAAGCAGCGTTTGTTATGCCCTAGGCTGGTCAGCTATGGAGCTCCGTTGTTATGGTCTAGCTTTATCGGGAACTCACTTTGTTTTTGTTGCCTCACAGCTGCTTCTGCTACAGTTGTTGCCCCTTGTAAGCAACGTGAATGTGTACAGGAAGAGTTGGATCTGTTTAATTGCACACTGGAGCGCGTGTGTATTCCGCCACCACCATTCTTCCCCCTTCCACAAAAGTTTCCCTCTAAATCCTCTCGTACATAGCCTCAAGTCACGATTTGACCTGATTTGCACGAGTGAAAAGTGTCTCTCTTTGCATCATGCTTCAAAGAGAACTGTAGCCCAAGGGAGATTGTATTGGGTGGGGGGAATAACAAGCAGTGTCCAAAACATTCACATCCATTTCTATACATATAAAATAGTTGTACTATTGTTGCTTTTGTCAGCACAGGATCTCAAAATCATGCTTTCATTTCAGGTTTAATATAATTTTATAGAGCATACAGTGTGTGATCAGGGGGTTGCATAAGGCCACTGCATGCATGTACTGTATGTTTAGAAAACAGCAAGTAAGATATCAACTTGTTAAATGTGGAGAGACAAGTAGAGGTGTTTTTTTTTTTTAAGAAATGAAAGGACTCAAGCCATCGTGCACACAAACATGATCCCAGTTGGTTGACAACATTGGCTGTCTAACTGGTTATTTATTGTCACAGAAGCAGGTGACTCGAGGCAAGCTGGCATCCGTACAATCCTCCTCAGGGTTACTGTACCGAAGGTCATCTAAAGGAAGAGTCCGCAAAGGTTACTTTAGTTCAACGTTCCTCGTGATGCAATGCTTCAGGCAGTTAAGGGTGTTGCTCCTTTTGGGCCGCTTGTCTCCCGCTGTGAGATGGAAAGAATTCCTCACATCTTCTGGTCAAAACAATCTAAAAAGGAGCGACCTCGGCGGCTTACATCTTGAGAGTTTCTCTGTTTTCCTTGGCCGCCCTAGGACCCCGTGTTCTCATTAAATCGTCCAGCCCAAACAATAACAATTGCTGTTACGAATCATTCTTTTGAACTATTTTCATAAAGCCACCTCATTCAGAACCAGAATTCCCTAAGGACAGGCAAAGCCAGATTAGTGGTGACTAGCCTGTCTTTAAATGGGTATATTGAGTGTGGGATTATTGAATCCACATTTTTGACAAGGAGCCAGCCGAGCAAGAGACACAGACGGGATGCTGGCCATTGTAGCTCATTTAGATTTTTGTGTTCAGCTTTCAGACGAATGCTTATCAACAAACATACAAGCACACTTACCCATGGAGTCACCAGTTTAAATTGTCAAGTACTTCCTGTAATGGGGAAAATTCCTCATTCAGTCCTGTTAAAACTTTCTCCCCTCAAGTTCCACTTTTTAGAGCTTCTAGTGAATTTACACATAAAGGAAGTTGTAGAAGTGTGTTTTGAGGAAGAGGTTGAAAAAGATAGAAAGTGAGTCATTGTTATGATTGAACAAATGTCAGTTGCTTTTCCTGCTCCTACACAAAGACACTCACAAAGACACATGCTTTCTCTGGTGAAATTCTATCCTTATAATAGCCACCTGCTCTGGCCGGTGTGCTCCACACTCTTCAATGATTACACAAAAGTCAGTTGTCCAATGAAAGTGAGCTCTGTTTGTGATAGGGTGCACAATAGTAGTGATATTGTAGCTTTTTGGATAAATGTAAAGTTTTTTTTAAAGTTAAATCAGTTCAAATGAATTATCCTCCTTGTCTGCTACACCACAATGGCTATTGAAAGGGTTCCTCCATTTTGACCCATTGTTCATGTCTTTTCCCTCCAGACACGTCTTCTTCATGCATGTGAAGGAGGACCTCCATAACGGTCACCTCCGCATGGGCTCAGAACAGGCAGAGGAGCTGAGCGCTCTGCTGGCACAGGCCGAGTTTGGCGACTACAACCAAAACACAGCGCAGTACTGGTACTCAGAGCTCTGTGGAGAAGAGCCCAGCACGGCAACAATGGACAGGTACAACCCTCGGACATAGGCTATCAAATATGCACAAGTTAACGAACTCTGGCCAATCATTTATCTGTTTTTCTAAATGACAAATCACACACAGCTATACAGTGTGTGTAGGCTGACAGCTTACACAGAAACACAGACGGTAGCAGAGCAGCTGACAGGAGATCACATAGCATGTGTTTTGCACTGACAGAAAATGACAGAATGTTTTCTTTGAGTGACACAGTTTCACTCTTGTGAGGTTTCAGAGTCAAAGAGCATTGCATTGTGCAAACCCCACACTTTTGCTCCTCAAACCTGAACCTGTTGGGGAATTTCTCCCACAGGGTCTAAATGTCTTGGTGTCAGCCTTCATAAGGCCTACGTTTTTTGTTTTGCAAGTTGCACTGTTCTATAAATTCTTCAATTCTGCATTTTGAGACCATGTCCCCGAACCTGCAACGTTAAACCCTTTTTAACCATGTGCTGTATTGAGCCAGCACTGCTACAGTCTGTACCAATCTGCATGCATCACTGGCTAAAAGAAGCATACAGCTATCTTCATACAGTTGGTGTAATAAATAAGTACAGTTGTCAGAGAAGAACCAAAACAAACATGAGAGCTTGCCACCTGAGGATTTGTTCAACTTCCACAGCAAGAACACACTCTAATGATGCTGTGTGTGTGTGTGTGTGTGTGTGTGTGTGTGTGTGTGTGTGTGTGTGTGTGTGTGTGTGTGTGTGTGTGTGTGTGTGTGTTACACCTGTGGGAGTGCATAGACATTAGTTTATCTTTTTATTATGAAGTGTGTTTCAGAAAAAATTATTATTTCCAATATGAGCTAAATAAACTTAAATGGTTGTCTTTTCTTCCCTTCTGCCCCTTTCCCTCGCTGCAGTATCATATCCAGACACAAAGCCCTGGATGGCTCGGGTCAGGGCTCAGTGGAGTACCAGGCCCTGCAGCTGGTGTCCTCTCTGGAGCACTACGGCGTGGAGTGGCACTGGGTCCGCGACGCAGACGGCCAGCGCCTGGCCATAGGCGTGGGCCCCGAGGGCATCGCTGTTTGCAAGGAGGACTTCAGCTTAGTCAACAGGTATGCTCCCACCGAAACATCTGCAAAAAGATCTGGGTATTTTCCTTTAGTGATGGCACATTTCATCTTGCAGTAGTCAAGCATGCACTATGTTGTTGTTTTATGAACTAATTGACTGCCTTTTTATTGGTATTCAACATGTAACGCTTTCTTCTTTTTTGTCCAATCTTTTAGAGTGAGCTATCCAGTCATCCAGATTGCCACCCAATCGGGGAAAAGTGTGTACCTGACAGTTACCAAGGACACCAGTGACAGTGTGGTGCTTTTGTTCAAGCTGATCAGTAACCGGGCTGCCAGTGGCCTGTACCGAGCCATCACAGAGACCCACGCCTTCTACAGGTGAGCAGCCATTCCCATTTTGAATGGAGGTGGATTCAGGCTTTTCAATAATGTTGCATTGTTCCACTGAGTCAATATTGCCTTCAATCATTGGAGAAATTATACAGTCAACTATTGGCTACAGCTCCGCTCATGTGGTGAGCCAAGATAACTGTAATTCATTTTGAGCTCTGCTGCTCAATTGAGCTCTGTGTTAAACTGTCTGCCAACAGTCTTTGCCACAGCTGTCATTCATTTACAAATCTGACCTGTTTTGGAACAATCTTCCCGTCACTGTAGCATGTTTTGATGTTATAGAACAGTTTTATTATTCCTTTTTCCTTAACTAGAAGCGAGTAAATAATATAAGGGGTGTGGAGAAACTGACCTGACATACTGTGTGTAAACACTTGTTCTGCTCTACTTGGCATGCGTGGTTTAATGTGTGCATTCTCACACTTTAGTACACATTGACTAACTGCTCCCTGTTCCCCCCCCCTTTTTATGGTGTAAATGCATGTAAAGTAGGATACACAGCCACATAAAACACACCATTGACCCGAATTTAGATAGAAACATGGATTGAACAGGGAAATCTTCATTGAAGAACAACAAGCATTATTTCTTCCCATAGACTGTGTGTTTGTGCCTAAAATTTGCAATGAGCAGCAGGGACAATTCAAATGGCTGAGCTCTGAAATTGGTCTCAGTCCATCACAATAGTACAAAAGACAGCTCTGTCCTTTTGTTTCAAGGATGGGTTTTAACTAGGAGTCTGTAGATTATTATTCTTTTTTCTTGCGCTGGCAGGTCTTATTCCCGCTTGGTGAGAAAGCGCACTGTGTTTACCTAAGTGGTTCACGTGGCATCATAACAGGATGAACATTAGGTGGTGCCTAATTTGGCAGTGCAAATAAACCGAAACATCGTGCAAATAAACCGAAACGTCCTGCACAATGTTAATATTAAGGAGAAGAACAGGTTGTAAGGCAGATGAGTCTTACTGCAAAGTGATAGTCAGTCGGGTCAAATGCTCTGATTTTGCTGCCATTAAAGATGCTACGAGGAACTTTTAAATATTTCTGAAACCGTCTCTTCCTCTGATGATCAAAAATGATATGTAACAGCAAAAGAGACCATCAGTGCATATAATACTATGCACTCCAAAGGGGGTGCAAGAATGAACACAAACTGAAAGAATAGGAGGTTGTAAGGCAGATGAGTCTTACTGCAAAGTGAAAGTTAAGTCTATTCAAATGCAGATTTTTGCTAGCATTAAGAATATTATCCTTTTTTTGTAATCATGTCTTTTGCTTTCTTTTCTTTATCGCTTATAGGTGTGACACGGTCACCAACGCGGTGATGATGCAGTACAGTCGAGACTTCAAAGGCCACCTGGCGTCCCTCTTCCTCAACGAGAACATCAACCTGGGAAAGAAGTACGTCTTCGACATCCGCCGCACGTCGAAGGAGGTTTATGACCACGCGCGGCGCTCCCTCTACAACTCTGGTGTGGTGGACCTGGTGTCGCGCTCCGGTGAACGCTCGTCCCCGTCACACTCCCCCAGCAGAGACTCTGGGCAGGAGGATGGAGGGCCGGACTGTGGCAGCTGCCAGCAGAGCAGAGAGCTCCAGGAGAGGCTGCAGAAGCTCCGTGAGGCTCTGCTCTGCATGCTGTGCTGTGAGGAGGAGATAGACGCTGCGTTCTGCCCCTGTGGACATATGGTGTGTTGCCAGACCTGCGCAAATCAGCTTCAGGTGAGAAAGCAATGAGGGTTTGTTTTGTTTATGAGCCAAAGTAGAGCGGGGCTTTTCATTAGTGTGTTTTAGTCAAGTCAACTTTACTGTAAGTTTCTGCAATATCTGACGTACAGATGAAAAAATAGGTTTCTCTCCGACCCAAGGTAAAATAAGTACAAAGGGTAAAAAAAAAGTAGTCATTTATACAACAAGAAAATACATTCTAAATTGTGCAAAATCAAATGGTATCAAAAGCCAAATAAATTGAGTGTGCAATATAAATAATTATATTTATATTAAATATATTAATATAATAGCATTATCTTGGATCATATAAACTGATACACTACTGCTGGTATTTGCAATACTGCAAATGCTGACGTCAACAATACCTTAGGAGTATCACTTCTATAAAAGTGAATTTTCTAACCAGCCAAGAGCTTGAATAACCAAACAAGTCTTGCCTTGTTCCTCTGTTTGGTCCTTGACTTAAGGCACCTCAGCTCCCTTTTTAAATGTCCAGCTTTAATTACACTGTTGTTCCAACTGATCCTTTTTTATGGTCCCTTTTTTTTCAAAACAACATCCAAAACTTTGCTTCCACTCCTCTGACCTCCATTGTCCCCCACTCACTTAATCAGCTAAATGTTGCCCAGCGCTGTAGAAGCAGATGGTGCGTGAGTTTGCTCTTGACAGGATTATAGCAGCCAGCCAAGTCTTACTTCCATTAACTCCACTAAGAAACGTGACCCAGCTAATGGACGTGCCAATGAGTCAGTAGAAACTTAAGACGTGAGGAAAATTACCACTGCTTTCAGCATGATGGTGGAAAGTTTTTACACTCTGTTAGAACAATATTTGCCATAGTGTCCTTCAATCTTAACTCCATTTTTAAAAAAATGATGTGAGTAGTGACTTACTTCATGGCAAAATCATGAGTAGAGGGGCAGGTTTCTGTGACTGTAGGTAGTGTGATTGTGATAACATATTTTCTACTTAACTGGCTGACACCTCCATTGGGTTCATAAGTTTTAATGCATTAGTTTGAAACACTTCAGAGTTGGCTCCAAGCACAAGTGACCACTTCCTGCCTTGTATCCTGTCCTACCCAGGGTGTAAACCCCCTTTCTGTAGCCCTTTTGACATCTGCATAGTAGGCTCACTGTTCTAAACTAAACCAATATTTTTCTTTTTCTGTCCCCTCAGTTGTGTCCTGTGTGTCGGTCGGAGGTGGAGCACGTGCAGCACATCTACCTGCCCACCTGCACCAGCCTGCTGAATATGACGCTCACCGACAACCACCACCAGCACCGCAACGGCATCCCCACACCCATCCACAGAGACTTAGATTCCCATGCTCAAACTTGCTCTGAGTACGAGCACAAGATCTACCATACATAAAAAGACAACTCCACTTTAACCCCACACCCACTCCCACTTTGAGGCTTAAACCAGCCCAGGTTAGGGATTCATAAAGAAGGAACATTTTTTCTCTGCCGTTTTCTGCCCCAGGACTCCATGAACTCAGAATGTCTATCGAATTTCCTGAGCTATTCAAAGATGGACAACACTCAAACCACTCCCTCAACTCAACTGTGTGTACGGACTATCACTTTAAGTCTGGTTGGATCTTAGTACTGTTACCATTGGTTGTGTGTCCAAATCAATCTTGTTTGTTTCAAACATTCATTATCCCCTGCCACAACCTAATTTTAGATTGGGCTCGTATTGTGCTTTTTTTTTATTCCTATTGTGCATCAGTTGACCTGATACAGAATAGAAACCATTATTTTATTTTTTGTGTTTTGTCTTTGCTCTATATATCAGGCTCCTAGCCCCAGAACCCGAACCATATGATGGACTGTGTTTGATTATCTTAGCATTGAACATAATGTCTTTTATTTTATTTTTTAAATGCTTCCTTACATTTTAAAGCTGTTTTTGTTGATTTGAGAACAGAATTGTATGGTGTAACAAACGGAGTGAAATGCATTTTTCTTTTTAAAATATTTTATTTCTCATCGGTTTTTCACGTTCCTTGTTTTCAATGCCAATTAGGGGGTATTTAGAGGCTAAGCAGCAACTGCTCTGGGCACCGCACTGCATACTAATAAGACACCACCATGACCCCATTACTGTGGTCTGTGGGTTAAATGGGGTTCTTAAAAGGTCATTTCAGCCCACCAGTAACTACGACTGTGGACGTGAAATGCAGTATCTTGCCGACACAATCTTAAACCTCCTTCACCGTGAAACACGTCTTGTTGAATAACTGCCACTTGTCCAAAGCAACAAGCCCAGTTTCATTTACGCTGCACCTTTTTTTTTATTTTTTTTTTATTTTTTTTATCTCCACGCAAACAGAAAGTTAGGTATTGAGAGAACAAAGTGCTCTTGTACTACAAACAGAACAACATGGTTATAAACATAAACAAAGGAGTTTGTCCAGCCAGTAGCTGCTGCTTCCTCTGAAGACCTCAGCTCTGTATTTCTGCACTAGTGATTTCCTTTTTGATATTTTTAAAAGGCACTAGGAGAGTCTGTGCAATACTTGCTTGCTTTTTTTGAAAAGCTTTTCATTTTCAAGATTTATTTAATTTCAAAGACTATTTAATTTAAAAAAAAATAAAGAAACGACTGTCACTTTACCAATGAAGTTTTCCACGTGTCTGTAGGGGGTTGGCCTTAATGTAGCAGCAACACCGTGTTTTTCATAACATTTCCACAGACTTTTTATTTCTGGTAGGAAAAAGAAAAACTTTATTTCTTTAATGCTGGCTCGATTTAAGCTTGGTCACTGCGGGGGGAGGACTTTTATTTTTTTCTCAAATGTACAAGGTAGCAATTTGTTTCTGTTTTCTGAAGCAAAAGCCACTGCTCTGTAAAATAACTCTTTAAATCATTTTTATATATTCTGTTTATAACAAGAAAGTATTAATAAAGTTGTTTTTTAAAAAACAATGGTTTTGTGACATTTCTAACGGCTTTGTTTTCTTTTGGATGTTATCTGAAAGCTCTGTTAGTTTGAACGTATGTTTTTTTTTTTTTTTTTTTTTTTTTTTTTTAGGTGCACTAACAATTTCAAATGTTGCTAGGCAATGGGAACCACAAGGCTGTTGGTTCCAGACACATATTTCAGTGAATAGTTCTGATTGGTTGCCAGATGATTAAATGGATAAAAGTAGAAAACGTTTGTTTAGTTTCAGTCTCCTTGAATTTTCACCTTACTTTTTGCTTTTGAAATATAGGAACCTTCTACCTTGCTCTGGTAGAAGTTGCTCTGAAGGATGAGAACTACTGCACAAGGCTGACTAGTCATTTCTCTTATGACCCCTTTTTATATATCTCAGGCATTTGTTTCAAGAGGCAGATTCACAGATTGATAACCACATCATTTGTGAGTCATCATAGGTTTCTTGGTCTTAAAACAGCAAGGGTACCAAGAAAAGTCGGTGAACCAGTTTTGGTTTTCTGATGAGACATGGTGAGAAAGGAAAGTAAAAAACGTTATCTTGTGACCTGCTGTGTGGAGTGAATACCGTGACTTCCAGTCCTCGCTTGTCCAGCACCCTAGGTGTGTCGTACACTAAAAGGTCAGGGCATCATTTGTCATAGTCTGGCGCGGAAATAGATTTTTCGAGTTGTGCCGTCAGTGGTGCAAAAGAGGCTCACTATGTTGATGGGAAATGACAAGCTCCACTGGACTGTGATTAAAATATCTACAAAATAAAGAGATGGGAACAGCAGCTACCTGACTTCCTCCCTCTCCCTATCTGAAGCCCTCTGTTCATGACAAATCTGAATGAGAATGATTCTCTTTTTTTCTCTCATTTATTTTCTAGTTGCTCTCAGGCAGCACCGCCATTAAACAAACTTCAAGGACACTGATGACAGCAGGGAGTGAGCGATGTATGAGGACGGTTGCTGTGATTCAGCCAGGCAGAACTCCAGTAGTATTGCACGTTGGAAGAAAACAACCCAATAAGTAGCATCAGATCAGATAGAACACTATCGGAACGTATAGTTAAATGCACCACAATGAGGTAATGTATCGATATGTGACGATGGGGAAGCAAATTAAACGTTGATTTACTTTGGGACACAGGATGTTCCAGTTTGCCTACTGTAAAACATTTTGTGTAGGTTTGTGGGTAATCTGACCCCGGCATTAATAATACCCACATAAAAATAGCATCTTTGTCACTGATGGTTTTGTTCGCTGTTACAGGTCATGTATGATAAACAGATAAAACATTTG
This sequence comes from Ammodytes marinus, assembly GCF_949987685.1. Classification (NCBI taxonomy): domain Eukaryota; kingdom Metazoa; phylum Chordata; class Actinopteri; order Uranoscopiformes; family Ammodytidae; genus Ammodytes; species Ammodytes marinus. The sequence goes on from NC_137221.1 coordinate 12,902,272, forward strand.
ACTGTTTCATAAACATTTAGAAACACAGAGACAAAAAAAAACCTAAAAAGGCTTAGTGGTTCCATTGCAGACTGTGGATTTGGGATTTGCCTAATCTGTTGCATATTTATGTTCTGCTGGAATGGTCTTTCAATAAAATGCCCCTGACTTACATGTGGGATATTCATTTATGTTCAAACTATAAAAAAGGACGGGTTCACAGTTTTAAAAAAAATCCTTTTTTGCAAATGTCTTTCTAAAGAGCTCACAACAGATTAAGACATATCTTTCAATGTTGTGCAAACCATTCCTTTTAACTGTATCAGGTTGTATTGGCTTAACTTTGCATATTGTCCCTTTTATGGTGTGGATGTGGCCATGAGCGATAGTCAATAAAGCCTACCGACAGAGGCCGGCTTTGTGACCCATTTTAATCAGTAAACAATCTAGACATAACTGATTGTATGACACTGGGAGTTACTGTGTATTTCATTAAAGGTGCACTGTGCAGTTTCAGAGGAGGGGGATTTGTTTACATTTGTAGAGCTCACAGTTAGTTAACCTTACATATTTTCTTTACAGGTAATTCTTAGTATTGAATAATCCTATTGTTATAAATCAGAACAAATTTATTTTGAGGCACCTGGAACCAAACGTAAGACTAGAATATGGTTGTAAACAATTCCGAGGGCCCTGTTGATGTAAACAACAAAAGCGAAACAGTCACTTTTCAGGTAGCTCTCTAACTTCAAACAGTGTTCCAGGGATCCAATTTTCCTGTGAGTAGAGTTGGTTTATCCAGTTGTGTCGTGAGAATATACCTTAGGAAATGTTCACTTCTCCGACACACCCAAAGTTACATAGTGCACCTTGAAGTTTATGCTATGTGTGAATATATTAATGATGGGAAACTGCCTATAATATATAAGTACAGGCCAGAGAGTGACACAGGAAGGTTTTTATAAGCTGGGATGTGATTTGTAACTGGAATAAGAATGCAGCGATGACGCAGGCACTATACCAGCCGTTTCCTTCAAATAAACCCCCCTCCGTTGTTAATGTGTTTTGACTCGTGAAATCACAAACTGCTCCTACTGTCATGACAGATCCATATCTATTTGTTTGCACTGCTGCCCCCCCCCCCCCTCTCCCCTCCCGTCTGTTTATTGCCCTGTCCAGAACATTTCCTTTAATTACACTGTCAAACCAAGGGAGAGAGAGCTTTTTCCACTGGCCTGCAGAATCGCCGTAAGTGTTGAATTACTCAACGGTCACACGCATGTGAACAAATGTCACTTTCTGTGTGCGTCTCTAACGGAAACATCTGCTGCGTTTTTTGTGAGTGACTTGGCTACTACTCCACACATGCCAGACCCCAGTAACAAAATAATGAGAGTTGAATTGGGGACCAAAATCAGACATAACTACAACTCTTGTTGAGTAGCCTATGTGGTGACAGGCCATCCCAAGCTTGCCCCACTCGACCAGCAATGACTCTAAATGTCAAGAGCTTGTTTATGACTTTGGAAACAAACTTGTTTATCTAAATGGACAAGATGATACCTGTACCTGTGAGGCAAAAGGGAGAGGAACACATGTGGGAAAACAGCTCCACAAGTAAACATTCCTTTGAAGGTCACACTCTGAAGACACAATTTCTTGTCAACCCAGAATGGTAAAATGACCTGCTTCTTATCATTACTTAGACTTAGACTTACTTGTTATCATTCTTTTTTTAACATGCCTGTGTAGGTTTATTCCATGCAGGAGAAAGAAAAAGTGCTGCACATTGAGCTCCATGTCATCTCATTGATTCAATGTTCTACTTAGCATCTTCAAACCTTGCAGCACAGAGCTGCACGTGTCCTATTTCCCATTGGAGAAGATCCGTCTGAAACGTGAGCCACTCAGATGAAAAACAAAACAAGTAGAATTTATAAGTTCTTACCCATTTCAAGTCGTGCCAGGAAAAAAAACATCAAAGATTCTAACCGACTCCAAGTGCCCACCCACCACACTGCCATGTGCTTTTCACATCTGCTCGGCCCAGTGACACATGTCGTGGGAGACGCAAACTGAGCCCACCTCAAAATCAGCTGGCAAGTGACTACGGGGTTGAGACAGCCTTCGAGTGTGTGTGCAATGCCTATGAGTTCCTTTCTGAGGTTTTAGATGGATGTTGACAGCAGGCCAGTGCCAGGCAATGCTCTTCTTGCAGAGAATTTAAGTGTTGTTTTCAAATGCAAAGTGAACGGACACGATACATGTTTTAATAGCCCCTTTTACACAGAGATTGCGGCATATTGACGGAACAACATCACTCCAAAATGCTGGCTTTGCTTGCTTCTGTGTTATTTACACAGAACCAAGCAACGCCGGCCTGTGTTGTTCACATTTCAAAATCGTGAACAATGGCACCAAGGGCAATGTGTTTATTTAGTCAATCGTACGCATGCAGGAAACAAGTACAACTATTAAGAATGGTATACATAGGTTCAAATATTGTTTTTTCACATTTCCCATGTCCCAAGTGCATTCCTGACCAAGTAAAAAAAAAAAACATCTGCAAAGCTATCATTTTCTTGTGAGCAATAGCCCTCAAGTTTTTTTTATGATCTTGCCCAGTGCCTGTGAAACTGTAAAATACATTGGTTGTGAACATTGTTATTTTCAGATACATTCTGTAAAAATATGTGAATATGAAAAACATTTTAAGTCCACAGCCATACTAAGGAATTTGGGAGTTTTTATTGTAATACAGGGCAGTTGCTGGATGCCAAGTTAAATATCACATATGGTGTATTTGCTCAAACAGTGTGAGAACAACTGTACAAGCTAAACCTTGGACACAGAGTACATCATATATACATAAAGAGATAGCAACTTGTTGCACTTTAACCGACTTCAGCCCCTTAGGCTCCAGCTGTGACTGTGACAAGCTGACACATGATGCATGGAGCACACAGACTCGCTGGCAAAAGGTTCTTTTTCTTATCAGTTTTACTACCTCAAAAGGCTTTAAAGTCTGACCTTACACCGTCTCGTCCACACGGCCCAGTTTGAAGAACACAAGGGGTAAAAGAGCACTGGGTTTATAGGTTTATAACAACTGCAAACTGCTTTAGCCCATAGCAGTGGATTAGTCCGATCTCATCAGTTATATAATAATGAGACATGCGGTTACATATTTGTGGAGCCAGTGCCAGTCATCACGATTACAGTATTATTAAAAACAAGCTTTGGCCCTGTTTATTTTTTAAATCATAGGCTTTTTTTGGGGGTAGAAATCAGCTTTGTAAATACAATGTATTATCACTAGACACTAGTACTTCAACCATCAGTTAAATTACTTCCCTCCAAGAAATGATTTCATGTCAGTCAATTAAGTCAATTATTCTCACTCAACTGAAATGTTATGATAAACAATTCTCTGCTTCAGGCAGTTCAGTTCAGGAAATGAGAGCATGTTTGTGGAAAAAGTAAATTTTCACAATTTTCCTGCTTTAAGGAATTATTGCATCCTGCTTGCACTGAATACAAAGAAACCCCAGTTATAAAACACTGGAACTGTGCTGCAAAGACAGTGACAAAGAGACACATAAAGGCATATCATGAAGCCTAAGGCACCTCCTGTTGCCAGGAAACACTTTAACAGGCGTTTTGACTCAGGCCGGCTGCTCGTGCTGCTCTTTATTGAGCAACTGTTTTCTTCAGCTATGCTGACATCTACTGGCCTGACTTTGTTCTGACAGATAATGCTGGGGAATGATGCTGCTGTATAATATCATTTTGTGATTTGCTGCTATAAAAAAATGATAATATCAGATGGACCAAATTCATATGAATTGGTTTATTCTAATTTATTATAAGTTTTACATTTAGGCCCATTTAGAAATCCTATTATGCAGTAAATAATTGTACTTTGGTAATAAATATGACTACTGTATATAATAAAAATCCAGACATGTTATAAGATTTATTAAAATACTCTGCTCTCTATAATAATCTGTGTGTGTTCCAAAATGTAAAATGAATAAAAAACCTTTACTGGAGGAAAAAATTGAAGAAACCTCCGGTCAGTGCATCAAAGCTTAAGCGTTTGATGCACCTAATTTGAATGATTATGATGCACTAAACACTCTGACAGTTTAAAACAACTACAATGAAAGCTAAAAAAACGAACAATAAACCACAAAAAAAATATGTATATATATTACCTGAACATGTCCGAAAAGGAACGCACACCGCTCCTCAACTACTCAGTCATTTATAATCATCAGTTGGCTATATCTTATCCTATATTAACACATTATTCACAAATTGCTAAATATATATTAAGTTTACACCCACATACCAAAAAAAATAAAATGTGCATATAATATAAAATAAACCTGTTCAAAGCCCTTCTTCCTCCCTGTACCTCATGAAAACCATATTTTCTTGTACCACTTTTTGAACTGGGTCATGATTGTTTTGATATCAGCTTTTTTCTTTGATATTCATAGGTGACATAATACTAAAGCAGAACAAAAGACACTAATGCATTACCGGATGTATTAATAATTCAAAAGGAACACAAGTGATTAAATATTTAAAAAACATGATCAAAGAAACAACAAAGCAATAGGTTCCCTTTGCACACCTTTCCATTTTATTGTAATTGTCTATGCAAAGGCTCTTTTGCTGCTTTGGTCTGTCCCTCATCTACTCTATCTCTCATTCTTTTTCTTTGCTGGCGTCTCCCTCTGTCTGTCTCCCCGTCTCTCTGCGCTGTCTGACAGCAGCTAAGGGAGCAATGCCCCTTCCAGACAGCAGGTGTGCTCTTAAGCACTGCAGCACACAACCCACTGCAGTGCTGCCATGTCTGCGCGCGCGTGTGTGTGTGTGTGTGTGTGTGTGTGTGTGTGTGTGTGTGTGTGTGTGTGTGTGGGTGTGTGTGTGTGTGTGTATGTGTGGATATGCGTCACGTGTGCCTGGCCGGCTTGGCCACTGACTGCTGCTCCTGCCACTTTGCTGAATGAGAGGGGGGAGTGAGAGAGAAAGCGAGAAGGAGAGAACGCTGGAGGAGGAGACGAGGGAGCAAGAGAGAGAAAGAAGAGAGGGATAAAGAGACAGAGTCCAGGCCCAAATAAAGCCATGTGGGCCGGGGCTGGGCTGGGTCCCCTTTAGCTATAAATACGCTGGCCTCCTGCAGGCTCGGGTTTGGTGGTTGGGGCTTGGGACCAGCTAGCACCTTTGCTGCAGTTGCCTTCCACAGGGGGTTCTCCTCATCCTCCTCCTCCTCCTCTCCCTGGTCGTCAGTCAGCAGCTTCTGGAGCTCCAAGATGCCTCGCATAGACGTGGACCTCAAGCTGGACTTTAAGGATGTCCTCTTCAGACCCAAGAGGAGCAGCCTCAAGAGTCGCTCAGAGGTCAATGATTAGTTTAATACTCTGATAGAGTTAATCCAAATGTTTTTTTTTTGCAGCTTTACACTTCACCGAACCGTGGATATATATACTTCTCAGGAGGAGTTTGTGTATTGGTACATTCAGGAAGCACGCTTACTGTATGCAATAGAGATATGTTAACTATTTATGCATGGGGGTGTGAACAAATGTTGGGAGGAATTTCAGGGGCCTATAGACACCCTGTGTGCTTCAATCAAAATTTGACTTATTTATTTACAGAGCAGCAAGTGAAATGGCCGCATAGTCTGGAAAGGATGTCTCGAATCTTAAAGAAAAAGTGCATGCTCAGTGTGATGCTATGTGTGTGCGTGTCCCTGTTGCCTTGTCTTATATTAAGCCTGTGGGAGTGCACTGCCACTGTTGTTTAGGTGATCAAAAAAAGTGAGCATGAGTCCGGCAGTGAGTGGAATGACCTTCTTAAAGGTGACAGAAAAACAAAGCCAGCCTGAGCCAGACACACAGGCTATAAACAACAACTGTCCACACATATAGAAAACAAGAACAACAGCAACATCAACAACAAAACAAGGTGGAGAACTGGAGATAAGAAAGAATTGAAGGAGATTTTGATGAACTTGGACTTGTTGTCCTAAGCACGTAAGCACAGTGACACTAGATCTATAGGGAGGAAGTTGAAAAGTCGATGGGAGTCGGCTTCAGAGAGGTGGCAAGCAACATGAGACACACACGGGAGACTTCTCAGAATAGTTTAAAAATAGCAGCACCGCGTGTGACAGTCAACCAGAGCAACATTCCATATCCCACACAGCTATCAGGATAATATAATATGTATAGGATAAATATAAACTGACACTGATAACAGCAACGAGAACACGGAGTACTTGAAGCATGCACAGATGTGTGTGTGAGCGTGAGTGTCATGAATTCTGCATTTAGAAATCTACCTGCCAAAGCAAAGCCTTTCAGACACCCATTAAGTTGTTCAGAGGAAGAGCGGAGGGGGTATGAACAGCATGCAAGATAAATTGTATCAATAACAAGAGACCGCATTTGAAGCTGGTCTGAAATCAAGCACAATGCACCACCACTGAGCAGAAACATTCAACCTGGCAACGTCACCAAAAATTCTATTGCAGCTGCACACACATCTGATGTGAATCTTGAATGCATCGTAGGAGTTAATAAAGAAACATTCAAAAGGCATGTAACTGTAATAAGAATAATAGCAGGTGCACTGTATTAAGATCCTTTTATTCGCCTGGTTGCATCTGTTTAGATTGTCAGATGTTTTTAGAATCCCCGAAAACCTCTCTTTAAAATTGAATTTATTTATGTATTTTAGGACTACACATTTTATTTACCAACTGTAATCACACCAATTGAGATTGATTGAAAAAAAGTCATAGAATATAATGGTTTAGGGTACAGTAAAAATCTGATATCTGACATATTAGGAGCGAATGCAAATTGACACATGGATGCCATTTGTTTTTAGTGCCTCTGTCAATGCTTATGAACCACCACTTATCATACTTGGTCATCATTCACTCAGGGCTACGCTTGAAAATCCTTCTGCTGAGTCAGCATGCCATACGATAATTGGAGGCCGAGATAGATTTGCTGCAGTAAGACGATGTATAGCTTACACACAGCCTCCCCTTTCATCCATACCTTCCTCCATTTTTCCGACCATTAAAGCCTAATTTTTTTTTTTGCTGTGGCTCTGGGAAATTATTCCGCCATGAAGGTTATGGCCTATTTCCACAGCTGCAGTGGTCTTTGCCCATGCAACACATTATGCATATTATATATATCTACTCAACAAAAGCAATCCTGTGATACCGCTGAGTTAAAGTAAATGGAGATCCTTTGAAATATTCTTTAAAGGGGAAGTAAGTGATATATTTTTGTTTATACACGTGTTAAATCACTCTATATTCATACAGCAATCACTTAAACAGTATGTGCAGGTCACAACAGAGGTCTCCCAGTCATTCAGATAAAAGTGCAGTAATAGCTAGATAAAATTTCAAGCATCCTGCTCCTTTTTATCCAATCAGGAGACAGAGTGCTAAAAAGAGGTCTCCATCGCAGCACAATCCGATGAAGACGGCTGCTTGTTTATGTGGTGGTAACGTGGTGGTGACATTCATGTGGTCTTTTCAGTGCTTAAAAAGTTTTGCATTACATAATAAACAAACTACTGTCTAACATTGGCTATTAGCCTGCTGTGAATAGGCCTATGTGTTTCAAGTTTGGTGTAATAACTTGAAATATTATGCTCTATGCGAGTTAATATGATTTACTTTCTCTAAATGATTTTTTTTAATAGGGATTATGTATTTCTTGACACCAGTAAAATAATCCTAAAAACATAACAGTAGTGCAAGAGTCACAATAAATAGCTGTGGTCACTCAGTAAAGTCTGTAAACCTTAATCCGTACTTTAATCTTGCGAACATTAGCCACCATAAACTAAAATAGTAGTACAAGGCAAAATAAGGTTGAAGCAGCTGAAACCCATAACTAATTGAACTTTGCAAGTGTGTGTCTTTTGGTTATTAAAGGTGCTCCAAGGAACTTTCAGATTGTGTTCATTCTTGCACCCCCTTTGGATAAAAGTGATAGTGTTTTTACTACGCCAGCCTTAGTTCCTGGGTGAGCGTACCGATTGACAAAGGCGCTAAGAAAAACTGTATAAAAAATAGCATTCTTTGCACTGATGGTCTCGTTTGCTGTTACATGTAATGTATGGTCATCAGAGTTTTTTTTTTTTTACTGTTTCAAAAATATTAAAAAGTTCCTTGTAGCATCTTTAATGGCTTTTATTTTATAAGAAGAAAAAATGTCTTGCGTCTTTGTGAGTCACTTTAAAGGAACATCCCACGGCAATATGGAGCATCTAACAGTCCAGTCGTGAAGTCAGTAACTCAGTGGAATAAGATTTATTTATAGCGGATCTTTTTTTGGAAAGGACCAGATCCATGAGTTGCATCATCAGTACAGATAAATAGTGTCCTGTAAAGGGAGCAGCTAGCTAGTGTGTCACAATGTGGGGCCCTGCTTGTTCCATGCAGCTTATCGCATTACAGCAGGCCCGGCTAAGCTAACTACTGGATCTAAATGATTCAGGGCAGCCCCATTATGACCACACTCAGAACATGAGCCAAATGTTGCGGCTCCCAATTTCATTCGTACCATCCCTCAATGTCAGCTATATCAGTAAAGTAGTTCATTAGTCACATTAAAACACTCATCTCTTGGGCTTTGAGCAATGTTTACAACATATGTCTTCCCGAATTATACTCATGCTTCTTCCCCTCCCTCAGGTGGACCTTCAGAGGACCTTCACATTCCGCAACTCCAAACAGACCTACACCGGCATCCCCATCATCGCCGCCAACATGGACACCACAGGAACATTTGAGATGGCTCAGGTCCTCAGCAAAGTGAGTTTGAAGAGAACCCCGCAATGGATGAAGGATAAGTGACAGCGTCTTTGTGTTTTGTGCATTGGCCTCTGCGTGGGCCTGCAATGCCAAGATCTCCATGTGTGTCCTTCTTCCACTGAGGTATTTGACATGGACATAGAAAAACAAGCAGGAGGCTGCGGGGAATAGCAACATTATCAGAGACATTTGCAAGCTTGTAGAATGTAGATGAAAAAAAGCTGAGGGAAATCAAAGTGTCTGTAAATCTGTCCTCCTGACTATATAATGTTTTCTTGTCGTCTTTTATTTGAAACACAACTGGTGTTTGTAAAATTTGCCCCAAAATCCAAATGATTTCTGAATCCCCTCACTTGTTGCCTTTCCTTCTTCTTTAGCACACCCTCTTCACAGCCATTCATAAACATTACTCTGTAGAAGACTGGAAAACTTTTGGTGCTGAGCATACAGACTGCTTAGAGGTAATGTTTTCTTTCTTACTTCTTTTTAAGTAGATTGTTCCTCCTTAGTGTCATGTCAATTTTTCGACTCATTGTACTAAATCATAAGGGTCTCTTAAAAGGCAATGGTTGTTGTTTTCTCCACAGCATCTAGCTGTCAGCTCAGGCAGCAGCAATGCAGACCTGGTTAAGCTGTGCGCCATCTTGGAAGGCGTCCCTGCTCTCAAGTACATCTGTCTGGACGTGGCCAACGGCTACTCTGAGTACTTTGTGGAGTTTGTCAAGACCGTGCGAGAAAAGTTCCCCAAACACACCATCATGGTAAGAGAGAGAGACGTCAGTCCATACTTGTAGTACGTGTTGTATGATGGTGTCTTCTGGGATAAATGCTGTCTGTTTGTCTTGCAGGCTGGTAACGTGGTAACAGGGGAGATGGTGGAGGAGCTCATCCTCTCTGGTGCTGACATCATCAAAGTGGGCATTGGGCCAGGTGGGTGGCTACGACTGTCAATGAGTGTGTCTGCTAATAGTCAGAGGTGTGGGCGATGCATCAAGTAAACACAAAGCACAGGCCTCACATACAATCACTGACAAAACTGAGACTAACAGAAACAGACAGGCAAGAAGGCAAAATCACACACATGAGCCAGGAATACAGGGACAAGGTTTGGCTTAGTTTTTAAAGGTGCTCTGAGGAACTTTCAGTTTGTGTAAATTCTTGCACCCCCTTTGGACAAAAGCGGTAGTGTTTTTACTACGCCAGCCGTTGTCCCTGGGTGAGCGTACCCATGACAAAGGCATTAAGAAACACTGTTTAGAAATAGGAATCTTTTCACTGATGGCCCTGTTTGCTGGTACATGTCATTTATGATCACCAGAGGAAAAAATAGACTGTTTCAGGAATAATTAAAGGTTCCTCGTAGGACCTTTAAACACAGACGGGTGAATAGTTACTGAACATGAAGATGGAATTTTCTAACCGCGTTGCAGGTTCTGTGTGCACGACAAGGATCAAGACAGGAGTGGGCTACCCTCAGCTCAGTGCTGTGATCGAGTGTGCAGACTCAGCCCATGGACTCAAAGGACACATTATCTCTGTAAGTTCCACATTTCGGTACAAAAAAAGTGAAAGAGTTAACACAAGCTAGTATTATGTAGATGAATATATTACGCACCCAGTACAGGATGAATGATTGTATCCATATTCTCAGTTCCTCTTGATATGGGTTGGAAACCATGCAGGGTTTGGTGGGTTTCAGTCCAACAAAGATGTGGCAAAAAGTGAGGCAAAAGGCAGTGCAACAGTTGTCAGAAAAAGGGTCTGTCATGCATGGGATGAATACACCAAAATCTACTTATATATATTAGCATGATTTTTTAAGTTATATTTGTCATTATGGATAGTAAGTGATTGAAAGTGGTGTATTTGGTTATTTTAAGGTCTTAACCTTCCTCTCGTGTTAGGGTCGCCACCGACCCGTTTTGGATTTCAAATGCATAAAAGAACCACTTACATTTTGTTTATTGCATCAAGATTTCTTGACTTTGTCAGGAACCTCCATTTCAACAAAATAAAAAAAATAAAAAATGTTTCACTTAATTATAAAATGCTCTGGTGGAAATTATAACACTAGTGGTGTTAGGGTCGTTTTCGACCCGGTTATAGAATAAGATGTAAAAAACAATAACTAGAGCCAAAACTGAAATCATAAGTGCACTGTCAGCCAACACAATGACAGTCAGCTCCTCTCCCAATCATGTGAACTCTGGGGAGGTTCTCATTTTGACTTTTTTCACCCTTATACCTGCATAAAAGCGAAACAAACAGACGGGCATATCCATACATGTGAGGCCAATTCAGTATAGAGTTGGTGACTTGCAGAGTGCACATCTCCTATTTGCAGTATTCAAAAATGAGGAGATATACAGTGAGCCAAGTTATGGATCATGTTTTTGGTCAAAATGGCCTCCTGATTCTAAAACTAAGTGGTGTAAGGTCTGCCGAAGCACTAAGGACAGAAAGATAAACGTATTGTGCTTTACCTGCAAGAAATATCTCTGCAAAGAACACTAAAAGTGTTGCTCTTTATCACACATCTGTACACACATACATACACATGCACACAGAGACTTTTACTCAGTTTTTTTTACTAGTTTTGGAACTAGTAATTGATTTCGATTGGTTTGATTTGTTGATTGGTTGTTGTGTATTTGACCTTACAAATCTATATTTTGTGTTGTGACTTTTTCTAGTTTTCATTGTGTGTTTGTATAATGCTGAAATAAAAGTTTTTTTGCTGTTTTCTGAAATAAATATATATGGGTCGTAATTGACCAGTAACACCATAGATGTTAAAAAGGTCAATAATATTAATATGAAAAAATAAATAAAACTAATTTAGTTAAGAAATGTGTTCTCATACCCCTCAGTGATAATCAGGTAACACAACAACCAAATATTTATTTATATGATTCTCTTGAGGTTCATTTTACAATTTTTTTTATTGAAATTAAGGCGCATACTGACAAAAAAAAGGCCCAACCACCTACACCAAAAATATTAAAAACAATATTTTCATGGATAAGGAAGCCTAACAAGGTAACCAAGAGATGAGAAACAAACTGGATGATAGATAATTGTTTTTAGTGGTTTTTACAGCTGATTTCAGACACGGGTCGAAACCGACCCGCTAACACCATGGATGGTAACAGCAAGTTAAGACAGGAGGAAGGTTAAAAGGCTGTTGCATATGATTGTAATGTTATTATTCTATAAGTATAATAACGGGTTGCAGCCAGTAGAGGGCGTCCTCAGTCTTCCTAAGGCTGATGAAAAAAGAAGAGAAACTTTTTGACCTGTGATTCAGTATAAACCCAGATGGTTTTTCTTTTTTTTCCTCTGTTCAGGACGGGGGATGCAGTTGCCCTGGAGATGTAGCGAAGGCCTTTGGTAAGTATTCAACCTACCATATTTTTTCATTTCAATAATGAGTTACATATTGGACTCCAAAAGTTCTAATCATCATAATTCAAACACAGGTGCCGGGGCTGACTTTGTAATGATGGGGGGAATGCTCGCAGGCCATGACCAGTGCACTGGGGAGCTCATCGAGAAGGACGGCAAGAAATTCAAACTCTTCTACGGCATGAGCTCAGACACAGCCATGAAGAAATACGTGGGAGGAGTTGCTGAGTATAGGTAAGACACTGCTATCAGGAGATGCATTATAATCAGTCAGCTTTTACAACCAATATTCTTCTAAGGATTCCTCTCCACTGTGATATAGACTCAGCTTTAATATGTATTTAGTTTAATGACTCAGATGTCCCTTAGATGTATTTATTTATTTTTCTTGGGCTACATATATGTAGAGCAGGGATCCTTGAAGAACCAACACCTGGACACAAAGAATTGTACTAATTGGCCATTAGAAATTCCATAGACAATAAAAAAAAAACACAAAGTATGGGATACTAAAAAGCCTAAATAAAAATTGCACAATAATTGTGGTAAAATCCTGACATGGTAATCAATCTTTCAATCAATCAAACTTTGAACTTTCACAATGTAGCAACAGGTGCAGATGTAAGATTACATACGCCACTTTTAGTGAATTTCTTTTTGATTTAAAGGTGCACTATGCAGTTTCAGGGGAGGGGGATTTATTTACATTTAAAGAGCCTGCAGTTAGTTTACAAAACATATAATCCTTACATGTAATTCTTAGTATTGAATAATTCTATTGTCATAAATTGAAACTTGTAACTTGCATTTGTAAACAAAACTGTGGGCCCTGCTGCTGTATACAAGAATAACAGTTCAAACAGTGTTCCAGGGATCCAATTTTCCAGTGAGGAACGTTTGTCTACTCAGTTATGAGAATTTATCTTCGAAAATGCTCACTTCTCTGACGCACCCAAAGTTACACAATGCACCTTTAACCACAGGGCGTCTGAGGGGAGGACAGTGGAGGTTCCGTACAGAGGAGACGTGGAGAACACCATCCGCGACGTGCTGGGGGGCCTGCGCTCCACCTGCACTTACGTGGGCGCCGCCAGGCTCAAAGAGCTGAGCAGGAGAACCACCTTCATCCGTGTCACGCAACAGTCCAGCCAAATGTTCACTTAGCAGGAAGGGGCGCCCGCACGTACACACAGGCAGCACGATAGGCCTATGCATTGTACGTGTATTTTGCAGACGCATAGGCCTACACACACACATCTCTACAAGATCTCAGGACATTTGCCGACAGAAAGCAATTGTACCAATCTCCTGCAGGTTGTGATTCAAATTAAAAAAATGTTTTTGACTTGAAGCTTTCTCCTAGAAGGATCCCAGTGCTCTATTTGTCTTAATCCTGCAGCGAGTGTGTTTACATGCCTAAAGACGCATGCGCGAAATGTTAAGGTTCCAGTTATTAGAACAGCTTGGGTAAACAAGGGAGCAAGACAACTGAGGCATGTGCACTCAAGCTCTGATGGTTCAAAATATTGTTTTTTAACTTGTGTGTAAACAGCAGCCAGGATATTTCCAGATGGACAGCGTTAGGAATAAACAGGAATTTGAGCTATGTAATGATGTGTAGGCTATACACACTCGACAGCAGAAATGAGCTGATAGTCGTGCTGAGATCATTCGGGGGCAACTAATTCAGCTGAACTGTGTGCTGGAATGAATGTGCAAATCAATATGCAAGCTCCAGAGGCTTCATCTGTCACTGGAGAAATCATATTGCAATAAACTGCATGCAGACAGCCTCTGCTACTACTTCCCCCTCGAGTGGTGTCCATCATTCTGTGTGAACTTTACTCCTGGGTGTGCAAATCATATTCCTGGTGACAGACAACAACAACAATGCAGCACTCATTAGTGTCTGTGTGTTTTGGGTGAGTCGGCGAGATCACACTGAACAAGAGGAACGTAAAAGACCCCCTGGGCTTATGTATTTACAACATATCTGAGATACACTTGTCAAACAGTTGAGTTTAAGTGTTTTTCACTGATTCCACCGCCTGACATTTGAAATCAAAGGGCGTCTCAAGGTAATATGTGGCTTCTACTGAATGGGAAAGCTACTCTCTCGTGCTTAAGGCAGGGAACTTCAGGGAAATGACATGTTAAGCAATGACAAAACTGAACACTGTTCAAGGATTCTAATTCTAGTTAGTCTTATAACGAAATACCTACTAGCAACACTTGACGATAAACTTGAATGATCAGAAAATTATGAGTGTGATTCCTCTTCCTAGATGAGAAACTGCATATTTGTTTGGTATTAGGGTCTATTAAAACCTTTTGTTTTTTCAAATGACAGGATTTTAGGACAATGGCATCTTAACCATTCCTTTCCTACACATTTTTTGATAGCCACTATTAGCATCGCACCTTATTTCAGTCAGAGGTGGTAAAGTGTTTTGTAACTTAGCGATGACACTGGCATATTGAGAATGGATCCAACCTAAACGTAAACTTCACTGGAGCATCAGCAACTATCTAATCTATGATATGAGTTGTTAACATTGTGTTATTGCTGCACAGGGGAAACAAGTGTCAATAGTCAAGATACTGAATCAAGATTTCTGCTCTAGCTCGAACTCTGCACTCTGATGTGTTTTAATGTTTACTATGTCAATTATAAACCACATAGACATATTTTGTCTGTGCAAATGGTAAAAGCCTTAAAGGCAGATATGACAATTTAACACAGCAAACACTGAAAAAAAGGACTTACTGTCCTTACCCAAATGATTTGTATACTGTAAAGCAAAATGGAGATAGAAATATAGTCTGTATGTTTTGGAGATGTGCTGTTCACTTGAATCTAAGATAGTGTTTTTGTTTGTGTAACATACAGTATATATACTGTGTATACATAGGAACCACAAAGGAAAATAATGTGGGCTATTGTGCACTAGAGGGGCATATTTTCTGCTCAATTACAGGACAAAGCCAAATCAGTTGATGCAACAGCTAATCAGAGGTAATGTTTTACTTGTGATGTTAGTGTTTGTGTGTAGGTCTCTATATAGAAGTGTGTGTTGTGTTAGAGTACATGGGCTGTGTTTGTAAGCGTTGGTGGTATTTAAAATAAAGACACAAGTCACCCGTTTTATTCCAGATATGTCAAGGTTTCATTTTTCTTTTTCCAAAGAGGTGCATTTGTACAGATGTCAAATACGTATCACCGACAGGGTTTTTCTCCATTTGCTATAGAGGAAAGGGGTGGTGAGAGAGACACAGGGACTTGGTGAGTACAATATAGTACAAACAAGTTGGCTGGGAACTGCTGCTGTGGGCTGTCCGTGCAAGTTCGGTGCCGATGTCCGGGTTCTCTGCCACTGTGTCATTGGGCCAAGACGTTTCAGTTCAGTACTTGGTGTCACAGGTTAGGCAGAGAAACATCTAGAGCAGTAGACAGACAGGTTGCGAGAATCAGGGCTGAGTGTTCAGAACACAGGGGTTAAGGGGGAGTCAAATGAGCCACAGCAGACAGATAAGCTCCACCCCCATCCCCCCCCCCCCACCTGGACCCCACACCTGCTGCTGTTTTACCTGCCTTTGTACTCAAGAGGCAGAAAAAAAAGACGTTCAGTATACTGAAGAGTAATCCAAGCCATCTCCAGCATAATACACATATATCATAATAATAATTCCTAGTTAATTGTCAATAATGACATTTTGTTAATCATATCAAATTAGATGTAATAAATGTACATGTCTTTTTATAACCCATATGAAACAGCCCACTACGTAAAATTGATTGGGATGAAACTAAACTGTTAAGTGGGCCTTTACAAGTTCTTTTTATTTTTTTTTTATCTTTCTGCCTGAGTTGGTTATCCAGCGCTATGGACATTGACGATGTCATACAAAAAAAAGAAAAAAATCCTGATCGAATTCTGTTCACTTTTAAAACACAACAAAGTGCCAAATACACATCCTTTTTTTGTTGCAAAATAAAAAGTACAAACATCAAGAAACAAATAGCACACATGCCTTTTTTTCAGATCGAAAAAGTCAAAGCTCACACACCAACATTCATTGTATTTGTAAAATTGTGCAAGAAGCCAATTAAAAAAAACTAAAAAGAAAACGACATAAGCAGTGTTCCTCCAGTGAGGAAGCTTGTCATAAAAACTCAACAATGACACATTCTCTACATAGTTTTAAGTCCCCTGACATTATATTGAGTGCTACAAGGAGACCCAAAACACAGAAAAAAGCTCCTGCACCAAAGATAATGCAAACAAAGAAGGGGTTTGTGCGCACCTGTTTTCACAACCTGCACGACCCAACCGAGCTGTGCCGGACTCCTTTACAGACACATCTGCCAAATTAAAACTAAAAATGTCAACGAAACAACCAAAAAACTAAATAACGGCACGGCACGGTTGGTGTGGGGTCGGAAAAGATTCCAAACAAACCCCCGGACACAAGAAAAGAAGGGATGCATTCCATGAGAGAAAAGCTTTTCCTAGTAGAAAAGAGCCAAGGAACCACCTAACACCTCGGCCCGTTGGACCCAAGAACGCGCCGGGCGCCAAGCGAGATGGAGCACAGACAGATAAACAAAAGGTTACCGCAAGGTGATGTGCAAAAACTTAAAACTGAGCCATCTCTCTTTTTCATCCTTATTCACCCCCCCTTTTTTTTACCATTCTCATTCTCTCTGTCTGTTTTGAATGAATGTTACCCCTAGGGCAGGTATCGGTCTGAGACAGAGGGGTTGGACCAATACCATCCTAGGATTAGAAAGTGCTGAAACATTATCAAGTCGTTTTACTTACATGTGCATCTCTGTTGGTTGGTAGTTTATTCATATATTTTTTTTTGTCTTTTTTGTCATATATATTTACTTTTTTCTTTTTACAAAAAGTGGTCCCCACTAGCAATGAGGTTTATTTTTTTTCTGTGGGTCTCACCGTGAACCGCTTAGGGTCAGGGTTCATGGTCTCACAGACAATAGGAGGAGGACAACACTCAGTAACACACACACACCCACACACACACACACACACACACACACACATTAGCACACATACTAAACACGTGACATCGTGCAAACACAGACACACACAACTCGGTCTCTCACACGGTCAGACTTAGGAAGGCCACAAGGACAAAAAAGGTAAAGAGAGTTACAGACAAACTCTCTATTGGTTTTTGTTTTTGTCTACACAAACATCCTGACTCTTGTTTTATGGATGTGCCACACACGCGCACGCACACACACACACACACACACACACACACACACACACACACACAATTAACAATAACGCGACACTGGAGTAGGACTATGCTACATACACTTGGCACAGCAAAGGAGAGGGAAACAAAATGTAAGTATTGCACATTGTGGTACATTTCAAAAGGGGGGATGAAAGGGTTAAATTTGGGATTATTTGAATAAATTAAAATCTACAACAAACCCTTAAAAAAGTGTTGAAACCTTGCCTCTGATGCATTCACATTCGTGTCCACATTTCAGGATTATATTCCGCATGCAATTCCAACTATGTATAAACACAAGGACCTGTGTGTGAGCTAGCTGTGAAAAGGGGACCGGATATCAAAAAGGTGATGTTGTGAGGGGGGAACAGGCGGTCTAGGCCACACTGAAAAAGGTAGCTAACGGTTGTCAAGGGTTAATGGATTGCCTGGCCTCAGGAGGAGGTGCTTGCGAGGCTGGCTGGCTAAGATTGGGGGGGGGGTACCTGAAACAAAGTTAACGAGGTCAATATGGGAGTCGTGGCAACATGGCAGCCCCAGTCAGAAAACACCTGCTAGTCACTTCAGGTGCGTGTGACTTATGCTCTGAGTGACAGCGAGAGTAAATGACTCTCTGACCAGCTGGGGCAGCGGAGGTTTGGGGGGTTGGTTATTATTCAGTTACTGCATATATTAGACACTTCCCTGAAAAACTAGCAACGGGTGTTGCAACTGCAAATTTCTACAGATTTAAATGTATCATATGATGATAAAGGGGAATGCCATTAAGTGGATTGTGGTCAGGTATATCAGCTTCCAGAAATATTTTCCAAGACTGTGAAAAAAAGGAAGAGTTGTTTTGGTTTGAGGGGTTATTATTGTTAAATGTTTATTGCAGAGAATTTGAGAGGAATGACTCTAAGGAGAGTGGCTGAAAACGGTTGTACTATTGCTTCTTCAAGTTACCAAAGCAACAGTATCACATAGCTTTGGCTTTAAAAAAAAATAAAAAAATTAACCTGACTGACGGTAAAAGGTTGGATGTCTGAGTGGCTGACAGGTTTGGTTTAAGATGTCGTGGTTCTGCTTTGTTATTTGTCGATAAGGGGATTGGACACAAACACACACAAAAAAGGACTTGTATTTACAGAACACACAGCCACGCACGCACACAGATCTCAAAAACATGCACACTCACATACACACTACTATTAGTTCTTCTACTACTACTAATGATCATGATGTTTCAATAGGAATAGGAAGAAATTAAAATGCACTATTGTGGTGGTGATTTGATAAACCCTGTTTTTATTAGTTAAAAAAATAAAGCATTTTCCAATTCTCATAACCGGGTTTACTCATTTATTCACCATCTCTCTGCCGATTTTTCTCAACCACTTATTTGTCCACTTCTCATCCATCTGAGCACACATCCAACCCTGCCATCCCCCCTGGTAAACTCCCACCATGCACCTGAAACAGTGTTGCCCCCCTACACAGCTAAAACCCTATCTGCCTCACTAGAAAACATCTCTGCCATGTAACAACACCTAAACACAGAGGTCTGAGTAGAAATCTCAACAGATATGCCTGCAGGAAGCCTCCTCTTTCTTCATCTCCCTAACAACACTATTGCGCCAGCTAAGTGCGTGATTATACTGTATTGTTACATGCAGCATGAGCAAAAACATTTAACATGTCAAAACGCACTGTGCAATCAGAGCATACTTGAAGCCAGGTACACAAACATGTCCATCCCAGCCAGAATGCTTTAACTGTCGACACAACCAAGCAAGCACATCTGTTGAGGTAACTGCTTAGCAAACTTAGGGTTTGAGCTGGCACGGGCCGTGTTCAAAACTGAACCCTAGTCCCCTACACCCTGGTTTCAACAGCAGGAAAAGTGGGCAAAAAAGACACACTACAAACAGTATATCTTTAACTAAGGTCAGTAAATTCAGTAGGCAGGCACATGTTTTAAAATCCTGGTTTACAGCTATGCTTTAGGTTTGCAATAACTCAAATGTAATTTGACCCTTGACTGGGTTTGATGTAGTGCCTGTTGAGGAACAAAAACAAACCAAAAGAGAAAGCCTGGTCTCCTCCAGTGTGTTGCGTGGTCTAGGGCTTGTTTCAGGACAGAGCTGTTAAATAGTTACTGTATGTCTCCACCTTCCTCCCTCCTCCTGATGTGCAAATTGCAAGATTCTCTTAAGTACGACTCCACATAGAAACACTGGACATTTAGCACTAGGTCTATATATATCAAACAAGTATATCCTTTTTCCAATACACAGTATACATACACTCATACACAATTTCACACGCAAACACAAACACACCACAGAGCACTTTTTTCTGTGCACCTGTACAGTTAGCAGTGTGCATTTATCCAATGTCAGTCAACTAGTATCTTTTGCAGGAGGGACAACATGATCCGGAAAAAAAAGCATCTGCATTTATCGAAAGGCTAATCAACAAATGCAGTACATGTTATATAGGTCATTGAGTGTTTGTGTTAGCATGTTTATGTGTATGGACAGACACAGACCAGCATGACTACACTACAAATGTATGACACCCTTCAAATGTTCTGTGGCGTGAGCTTCTGCCCGATGCTCAGTCTAATGTTGAACTTCGTTGGGATAATTCAAAGTCTTTTTCCTCATTAATCCTTAACACCAGACCCCAAACTTTCAAACGCACATTCCAATACTTTTCGCTCGCTCTTACACGGCTAGCCGGATGTACAAGCCCACATGCTGAAAACCGACTTTACTTCCGATTAAATTTTGTTGCCATCCCTTTCTTTCTTTCTTTCTTTCTTTCTTTCTTTCTTTCTTTCTTTCTTTCTTTCTTTCTTTCTTTCTTTCTTTCTTTCTTTCTTTCTTTCTTTCTTTCTTTCTACAATTCTCTTTATCTTCTACCTGGAGTTGTCTCTAATCCCTCATCCCCCCCTTGTTTTCTGATCTCATGGCACTTCCACTCCTACGTTACCAGACAAGCCCTTCGCCTTTTCCAAAAGCTTCACCTTTCCAAAGTGCTGTTGCTACTTTCTTACCCTTGTCAAAGTAAAAAATTAAATCTAAAAACATACAGTACTGCGTAAATAAAGAGACAACAACAAAGTTGTCGGCTGTACGGTGAGTGTGACAGGTGTGTTAAGTGCTTTGAAAAATCTTGACCCTCTCGGAAAACTGACGTACAGATTCTCTCGATTACGCTCACACAGCCTCTCGATTTAAAAGAAAGATGTGTTTGTGTATGTGAATATACAGTTTATATATATACACATACACACACACGATAAGAATTGTTTGAAGCCTTCCTCTTAACTTTCTTCAAGTAAAGTTCGCCAACCCAGTGTGTTTGCACGCGTATGTATAAGGTTAGGGTATCACACATATGCATTTACAATGACCCACCTAGGTTCAATCTATGGATTAAAAGACCCCTGATAAAGGTTTTTCTTTTTTTTACAATCATTGACAACAACTATCTATGAGATAGAAGATGAGGGTTTAAGGAAAAAAATATATTAAAAATTAAATTTGCTCAAGATGAAAGTAAAGACTCCACTGTCACCAAACTGAACAGAGTAAGTGTTGTTCCCTCTGTATTGTGCGGCACACTGGCACCACCTGATGACATGCTGGGTAACACATTGTTTATTCATAGCATAGGAGACAAGGGGAGTTATGTTTTGTCCAACTCCCGTTCCAGTTTAGCAAATTAAAAATTTCACAATTTTCCCACAAATCCTTCATGCTCAGCATCAGCTGACATTTTATCACCCCTGTGGCCCAGTGCAAAATCACTGGCGTGGCCAGAGGTGGTGTTTTTTTTTTTTTTTTTTTTATCCGAGCAGCCTCACAAGCAGTGCACAGGGAGTGAAATCACTGTCTAGAAGCAAAGTGTGAGCTAATTCAATTTGAAATGTACACAATGTTGAATGTGTAGCCAGCCAAGAAGAGCCACCGAAGAGCCCCTGTGTGCCGCACAGCCACCAATACACATTTAGCACGCTTAACAAATCTTTCACCATAAGTCATATCATGAAAACCACCAAAACGGCACCATTTTGCTTGTGTTATATTAAATCCATCTATAAAAAAATGTGTTATTAACTACATGGATTTAATGTAAGGTGATACCATGTAGGGCAAACCTTTACCTCTACAGTACAGTATTCAAGATAGAAAAATAAAAACAGAAAACAAAAACTTTTAAAACCAAGACAAAGGAAACATCATTGTGGGCATTCGTGTTTTTGTTGTTTTTATAGAATCCTTTTTATGCTTCCAAATCCCAAATGGTTATAATAACAGTCCTGGCTAGTCTTCACTTGCCAATATTGGACCTTCCCTCGATGCTGACTTTCACCTGGTGAGAGATAAAGGAAGGTTTGGGCAGGATCAGGGGCGGCTCCTCCTCTGATCTCTCCACTTTCCGACCCTCTGGGGCTGACCACCTCCTCTTCCTGCTTCCCGATGGCTTTCTGAAGACGGCTTCTGCAGAACTAGCAACCTCACCTTTAGAGACTGACCCTCTTTCCTCTCCGTTTTCCACATTGCAGGGGCCCGCTCCACTCCCGTTCCCACTTCCACCCTTCCCTCTCTGGTTGATGCCATTCTCCCGCTCGCCTTGCCTGGAGCTCTGGGGGGCGTCTGAGGCCGCTCTGTGGGCTTTGAGGTGGCCGTGGCTGGGGGCTGGGGGGGCCAGCTCCAGGGCTTGAGTCTTCCTCAGAGATCCGTTCCTCAGGTTCTTGAGGGTCAGCGAGATACAAACATCGCCCACGGAGAGCTTGGTGCAAGGCAGCTCCAGGAGCCGCGTGGTCCGGTCAGGGCAGCACGAAGACCAGCCTTGGCCGAAGACGAAGAAGGGGTACTCCACCAAGACCTCCACACTCACCTGGAGAAGACAGGGAAATGGTGGAAAGATTTCATTAAACACAAAGAAAAGGTGCTTGGAATACCCTAAATAAATTGGTATTTTTGCAGTATTAATCTGCTTCATTGAGCTGCTGACCCCTAGTAAAAGCGGCCACCTAAGAAATACAACTAAATCCTCATTACTGCATACAAGCACATGACATTGCCTTCTTCCAACGTAGCCCCACACAAAATGTGCAGACATTTCTCTATTTCTTAAACTATTTGTGTTTGTGTTTATGTAGGACGACATCATTCAAACAGTGACAAGAGAGATCGCTGCTAGTCGGAAACTACAAGGACTTTACTTTGGTCTAAATTTAACCGAACGAAAAAAAGTTTTTTGGAACACGCAGTCCTTAAAAACTGTGAGACACTTATGTAACGTGACACTTATGGTTTCTTAGAGGCACAGCTGGATATTGTTGGCAAAGATAGAATTAGAAAAGAAAAACAAACATTCACTGGGAAGAAATGTCCTTGTATCCAAAAGGGGGGATATATTTCAATGGAACAAATGGAAGACTGCCATGCTCTTATCTTACGAGTTGTGGGCTAAATTCTGTACTATTAGCACTGATTGTGGTCTATTCTGCATCATTTGTATATGTATGCATGACTGGAGGGTGGGGGGGGGGGGGTTGTTGAGATAGAGATGAAAAGAGGATTTTACAAAGGGAGGGCGGGTTGAATGAGAAGAGGAGCGAGGAAGCGAGTGTGAACAAGAACAATGTCAAGAACGATGCGAGTGTGAGATGCATCAAACAAGACCCCTCAAAGCAAACGGCAGGCAACATTTTCCCTCCCGTATTATGTAATTAATTCTTTATTTTTTTAGACTTAGTCCTCTGAGTGTGGACTGCTGCTATCAACTCTCAGGGAAAGAAAAAAAAGTAAGAAGAGCCGCTGAGAGAAAGATGAGTCTTTGAAAGATTGTGTCAGCTTGTGTGTGGGGTATACACTATCAAAGAGCAGCCCAGGGAGGGAGGGATGGATGGTTAGAGATGTGCTGTGTGTGTGGGTGGACGGACGAGTCACAGCGCCGTGGACATGATGAAATAGATCGAACGGGCTTTAACGCAAACCCTTCAAAGACGGCGAGGTAAGGCTGCATGTGTGAGTAGGTGAGTGCGTTTGAAGGGACTCGGGAGATCCAGATTGAGAAAATAGAAAGATAAATTCTGCCATAGTGTAAAATGGTAAGAGATTACTGAGGGATCAAAGTTACAACAAAAAAAGTGAGAGTTCAATAATGTGACCCATGGAACCTTTGATAGAACAAACATATGGAAATAAAGCATGTGACCTGAGCCTACATTTCATTCGGTGTGCATAAGGTATTATACAGGGAGAAACTAAAGTCACATATCAAAATAATATTTAAAAAATTTTTTTTTGGGGATTCAAACACGGAAAGTACACAGTAGCAATGTGCCAATGTATCAGTGCATTCATATTCAGGGTGTCACTGAATAATTGAAAGGAAACCTGATGTGTATATTCCCACACTGAACTCTGTGACCTTCTCTAAAGCTTGTAATCAGAATATGTTTGTTACATCACTGCCATCCTGCTACATTGAATTTAGTTAGAGATTAAATGAGAGAGAGTCATTAATAAGGCAGTAGCTCAACACTTGTCTTTCATCATTAATAACACCAGCCACATAAAATAGTGTAGATAGGCGCATTCTTACATCTCATTAGAGCAATGGCAAACTAGAGTGGGGCTGATAAGCTTGGCACTGCATTAAACTTTGGTTTTCAAACTTATGATTTTTAGGGCTTTAATAAAATGTAAACATAAAAAAGCTGAAAAGGACTATATAGAAGATGTAAACAATTAATCCAAAAGTTAAATCCCTAGTCCTAATGGTGATAAACTACCATAATAAAGTCTGCAAAAAACACGAAAAGAGCAAGCATTAAAGGAATAGTTCCACTGCCTCACAGAGTTAAACGAGATCGATGTTTGTGTGTGAAATGTACATGAGAGACAGCCCTGAGAGTCGATTAGCCTAGTTTAGCATAGTGCTGGAAACAGCGGGAAACACATTGAAATACACTACTACTACAACAACTAGCTAACACATCTAATGTAAACAAGCTAATCAGTACAGCTCCTCAATGTAAAACATCAAGTTCTCCAAGAAGTCTCTGTACACTTGAACATTAACATTTACTCTGGCTCAATTGTTAACTACACGATAATTATATCAATCAATCTTTCGCCAGAAAGTGGAAAAAGTGTATTTCCCAAAATGTCAAACTATTCCTTTAAAAGTGCTACGAGGAACTTTTTAATATTTCTCAGTTTTCCTCTGATGATCATACATTACATGTTACAGCAAACAAGATCATCAGTGCAAAGTTTGCTATTTTTATATAGTTTTTCTTAATGCCTCTGTCATGAGTACGTTCACCCATAACACTACCGCTTTTGTCCAAAGGGGGTGCAAGAATGAACACAAAGGTAAAGTTCCCCGGAGCACCTTTAATAACACAGTTGCTGATTGTCTCTCACCTGTGCACGGTGCTCGCCCACAGAGAACTGCACCACGGCGAAGTTGGCTGAGGCGCCGCTCCCTTCGATGCGCTCCACCGTGGACGAGTCGATCTTCAGCTCGCTGCTGATCTCGGCGCTCTGGATGAAGTCCTCCGTCTTCAGCTCCTCCACGCGTTTCAGTTCTCCGTTGGCCAGCTGGATGATGGAGCCCTTGATGAAGTATGGGGGCAGGGCGGGAGCGGACGCCGCATCGGATGAAGTAGGAGGAGCAGAAGAAGAAGCCGTGTCGGGAACAATGGGGAGGTGAAGGTGGGCTTGGACCACCACACCTGAAGCGGCCTGGTGGTACGAACCACTGTGGCTTTCCAGACGTTCTCCTTTGTGGGCGGCGGCTATGTACGTGTGTGGGAGTGTGGTAGGAAACGGTGCAGCTTGGGTGGACGACGATGTTACGTGGGAGGTGACGTGTTCCAATGTGGTGACTCCGCCACCACCACCGCTGACGGGGATAATGACCGGCTGGGCGCCCGGAATGAGTAAGTGTTGTTGTAGGCCCGTGTGGTAGCCGATTGGCATGTGCTGGCTCCCGCTGCCCCCTGCGATGTAACCAATGATAGGCGTCTGAGGGTAGATACTAGTGGCGGAGGGGAGCCCCATCGACAGTGACTCTGTGGCGCTGTGGGTGGTCTGGATGACGGTCTGGGGCGACAGCGTGCCGACGGCTGCTTTCAGGCTGTTGACGCTTAACGGGGGAGGAAACGTGAACGTGGACGTGGTGTTGGAGGAGGAGGCTGTGCGATTGACAGGCTTGCCCAGGATGATGCCCCCTCTCTCCACCAGGTGCGAGGTTGTCAGCTTGTCGGGGCTGGCTCTGGGCGTGACCAGCTGGTGGTGGTGGTCCCCGTGGCTGTTGGGCATTAACATGACAGAGGTTCTCAGACCTGAGGGATCGTGGGTAGAGTAGTCTGATGGCAGAACCAGATGGCGGGTCTCGTAGGGGGACAGAGAAGAAGTGGCGTCCCGCGATTTGCTCCCTGGCTTGGAGAGGCCTCCAGAGGACTCCGGTGATGCCCCAAACCGCCGGCCCCTCTCCAGTCCTCCGTTGTGGAGCTCTCTGGGTCTGGAGCCGCCTTCCTCTCTCCTATTGGTGTTTGGCGCGTCCGTATACTGCACCACCACCTGGGACATCCCGTGTGTGGCCAAAGTATGGTGGGGGTACTGCAGAGACTGGAGGGGAAGGTGAACGCCGCCTTGGTGGTGGTGATAATTTGACGGGACGGTCCGCGGGGAGGTGGACATTTGAACGTGGTAAGAGGCAGGGTCTGTAGAAGGCGGCGGCATGGAGGTACGTGCTGTGCATGCTCTCTGCTGCTGTTCGTGTTTGGAGGCCTGCGAAGGACTGCACACCGTCTCTGTGTGGGACGACCGGGCCGAGGAGGAGGAGAGGGGTGGAGGGGGAGGGGGAGGGAGAATCTGAGGGGAGATGTAGCTGGTGTATGGGGCCGTGTAGGGCGAGGCTATGAACTGCATGTTGGGAGGCAGCTGGGCGTAGTGGACAGTCCCTCCCACCGCCGACTGCGAGAGCGGGGATGTGTACACCGCAGGCAGGGAGGAGACTAGCCTCAGTGAGGAGGAGGAGGAGGACGAAGAGTCCGACATTGTGGAGAAGAGGGATTTGTATTGGGCCGCGCCGTCAGACTGACCGGAGCCACGGTGCCCGCCCGCCAAGCCGCCACTGTCGTGCCCGCCTGCCACGCTGGCCAGCCACGCCATGTTCTCTGTGCACTGGCTGTCGCTGGCGGGCGGCATGACGGGCAAGCGAGTCTCCGACGGTAACGTGCTGGAGGGGATCTCCCTCTTCTTTGGGGGCAGACATTCATTACTGCGTTCCTGGTTGGATTTCATGCTGGATTCCACTTCAACCGTCCCTCAACTGAACTTTCCGTTATCCCTCCTTAACTTTTTTTGGCCTTTCCTCTATCTTTTTAGTTCCCTCTCTTTGACTTCTCCTTCACTTCCCTGTCTCTCTTTCTTCTTACTTCCGATGATGCGTTCCCTTGTCTCACTTTAATTAGCTAGAAGTTAACTTTCCCAATCTTCTCTCTTCTTCACTTTCTATCCAGTTCACACAAGGGGCCGTTGAAACAAGTCTTCTTTAATATCAGAGAAGATCCAGACCACTAAAAAGCAGCTGAGGAAGGATAGAAGATGGAGATGAAGATATGGAGAGAGAGAAAGAGAGAGAGAGAGGGAAGGGGTATGGGGCTGTGTGTTTGGTCCAGGGGTCTTTAGCGGCTGAGGGCTGAGCTCAGTGCGGTAGGGGAGAGCGTCACGACGTCACACCTGCTGCTGCCGCCGAGGACGACGGGGGGCCGAGTGCGTCGCTCTTCATGCGGAATCATTTCCCTGCAAAAGCAAGCCTGCCGTCACCCAGCACAATCCTGCAGAGGAGAAAGATAGATAGACTGTTAGGGAAACATGTGGACATAATATAGGTCAAATACAAATGAGACGACATTTATATCTAGATTATGTTCACGGTTTGTTTATGTTCACAGTCTCTAAAGCTAAACAAAAATAACAAAAGTATGTAGTTACTTATCGTAAGTGGTCTGTGCAAATGTAAAACGTAACTTATGACTATTTGATTATAACAACTTATCAATGTCAATGTAGCAACTTTAAACTGCCATAAAAAACAATAAATAAAAATTCAAGCAGTTCCAATGGGTTTACAGCAATTTGCACGCCTCCCCACTAATAGTAATCGAAACGATCCCAAGGAGCATCTAGCACCTGCAGTACTTGCACCTCTCATGACAAGACTGCGGTGCATTCAAAAGTGAGAGTGTGTACAACATGTGTGTGTGTGCCATCTGTTAGAGAGGACCCCCTGCTGCAAAAGATGGAAATCTGGGTGTGAATCTCATAAATAGTGTAAGTGCACGCACGCACACACACACACACACACACACGCACACGCACGCACACACACACACACACACACTCTTGCTTACTCCAACACTCAGCCACCTGGGCATATTCAATTATGCTGACGCATGATCTATTCCTGACACAAACTCTCCTTCAACAACCAGTGCGCAGAAGCACGTACACCGGCTCATGTGTTTGTCCAACTTTAAATGCGTCACATTTGCACTCTTGAAAGTCACTTGACCAACACACTATAAACTTGCACTAAAAATGCAAAGCTTGGATGGCTGTTGTTACAGCAACAACAGGCTTACTGCAATATAGGTCTGTCAATTTTCTTCCCCAGTTATGAACATGCCAAGTCCGGGCTGTTTCGTGCGACTGTGGAATTTGCAGAAATAATCATCAGGATCATTGTAATAGAAGACAACAATTAAATATATCTATATGATCTCTGTAGCTGCAAAGCCAAAAAAAAACACTTAATCTTCCAACCCGAAAGATTGGGTCAACACCTCGAGGACTTCTTGAAGGCTTGTTTGAAATTCCTGCAGAGTGATACAAATTGCCCCCACTACGTGTGTGTGTGTGTGTGTGTGTGTGTGTGTGTGTGTGTGTGTGTGTGTGTGTTTGTATGTTCTTGAGGAAGTGGGACATCTCGCAGCTGATTCCTTTGATTTGGGAAGTGCTTCTGCGCTGTCACAACAGAGACACGCGGTAAAAACACATGCAAAATTCACATGCATGTATGCTTTACAAGAGCCCCCCCACGTGCGCGCTCAAATCCAGACACTTCTCTCAAGCACAGGCCATCTGTTCTGATAAAGCAGACTTGACTCGGATGGGCTGAGAAGTATACTGCTGAATGAACGGCGAGGTAAAAGCACAGACAATCTACTCCAGTGCTTCACTCCACTCCTCTCTCCTGCCTCAGCCTGCCCACCTCTCCTTCTTCATGACTCCGTTCTCAATTATCATACTTCCATCTAATGGTTTCTCGTTCTTGGCATCCTTTTCTTTTCAATCTCTTGTTACTTGCCTCTTAACTGCATCACACAACACGCACTGTGCTGGTCACACCATCATTTGTCGTAAAATACAGCTTGTATTTCACAAACTTTTGCGTTAGAGACATTTCACATCAGCTCTTGTCATATCAAACACTGAAAGTGTATTCTACACACCCAGCCGAAGATCTGTTCATGCCGCCATCAACGAGAGCTTTTTTCCTCAGATTTCATTTCATTTTAGCAGTTCACTCTGGCATGTGTGAAAAGGTTTTACAGTGTATGTTTCTCCTGAGATTTGCTTAATGGGATATGTTGACACATCTGTCTTTGAATAATGGTGTGTGCTAAGATAAGCACCATATAAAGATTACTGGGAGGTAAGCTACCACTAGCCTACAAGAAAAGTGGTTTGTCATATTGTTGCATGACTGCTGACTTAAGCAGTTATACAATAGGAAAATAAAACTTGCAATAAGAGATGATTGGCCACTTGGAGGCAGCAGAAACAAGCAGGTAAACAACACTGACATATTATACCTCGGTTATGTTCATATGGCAAACTGTGTTGCCTATTGAACAATCTGCTATATTACACAAGCTAATCGCCAACTTTGTCCGTCTTGCAGTTCTATGCTGGCCGCAAAGCTATGATTGGTTGAAAACAGATGCCTACTGTGTTCCTCTTTATACATAATTCTTTTTGTATTTTCTTTAACATGTAGCATTTTTGAAGGGAGCCTGAGACTCATCTTGAGACCCCCTTTACACTAGACCTTTCATGTTACATAACTGCTATGATTCTTTCTTTAAATATTGATAAGAGCATATTTAAGTTTATCTTGCAGTGTAAGTGAGAGATGAAAGGAGAGAGAAGGGATAGAAGACTGTGCTATCATTGACGGAGAAGAAAGAGTCTCAACAGAGAAAGATACCAGTTTGCAAGCCTGCAAACATTTGTAGTTTTAACAAATGAGTCAAAAGTCAGAGGAAGATCAAGAAAGAGATTCGAGGAAGGGATAAAGAGAGGGAAGAAAGTGAGGACAGTGGAGGGGGAACAGGGATATGAGAGTATAGGAAAGGCTTAGGACACATGGGAGACTTGGAGAGAGGGGGAGAGAGAAAGAGACCAGCTCAACTGACCTACATTGCAAAAAGAGAGAGTATTGCTTCACTGAAACTGACACTCAAGCACACATTCACTGAAAAGCTGTGTCACCTGAATCTTGCTGAGGTTGCAGCGTGCGCATGTGTGTGAGTGTGTGTGTGTGTGTGTGTGTGTGTGAGCGTGTGATTGAATGTGTGTGTGTGGATATCAGATGACCTGTAACCCAAGCCGCCTGTCCTCCATGTGCTTTAGTCTCTTTCACACACACACACACACACACACACACACACACACACACACACACACACACACACACACACACACACACACACACACACACACACACACACACACACACACACACACACACACACACACACACACACACACACACACACACACACACACACACACACACACACACACACACATTACCAAAGTCTGTGTTTGTGTGTTCTCTCTGTAACACTTGTCACATTTTGAAAAACTAACTTTGTGTGAGCATGTGAGTCAGTATCCTTAATTGTTCACTCATCCCGTACACTATTGCCCTTCTACGGTCAAAACAGTGGGTGGTGTGTATATGTCATGCTTTTCTTTCTAGCACACACACACACACACACACACACACACACGCACACTCTCTCTTTTTAGAGAGTATGTGGTTCCCTTAATAAATAAAGTTTATAATTATTTAACTTTGAAATCTTTTTATAAATATGTGCAGTGTTTCACAATGCGGTAACTACGGTCATTTGGAACAATTACAACATGTTTACAAGAGCAAAAGACTGTCAAAGACACGAACACTGGGTTTCACAGTTCTCCAGTGTTAAAGCAGCATCTCTCTTCTGTAATAAAAAAGCCAATATACAATACACAATGAAATAATTAAATCTTAAAGATCCCTTTTGGGTTCAAAGTTTCTCTGCACTAACTGTTCGCAATGCTCTTCAACCTAGTGACATAGTCATACCATAGAAGTTTAGCAAAATGTATTGTGTTTGCTCCAGAGACCTACAGTTCAGTCTTATGAGATGGATGAATCACACACAAAATATGTATGCAATTTTTTGACTATATAATAACCGCAGCGTTAATGTTGTGCTTATTAAGGATATTGCTTCAGAATCGAATGAGTTGCCAATTACTTTAACTAACGTGTCACAAGCTTTTAAATAAATGCTACGCTGATTAAAACAACTGCTGTGCATGGGCTACAAATGTCTGTTGCATTTGAGTCTGTGTGCGTGCGTGATTGCCCAGTCATAATCATGATCAAAGGGATAACGTCCAACGTGATGTGTTATCTCACTACTAAATATAGTTCCACTGGAAAGAACAGTGTTGCTGCAGGCTCAGGCTTACACTTCTGTGTCTCTCTCTATCCACTTCTCCATTTCTTCCTCTCTGTCCCTCCCTTCTCGCTTTTTTCCCCTCTGTGGTTTTTCATTAGTGTGGGTGTGTGTGTTTGCATATGTAGATGCATGTGTGTGTGTGTGTGTGTGTGTGTGTGTGTGTGTGTGTGTGTGTGTGTACACATTACAGGGACTGCTGCCAGACTGGGAACTCTGACAAGGCTACCACTCTCCCTACTAGTGACTACACACAAACAACAAATACACACACACACACACTTGAGAGTATGGTCAGATAGTGAGCGGAGGTAATGGAGTATAATGGAGGACAGATGGAGTTAGAGAAGCAGAGGGGAAGAGAAGAGGGAGGGGGTATGACAGAAAACGAGAGGTGAGAGCAAAGAGAGAGAGAGAGAGAAAGCGAGAGAGTGGTTAACACACACTCTCTCTCTCTCTTACACAAACAAAGAAAGACAGATATGGAGAGAAACAAATGGCTGTCAGAAAAAAAGAGTGTCCCCTTTTCAGAAAAAACAAACACTTGAGAGCTGCGTTGCATGACTTGCACTTTCTCACCCCTCGGCTACCCTAAGGGTTTGGTGGGTGGGTGGGGAAACAGACCGTCAGTGGGGAGAGAGCTGAGGAAGAAGAGAGCCAAAGGGAAGAGCAATGTGTGAAGAAGAGAAGAGAAGAGAAGAGAAGAGAAGAGAAGAGAAGAGAAGAGAAGAGAAGAGAAGAGAAGAGAAGAGAAGAGAAGAGAAGAGAAGAGAAGAGAAGAGAAGAGAAGAGAAGAGAAGAGAAGAGGGTGATTGAGTGAAATGGGTAAAACAAGCGACCGCCGATTGTAGGAGAAAACTAGGGCAGACGCAGTACGCACTTTCAAATGGCATACTGTGACACAACAAGACAAGTGTTCGGGACACGCACACACATATGCTGACTTTCTCTCTCTCACACACACACACACACTTCTTTCAGAGCGTGCGTAAAACTGTGTAAAGTGTACTTACCAGGGAAGCAGGAGTAGCCCACTTCTGCAGCATGCTCTCCGCTCCCCGCCTCATTCCTTTCCTTCCCTTCCCTAAACTTCTCCTCTGTCCCTTGCAGAGCGATCCCTCTCTCCCCTCCTCAAGTTGAAAATCCCAAAGCAGATTCGGTGTACTGGTGCTACACCCCACTCCCCCCCCATACACAAACACACCCCTGACACACACTCCCGGCCAACAGTCCTCTCCTAAATCTTGACAGCGAGGCAGGAAGCTCCCTCACAACCGCTTATACACAGCGCTCAGGTGCTCACAGACACACACACACACACACACATAATTGGTAGCACACACTTGCACACGCCCACAGGGAGGGAGTCCCGCATGCAGAGCTCCAATGTGTATTACGCAAGGGGCTGAACGCAAGCCAGAGTTCTCACACTTGTCTGCCCTATACACACACACACACACACACACGCTTGCTCACTCACACATACACACACACACACAGGGCCCCTCCCACGGTTCGCTCGGCCAACTTCATCAGGTATTCATTCAAAAAACACACACATGCCAGCTGGCTGCACGCCCAGAGACCGCTTACAAGCAGTGAAAAAAGAACGAGAGAGAGAGAGAGAGATAGAGAGAGAGAGAGAGAGAGAGAGAGAGCGAGAGAGAGAACGGGAGGTTTTTTCAGTGAGAAGGGCAGAGGGGGAGTGTGGGAGAGATAAAGAGGGAGGGAGGGTGAGATCGTGAGTTGTGGAGATTAGAGAGAGAAAGAGAGTACACGAAAGAGTGACACATGGACAGCTCGTGTACATATACAGATACACGTGTATCTAAGGCTGCCTTCATCTGTCTTTTTTCGTCCTTTTCTCAATTATTTAATTTATCATGACCTGTGAAATGCTACCCAGAGCCAAAGCAACAGTCTAAAAAAACACAAGCAATCCCTCACATTTGAGAAGCCGCAACTAGATAACGTTGCCTGCTAAATATAAAGTTGATTGATGTACTATTACATGCATAATCAATACACTTGCCCATACATTATATATATATACATACACACCGGTAAAGGCACTAACTACATCCTCTCACACATGCAAACACACTCCTATCGGTTTATATGCTCAAAGACGCAGGCTTGACAAGAACATAATGTAATCTACACAGGCAACACCAGAACCACTATCTATGTTCCTCCATTTATAGATATAGTGGGTGTAATGCTGATTCAACAAGGTTTCACTTCCTACTCCTGACCACTAGGTGTCATGACTGATTACCGCACTGTACATACATAGTACAGCAGTCTATTTCCGTTAGTTAGCTGACCTAGTTAAAAGACCATTTGGAAGTAAATATAGATGAAAAGTGCAACTCAATGCTAAGAGATGTAGCACGCAAAGGTGAAGAAGTGAACGCTCGCTCATCATGTGATGTTAAAAACACACGCTCACACACGTACACACACATTTGCAGGGTTGTAATGGTTCCCACTAGACTCAATGGGTCTAAACAAGCACTAAAAACACATCCTGTTTGTGTTTGGTGGGCCTTCCTGTCAGCTTGCTATCAATCCTGGCGTCAGCATTGGATTTGTTTAAACCATTGCAGGGCAGGAGAAGGCCTTCTTAATGTTTGCTTTTAATGAGGTTAAAGCTGGGGTGGAGGATTTGGGGAGAAAATGGCAGTTGGGATAGAGATTCGAAACCAAATACCTCAACCGCTCCACTTGTTCTCTTTGGTCCCTCCCCTAGGGTCCCTCCCTGACACGCTCTACAACACCAACAAAGTCGTGCCAAAGTGAATGGACAGTCCCAACAGCCAATAAGAACAGAGAATCGGAGCCTCGCTCTGATTGGTCAAAATGTACAGCTCATGTTAACTTTGACCAATCAGAAATCACATACCCCAGCTTTAAGACTGAGGACTAAATAGAACACACAAAATGAACACTAAGAAGGTTGAGCTTGGGTAAACGGATTGAAAAGTGGTAACCTGAGAGTTATTTGTGGTGTTTAAAAAAAAATATATATTTTGGAAAGCATGATGTGTATTGTGCAGGAGTGGCACAGTGTTCATATTCTCAAGACTTTGTGTTCGTGCAGTTTGACTCCCTGTAGATAGTGTTCTGTTTTTTTGGTTGTTGATACAGTTCCGCAATAATAATGCAATAAATACAAAAAGCGCTGCTGGGCGGACAAATCGCTAAAATGTACTTCCTGTTATGAAACGTAAAACCATTTACTTAAGTACCCATTTCCAGTTTGTCTATCTGTGTGTTGCGACAAACCATTGCTGCACTGTCACTAGCGCAATTACTGAAACAAACAAAACAAAAACTAGTGAAAAAGATACAGATACAGAGACTCAGTAAACAGGTAAGAATGAGACAGGAGGAAAAAACCAGACTAGACTAGACTGTTTTGTTTGGGCGACCTCAGCGGCACTGCTAAACAAAAAAAAAAAATCACCTGTTGCCTTGGCAGCTAAGTGAAGCCTCTCCGCATTTAATCATAATTCATTTGTGTGTGTGTGGGTTTGTTTACAATCTGCCCGCCAAGCAAAAGCAGTGAGAGACTGACAGACAGACAGAGAGAGAATGTGGGTGGGTAGAGAACAAGCACAAAGAGATAAGGAAAAAGAGAATCAGTTTATGAGATGTTTTTGGAATGGTGAATTCGGTTCAGCATAATGTAACTTTAAGCTGGTCTGTCTATATATCTTAAACCTTAAAAATTTCCAATCAACTTATACACTCAGTGTTTTACTGTCCCTGAGCCCTAAACATCTCTTTATAAACCTTGTCATAACCTTGTCATAACTTACAACTCTTCTTCATGACATGATGGATTCTATGTCTGCTACTGCATTAAATCGCTCAGGTCTCCTAGCTCTTTCAGACAGCTGCAACTTGAGAACAACACAGGAACTTGTAAAGTGTTGTTTTGAATGCAGATGACAAAACTGTATTTGTTTCTTATCATTAAGACATCTTGAAATGATTTACTTGCGGTGAACCCGGGCCATTCTGCTGATCCATAACCAGGAATAGTGGAAAACAAATCCTACAGTTTTCTCTCCTGTAATGTCCTCAGAGTCTTATATAGGTTCCTCTAAACTCACTCTAATGTGAAGCACAGTAATATGTTCCTCGGCAAACACTGCTCTGCTCTCTCGCTCTGTCTCAGTCAGAGCCAGTCACTAAGGAAACTGATGAAAAGCGTCTATATATATACACACACCTATCGACATTATTGCAGACTTTCGCCGATTCGTCTCGCTCTCTCCAACACATACCGACACTCTCTTGCTCTCACCGTCGCCCCCACAAACACACACACACACACACACACACACACACACACACACACACACACACACACACACACACACACACACACACACACACACACACACACACACACACACACACACACACACACACACACACACACACACACACACACACACACACACACACACACACACACACACACACACACACACACACACACTGTGGTAATAACAGCAATCCATGCTCACCACTGCCGTTCCTACACTCTCTCTACCCATCTATCCCTATCCCTATCCCCATCTAGTCTGCTTTTATTTGTCGATGTATTTCAATCTGTCTCTGTGTGTATGTGTGAAACCA
This sequence comes from Ammodytes marinus, assembly GCF_949987685.1. NCBI lineage: Eukaryota > Metazoa > Chordata > Actinopteri > Uranoscopiformes > Ammodytidae > Ammodytes > Ammodytes marinus. The sequence goes on from NC_137221.1 coordinate 12,938,256, forward strand.
CACAAATACACACACACGTTTACTTATCTCACTTTTGGGGTATTTACATAGACTTAAATTCATTCCCTTGGGACTTACCCTAACCTAAATCAGAACCAATGACCTACGTTAAAATCAGCGATAACCAATCAGGGAGAAGACTTGTGACCCAGTAAGCAAAATCAGTCCCCCAATCAACTGCTGTTAAGTCTAATGTGCAACCCTGAAAGTCAGAAACAGAAACAGAAACACACACACACCGCTGTAAGCAAGGCACACCCTTATTTCAACATCTTAATGGTGTCAAACCTGTGCTCTTCATCATCTATCATTCATAAGCTTTTGTAAACATTACATAATCGTGTTAACAGTGTCCTCCTCCGAAACTGTGGGCCCATTCACACACTCAACAAAGATCTTCCACTTCTCAGTACCCCTTCATGTCTCTGTCTCTCTCTCTCTCACAAACCCTCTGCCAGGCTGCGTCAACTTGCTGACAGTGTAGTGTACTACTTCAGCACAAGCCACATCCCATTCACAAACCTACTAATCCACACACACACACACACATTCTCACACACACACACACACACACACACACACACACACACACACACACACACACACACACACACACACACACACACACACACACACACACACACACACACACACACACACACACACACACACAAAAACATGCACACATGGACACACGCACGCATGTGTGTGCAGGATTAGGGAGGTACTGGAATGGACGAGCAAATCACTACTAAGCTCCTCTATTGCGGTATAATTCTACTGAGTACAAACACAGAGACACATACACACACACACACATAAAATGCATAAATATGCATACATGCACATGTGAGCACGCAAACAGGAGTTGGTGCTCTCACTCTTTCCCTGTCACACATGTTCCAAAGCACGTATGCACCCCCCCCCCCCCCCCTCCCACACCCCCAACAAAGGCAGTCATCACAGACATTCAGACACACAAAAATGCGGGCTAATAGCCAACACACTCAAGGGCAAAACGCAGACATAAATACCTCTGAATATTATTTCAAAGACAATATATACTATAATCCCGCTTGGAGAATGTGTGTCACTGCACAAAATGGCAGTACAAGAGCAATGTTAAAAGAGAAATGTGCGGAGAGAAAAGTTAAAAGTAAAAGACAGAGGAGGGGGATTGAGAGAAAAGGGACAGATAAGTGTGATTCAAACCCCACTCATCACTACACAACCCATTCATTCATTCCACCCACGCAACTATCAGTCCTTTGTCCATTCCCTCAGCATTAGACTCTTAGATGCAATGAAGGGAATTTGGCTCACTTTTGATTAAAGGGAGAATTTGCAAAACTATTTTTATCCCGGAGTATGACGGGTCAATCAAAAGCATTTAAGAACAGGTCAAAGTGTATCATGTGAGATACGATCGGAGTTTGAAGAATGTGGCTCCTGGAAGGGCAGACTGCTTTATTGCTCGATGATGATTGATGCCAGAAAGAAATTGTGAAAAATGCCCCTCACAGTATCTCCAAGCCCAAGCTCACGCATTCAAACGGAGTGCCTTCACGTGTTTACACATACAGTATATGCCCTACATTTTGAAACATGTATATGTATTTAAACATATCTTGCAGCTTTATTATATATGAAACACACTCATGTACTCAATATGTAGGGTGTCAATTACTGAGAGAGCATATTTGGTTTTAAAAAAGCAGATTATGTTCCACTTTTCACAACAACAACAACAAAAAAGCCCAAATACATGCAGGCAATTGCAGTTAGATGACTTAGCTGACGTCAGGTTGAGGACAAGCTGACAGGTGTGAGATGGGTGACTCTGAGGGACTGTAGAGAGCTTGGAGCTACACTGAACGCATGAAGAGACAAATGGTAATAAACACACAAGCTGTAGACTAATGCTGCTTTATTTGCTTGGCTTGAATAATGGCACCCACACGGAGTAGAATCACCCACACATATTTCTCAAGTTCCCAAAACACAAACAAACACACACACACACACACACATTTTTCTCTTGCATGTTAGAATAAAAGAAAAAGAAAACTGATTAATGTTCCCTGATTGTGCCTGCATGTGTCCCCATTTAGGACAGAGAAGCACACACAAGGTGAACCGCCTGTAATGGGCATAGGCAGGCAGACTGGCACTAATTGGCATGAATGGTCGTGGCGGCGGGCATTGTGTGGATGAAGAAGAGGTGGGCGACTGCTCAGCATGTGTCCTTGTCGGTGAATAATGGCTTCCAGCTTTTCAAAGGCATGAGGACAAAAATGTCAGACAGGCAGCAGCACTGCTTGAGCGCGCACACTCGCACCATCAAAGGGCCTCGGCTCGGCACAAACACACACCAAACCACACATGCAGTAATACCAGCCATCATTCACACAAACAAATTCCACACCAGTCACACGCACCACAGCCAGGCACACGCACACACACACACACACACACACACGCACCACACACAGCACAATCACAACACACTCCACAGGTGTCTGCATGCTGCCCAGCAGTGCGTCTACTCCTGAAGCTGCAAGCTGCAACAATAGGCTTAATATAAAATCCACAAACCCGTAAGCACATCCATTCAATCAAATGCTAGTATATAATCATGTTGAATAGCCATTCTGATTGCTCATCATCATCATCATCTTCAGCCGCTTATCCGAAATCGGGTCGCGGGGGCAGCAGCTTGAGCAGGGAGCCCCAAACTTCTCTTTCCCGGGCCACATCAACCAGCTCTGACTGGGGGATCCCGAGGCGTTCCCAGGCCAGCGTGGAGACATAATCTCTCCACCTAGTCCTGGGTCTTCCCCGAGGCCTCCTTCCAGCTGGACGCTCCTGGAACACCACCCTAGGGAGGCGCCCTGGGGGCATCCTTACCAGATCCCGAACCACCTCAACTGGCTCCTTTCAATGCAAAGGAGTAGTGGCTCTGCCCCGAGTTCCTCACGAATGACTGAGCTTCTCACCCTATCTCTAAGGGAGACGCTAGCCACCCTCCTGAGAAAGCCCATTGCGGCCGCTTGTACCCGCGATCTCGTTCTTTCGGTCATTACCCAGCCTTCATGACCATAGGTGAGGGTAGGAACAAAGATCGACCGGTACACACACACTTGCCTTGAGGGTGATGATGTGTATCCTCAGAAACACAAAACCCTTTGACCCTGACCCAATTTCAACACCAAAACCAATTTCTACCCGGAAGACCACTGACAAAGTGTGTGTTTATAGTTACGCCAGCGCGTATGTAAGATTTCACAGTGAAGGGAGAAATAGAGAGAGGAGGAAAAAAAACTGTGAGGAACAAAGGAGGGAGTGGCAGATGAAAACAGGAGACGAGAGAAGGAGGAAAGAAAGGGGGTAAAACAACAAGAAAATGATGTGGGGGGGCAGGAAAAGAAGCTGGAGAGAGACTTTGATGTCACCTTGTGGCACTGCAGTGAGACGGACACAGAAATAGAGAGAGATTAAAAGAGAAAGAGGGAGAGAGAAGCTTACCAGATATAATAATTGATAGAAGTCATGCAGACTACCTCCCACTCCTTAGGCAATTCATTGAGAATAATGTGTAGAATGTTTGTGTGTGCGCATGCGTGTGCACGTGAGAGAGAGGGAGAGGGAGAGGGAGAGAGTGAGTGAGTGACAGAGTAACTCTGGCTTTGGGCCTCGGGGCATTATGTAGTACTACTAGAAAATCTCTCTATGGAGACTGTGCTTAGTCTGTGTGTGTGTGTGTGTGTGTGTGCGTGTGTGTGTGTGTGTGTGTGTGTGTGTGTGTGTGTGCACGTGTGTCTCATTCTATTACTCATGTTGTCCGACCTGTTCACACACAGGCTAAAACCATTACAATTTAGGGTAAAGTCTGGGGTTTCTTGGTTTATCTAAACGTTAGGTTTTAGCAATGTTTCATATATGTTAAAGTCCCCAGAGAACGGACATAAGTCAACGCAACGTCCTCATGAGTGTCTTACATGAGTTTGTGTGTACATGCGTCTCCGTGTGAGTGTTTCAAGAGGACAGCGTAAAGGAATGCCTCGGTTCAAGACTTGCCAAGAGCACTTTTCCCATACGCGAGGGAGCCAAGACTTCCCAACCAGCCAAGAATAGCACCGACTCTCCCTGTCTTTCTCTCTCTCTCTCTCACCCACACACACAGGCACTCACACTTTTTACTCTTTGGATTTAAGGAGAAAGAGGGTGATGGTGTGAAAGAGGCGAGTGCAGCCTCACACACTTTAAATCGGTAGTAGTACGTTATGGTCATGCCAAGAGAAGCACATTTGACTTTGGGAAGACAGAAACGGAGAAAAAGTCTCACTGTTTTTGGTCAAATATGCACTTTAGCAACATGTTCTTTATCAAAATGTCAAGCTAATGAAGCATCACTGAACTGAATTGAACTGAGAGGCGGATAGAAGGAGTGAAAGAGAGAGAGAGAGAGAGAGAGAGAGAGAGAGAGAGAGAGAGAGAGAGAGAGAGAGAGAGCAAGTGAGAGGGAAAGAAGTGGATGAAGAAAGGCAAACAGAAAGAGAGTGAGAGACAGCGGCTTACAGACAGTAGATTATAGACAGCAACACTCTCCAAACTGTCTGCTCCCTGTGGGGTAAATGAGAATGCTCGCCCTCATGTAGATGTGTAGGAACATGTGTGTGTGTGTGTGTGTGTGTGTGTGTGTGTGTGTGTGTGTGTGTGTGTGTGTGTGTGTGTGTGTGTGTGTGTGTGTGTACGCTTAAACAAGCATGTCTGTTTCAGACAAGGACCAGAGTGCACTCCCTACTCCCACTACGAAGACAACAGAACAACTGGCAGCGACATGGTTTCCACTCCAAAAGAAACACTTAAACTTAGTTCACCGCGGGGTTGTCACTTAGAATGAGGTACTTAGTTATAATTTAAAAAAAATGTGTCTCTCTAAAAATTGGTTAATAGCGGTTAAAGTGTGGATGACCTATCTCAAAAATATCCATCTCAACCATAATCCGCATTTTGTTTGGACTAAATCGGTTAAATCACATGTAACGCAGTGGTCAAAATCCCCCCAAAAATGCACTTTTCTTATCTACTTAGCCAAATTAGATCATAACAGTAAGACATTATCAAGAAAATACTTTTTTTTGCAGTGACTTTAAAATATTTTCAGCCTCCTCCCTCTAAAGCTAAGGCAGAAGTACAGAGCTGCCCTGAAATTACTTTTTTAATGTGTTCCCTGTTGATGTCTGCACCGGCGTGCAATAGTTAAATGTTTTTAATTAGTCTGTGATGCATATTATTAGCTGGACAGATCAGTGCTGCCTTGAGACTTAGCCTGCCAATTAGCATCCTGACACTCCAGTAAATGCAAACATTCATTTTCCACTCATTGCGTGCGGACTCCTAAAGGGAGGTCGGTTGGAGTTTGTTATTAAAAGTCACCCGTGTCTATTATTTATTGCTGCATAAGGCAGTAAACAGACACAGGCATCACACAGCCTTCCCTCTAGGGGGGAAAGAGAGGCAAGTGGAATATAACACACTACTCCTATCATGCGAGGAGGCAATGTGGGGGAGAGGACTTGAAAAAAAAACGTTGCTTAAATGTTTGCTCATATTGATTTTTCTTTAAACTCACATTGAAAAGAAAAAAGAAAAATTCCTTACAATGAGTAGGAAGAGACTTTCCATTAAACGGAGAAGGCCTGAGCTCAAATCCTTTGACCTCAACCGCTCGCTTGGCTCGAAATGTCTGCGAGCAAGATAATAACCGGCAGCTCCGAAGGTGCCATTCTGCGGCCGACCCTTGAGATCTTACTCCCCCCCCCCCCCTGTGGGAATGGGAGGAAGTGAAAAGACTATTTTTTGCCGTCTGGGAAATCAATATTACCACAAAAAAAAGGCGGAATCTGTGCAGAGAAAATCAAAGCTGTTGAAGCGGAATGTTGTAGAGGAATCTATGAGCATGCATAGAAAGGACATGAAGAATACATATAAACAAAACGATTAACACCACCACCACCCCCCCCCCCCCCCTACAGAGAGCTGTTATTTATAGGGTGTTTTTCGCACTTCCCGGCAATGCCAATAAGGCTTCCATTCTTGCAGGAAGACCCCATCATAAACTGGTTCTTGACGGTGTCACCCGATGTGTGAAGATATATTGCTGTTCCAACAGAGAGATGCAGCCTAATAAACAAACCCACTGTCGCTAGGCAGACTATGCGCTCCCTTAATGTAAAAAAAACACCTCTGCTCCTTTCACATCAAAAGCAAATAGCAAACGTCAGTTAGCAGAGGCCCACTGGCGTAATATCAGAAAATAAGTGACAGATTTTCTTAAACCTTTCAAACTAAGGTTTTTAAGAGTGGGTGAACCAAAAAGTGATCCACTACATGGTTTGATGAACTCATTATATTCATAGTGGCAGGGAATGAGGATAATAGAGAGTAAGCTTTTAAGGTTGGAAGCAGCCAACCACATACTTCCACTTAGAATATATGTATTTAAAAAGCTAGCTTACTTAGCAATGAAAACTACCATGAAGTAGTTGTGCATGTTAACAGAGGGGACCAGGACAATCTTACCTCATTCAACACAGCTCCTCCAGACCCCCCCTGGTTTATCGGCAGGTAGAACAGCCCATGGAGAGGGTTCCAGACTTTCCCAGAATGCAGTGGGTTGACTCAGAGACTCAGCACTCCCTGGTGGATGGAAACAACACAGGTTTAAACTGATGTAGGAGAACAAGCTTTTATGCAATTTGCTGTTTTATTGTTTAAAATAAAACGGCAATGCAAATAAAGGTCATCATTATACAAAGGACCTGCCATATGATTCAAACTCCAGTGCATTCCAATGTGCAACAAGCATAAGCAGACACACACACACACACACACACACACACCGGCGTAAGAGAAAATGAGTGGCTGATTGTCAACAGCACGCACACACACTCTGTGGGACTAATTAGGCAGGTTGTGGTGAAATGATGTGATAGGGATGTTATGGGGATACAAACGCTGCCTGCTGTTAGTCAGCTGCGGTGTGTGTGAGCGTGACTGTTAATGTGCGTGGGGTGTGTGTGTGTGTGTTTGTGTGTGTGCGTGGGACATCAAACATCCCACTGACCCACATTCTAAATGTTAAGACAATGAAGGAGGTGGGTGGGAGTGTGTGTAGCTTAATTTCCACCTTAAAGAAGATATAGAGGGACATTACAGTACTAGATTGGTTTTGAATGTGTTACATTAGTAATGGTATCCCATGCCCTCTTTTTATGTTTTGTATGATGACACTACAGGGACATGAGAGCTAAGGTGGAAATGAGATATTGTAATGAGACAGTGAGGCAGAAGAATGTCTGCTATATGGCAGACGTAGGAAAATCAATAGGCTTCCATAGTGGGATACAGTATAGCGTCAGGCTTAAGAATGTACAGCAAGACATAGATATCAAACTGTCTGCAAAAACATAAAGTAGAAGGGTTTGTATGCACCAACGATGTGTGCAATGTGTGTAAGGCAGAAACAGGGGAAGGATAAATAGATGTGTACTACTGAGGCCATGGATAAGCAGACACTAAAGGAATCTGTCATATGGTATTGAAAAGGCAAGGAAAAAGGAGGGATGGAGGTAAGAGTAGAAGAAAAACTGGGAGATATGGCAAAATAAGTAAGAGGTAAAGCAGACAGGAAGAAAAAGAGAGAGTGGATAGGAAGGCAGAGAGAGAAACAGATGGTGGTGGAGAAATGGCAGATAGAAACACACTGGGAGGAGCAGACTGGCACAGCCATCGAGGCACGGCCAGGGAGCACGGAAAGCTGAAAAAATGTCAGCGGAAAAGGGAGGAGGAGGATAGTGAGAGGGAGGGCGGAGCACCACAGAGTGAGTGATTTTTAAAACTCTGCCAACATTAAGGGGAAAGTACTATGATCCTACATGGCAGTCAAGTTGAAATATATCATGTGTATATTAGCAAATAAGGGAATAACACATGAGGGATTGATAAAAGAAAGGAAGGTTAACTTGTTTTTTTTTTTAAATATCCATTGTAACTAGATGAGACTGGCAGGGAAATGCACAGCCAGTCTTAGTAAGATATAGGACATAAACTACACACAGGAATCATCAAACATCAACGTAACACAAGGTGGTGCCAGGGGAGAGGGAGCCTCCACAACTACCATGATGATGGGGCAGCTCTTATGTTACCTAGAGACAGTGGCCAGCTGCCTATGGCTCCTTGATGGTCACCAGCTCTTTCAACAAAGAAAAATGTAAAGAAAGAAAAAAAAAGCTCACGATCGTGATCATTAAAAAGCATTATGTAAAGATAACACAAGGGAAAATAGATGCTCAGGTTTAGGATGAACAATGAAGAGAACATACACAAAACATGATGTGATTTTAAAGTTCAGTGCCGATATAGATGCAATTTAAACACACATATAAAGGCTCTCCAGCTTGATTAGAAACTCCTCGAAACACATACCCTCAGAGTACTCTTTCTATATCACACACACACACACACACACACACGACTAAAGACCCTTTGTCTATATCCATCGTGTGTGTGTGTGTGTGTGTAATAATGTATTTGTAACAGTAAAAGTAGCATTTGTGTATACGTGTTGAGCGAGTCCACCTCTTTCAGTGAATCACAGGGTTTCACAGAGGTGCTTTCTGCATGTCAGGGCATCGAGCTGACGCTGTCATCAAGAGGAACCTGTGATGAGTTAACAGCTCGCCGGGTTTGGCGTCTGGCTCGGGGCGTTTTGCCAGTATAGCTGAGTGAAGGACCCAGTGTTCCCAGTGTTCAAGAGACTGAATGAGTGGTTGACAAAGGACAAAAGTACAACCTTTTGTGGTGCATGTCATGCTGTTGTATTCTGTCACAGTGGGCTGAGCGGGCTCCCAATTTTTTGTGTCCCAATTGTGTGAGAGAGAGTGTGTGAGAGTGTGTGTGTGTGTGTGTGTGTGTGTGTGTGTGTGTGTGTGTGTGTGTGTGTGTGTGTGTGTGTGTGTGTGTGTGTGTGTGTGTGTGTGTGTGTGTGTGTGTGTGTGTGTGTGTGTGTGTGTGTGTGTGTGTGTGTGTGTGTGTGTGTGTGTGTGTGTGTGTGTGTGTGTGTGTGTGTGTGTGTGTGTGTGTGTGTGTGTGTGTGTGTGTGTGTGTGTGTGTGTGTGTGTGTGTGTGTGTGTGTGTGTGTGTGTTGATCTGGATCGTAAAAGCGACAATAGTAAACATGTCTAACAAGTGTGCTCTCTGTGCGAGCGTGTCTCAGCGCTGGCCTACATGCCGGCGTGATTACAGCACAAATACTTTTGTCCACTCACTCGCTCTCTCCATCACTTCATCTGTTTAAGTGCTGCTCGCATTCTTCCCCTTTCTGTCTTCGCCAAGTGTAGTCCAAAAAATGTCGTCCTCCCACGAATCGCCTTTGCCTACTGTACACGTTTATGCCTCGCATTGCAGTCTCCCTTTATTATATTTTTCCTCTTTTGATGGTTATTTGGCTGTGGAACCACACGTACTGGGTTCAGAGGTTAACATAAGCAACATATCTGCCCAACAATCCTTTGAAGGTTGCAGAGTTGAATGGCAAACTCTGTCTTGCTGCATCAAAACTTAAGTTAAAGGTTGGAGTTTAACTGGGTGCAGACTTTAGAAACTTGACACCAAAAATATTTTTACATCAACAATTTTTAAATGAAAATGCTTGACACCTAGGATCAGTGTATTTATGAATGTATTTTGCCTTATCTAAATGAACCTTTGGCAACAGAGAGTGTGGGAACTTTGCCGTGCAGTTTCTTATTGTACTCACACTTGGACTAATTACACATTCTGTAGTACAGAGTTCATCATTTATCATGTCAGACAGGAACACACGCACACATAGACAGAATGCTTTGGGGGCTGACGTAGTGTCTGACAGCTGTTTGGTTGGTTGAGGCAGAAGAATGTAGTGAGTCTTTGTGTGCGTGTGTGTGTGTGTGTGTGTGTGTGTGTGTGTGTGTGTGTGCGTGCGTGTGTGTGTGTCTGTGCGTGCGTAGACAGAGTGACTGACCATTACTGTAATGTAAGGGGAAATGCCTTCCCTCAACCACAACCCCATTTTCCTAGACTAGGGCATATCTGTCATACTACAAGTGAGGAATCAGCCCCTCTGAAATGTCCAAGGTGCTCAAAGCAAGGGGAAGAATGTTATCTTGGGTGCACACATGTCTGGAAAGACCAGTGTCCTTTACTTATCGCCATCCTTTATCTACCATTCCACACTTCTCTTGCTATGTTACGTGGCAGATCTGTAAGGTTCGGTTCCCTAACTAAAATTCCTTCAACTGACCTGAACTATTTTCAATATCCAGGTTTATAATATGCTGTTGGAGGAAAAAAAAATAAATAAAAAAAAGGGATCATGAGCCAGGGAGCAAATACAAATCATTCAGCAAAGACAAACATTAAAGAAAGGTCAGTATTCACAGGCTTACAATTCTCTCTCTCTCTCTCTCTCTCTCTCTCTCTCTCTCTCTCTCTGATCAAACACCATTTATAGCCATGCCCCTGCTTGGAAACAATCTGGTCTAAGGCTCTTGCGAGACACAATCGGGGATAATTGCAATGAAACCACTCCGTAATAAGGAAGCATGTCCACAGACACATTTCATAAGGAGCCCATACTTGTCAGCCACTCTATTATGTGAGAGAGGTGACATGTTCAATGTGAGTGCAATAGGATAACATTGAATCAGTGCGTGCCATGGTACTATGCAATTCTATTGATAGGAGTTTGAAGCAACCAAGGCTCTACTGTGCATGTCATATCAAATAAAAGAATAAAAAACATTATGGGGACATGCAACGCATAGCCTAAATTAAGTTATTACAATTTAATGAAATATGACATTAACCTTTATGGTGCATTTATGTAATGTAAAGACAAGTGTATAGAGATGTTTTTTTTTGTTTAGTTTTTTTAATAAAATGGATTAAGGATATATTCTTCTCTTACTGTGTTTAACGAATTCTCAAACATATCAAGCTAAATCAGCTAATTCAAAACCTATTAAAGCTCAGCTCAGCAGATGGCAGTCAATGATCGATCACTGTTGTACATTTGCTTTACGGTAATTTGATTGGAGCATCAAGTCACACATGGTGGGACTGTGGGAGAAAGAGAAGAGTTTCAGAAATGTGCTTGATAAGTCAACTGTAGCCGGGATCAAGCTGTAGTTGGGATCGCTCATTATCCAAAGAGAGATGAGGAAAAACAATCAAGACTGTCATGTGTCTTATTAGCTGCTGCTGCTTTGAAGGTTTCTTTTATTTTATATTTCAATTTGTTTCTCACATTCACAGACTGTCAACAACCTAGAGCAAACCCTTCTTCTCTATTCATGACAATGTCTCCTGTCATGAATCCAAGGCTGTGTGTGTGTGTGTGTGTGCGCGCGCGTAAGCTTCTGCGTTAAGAGGGCATATTGAGAGAATAGGAAGCATGCTTTCTATGCCAACCTTCTCCTTGGCAGTCAGACAAGGACATTCTCACACACACACACACACACACACACACACACACACACACACACACTGCTGAGTGTTTTTAATTGGCCACTGATTTGCCAGTTAGTGTTCTTGCCACTCTCTTCACCTTAGTGTGCTGGCCTCCTGCCCTACAGCCTGGCAGAGACACAGCTGGGCCCAAAGAATGTGCGCATGAGTGTGTTGTAACTAACGTTTGTGTGTGTGTGTGTGTGTGTGTGTGTGTGTGTGTGTGTGTGTGTGTGTGTGTGTGTGTGTGTGTGTGTGTGTGTGTGTGTGTGTGTGTGTGTGTGTGTATGTGTGTGTGTGTGTATGTGTGTGTATGGGTGTGTGTGTGTGTGTGTGTGTGTGTGTGTGTGTGTGTGTGTGTGTGTGTGTGTATGGGTGTGTGTGTGTGTGTATGTTTACATGCATGTGTGTAGTTGTAAGAAGGTGTCAATCCAATCCACATTTGCCTGTGTTTGTTTGACTGCAATGGTAAGAGGTTCAGATTCAGGGTCAGACTTTCCAGATCCATGATATCTTCAATGGTGTGCACTACTGTGTGGCAGATACTTTTCTTTTTTATTGATTTCACACAAAGGCCAAAACATTTCATACAAGTGTCTGCTGCACACAGCATAATAACACACCTTCCAGAGTTACATTGTAGTTTTAAAATGTTTTCTAGTTCCTATCTAATAATCTAGTCTGTGCTACAAGGTGTGTGTGTATGTACATGATGAGTGTGAGATTTATGTGTCGTCACCTGCAATATTTGCAAGGCAATGACAATCACCACTAATTTCTCTCTCTCTCCCCCCCACACACCCACACACACACACACACACAAACACCCAAGACTCACACAAGATCAGATGCACACATTTGCGACACAGCAACCCAAGGTCGAAGAAAAGAGGGTGAGAGAAGTGTGTGCATGTGCGTGAGCGTGTGTGTGTGTGTGTGTGTGTGTGTGTGTGTGTGTGTGTGTGATGACATCATTACTAGCGGAACACTCTATTGCTGATTGATGGAGAGAAGAGGTTGTTATGGTCGACGGCTGTGAGCTCATTGCCCGGCAACCAGACAATTGGACCTTGCCACTGTGTGCCCTTTTGTGTGTGCGTTTATGTGTGTGTGTGTGTGTGTGTGTGTGTGTGTGTGTGTGTCTGACAGGATGCACGGATCAGCCTGTCTGTACACCAAACAACGCCCAGATACTTGTCTAAGGCACATACACTAGAATAGAATAGAATAGAATAGAATATCTTTATTGTCATTGTAACAGGTACAACGAAACCACAACTACAATGTACCAATGTGTCTACAGTGTAGTCCATATAGACAACTGCACACTGTGCTGCTTTACAAATAATCAAACAGACAAGCAGATTGCTTTTCACACACACACACACACACACACACACACACACACACACACACACACACACACACACACACACACACACACACACACACACACACACACACACACACACACACACACACACACACACACACACACACACACACACACACACACACACACACACACACACACACACATAAAGTCTGGCTCTCATCTTGACTGCCAAGTAGCAGACACTGTTGTGTAACTGCTGCTTCTAATTCTGCAACAAAGTTGTCCAGTGTTATATATTAGGCATTAAAACACTGATTATTTGTAGTGTGTTTGTCTCACAATGTGTGTGTTGTGAGACAAACACACTTTCAGTCCACTACATTTTTAGCAGACTAAGAAAGTAAAAGTTACTTTTAGGCAAAAAATTTGCATTTTCTAAAATGCAATTGGCCACACGCTGTGTTCCTCAGATAGCACACCAATTACAGTAACCAGTTTTAGCTGGTTTTCAAGTGAATTTAAAAAAAGGCGCTCTAACATTCAGACAAAATTATGGTAATGGCGACGTCAGGAGATGAACCTGTTGAACAATACAAGACCAAATCAGAGCAATCACGGCCATATCTCAAGCCAATGTTTCAAAATTCACTTTTTTAAATGATAACTCGTGTGTAAAATGTGTACACTTGGTACTTTTGAATAATTAAATATTTTTAACAAAAACTGTAATAGTGTACCACTGCTGAGAAAAGGATAGATACGTATGAGGTGCTTCGCCTCAGGTAGTCACTACAGCTCAATGAATTATACATTTCACTGCCAAGGTTAGGGGTTATTTTTATATCCGCTGAGTTCACATACTATTACAAAATGAAAACCCTTAATAGGTGATAGTATGAAATCTCTGGCTGATTCCGTCCCAATTTATAAATGGAGCAGCAGCAGCACAGGTCTCACGGTTAAGACTGACCGTCTCATAAGATAAAAGGTCCCAGGTTAATGTGATGGCAGAGAATGATGTGTCGTTCAGTGAAAAAGAGCAATGCCCTCTTAAGGGGAGAAACTGTCCCTTTTCTACTCCTTTTTACATAAGTGTGTGAGCGCAAATGTAAATTACGGCCGTTGGTTGCATGGCGGTTCACATTTTATCAATGAATAATGTTTAATAATCTAGATGGCAACCCAAGTTGGTTTTCTGTCTGCACAATAAGGGCAGAATAATATCAAAAAGTAGTTTGAACTCAGACTCCAACACAGAAAACAGAGAATCTTTGAAGCAAAAATAAGAGAGAGAGAGAGAGAGAGAGAGAGAGAGAGAGAGAGAGACAGACAGACAGACAGACAGACATGAAAAAGAGGCAGTGAGATGAGGGTGGGGTGATAACAGAGAGAATGAACGGAAGAAAGAGACAGAACAACAAAATAATTAACGAAGAAACCAAGTTGAGGCCGAGTATATAATAAGAGAAAAAGGAACTTGTCTTGGTGTCTCTCTCCCTCTTTCTCTCTCCCTCTCGCTATCTCTTTCATTCTGAGATGTTCAAAGAATAATACACTCCTGAGACACACACACACACACACACACACACACACACACACACACACACACACACACACTAATACACCCTGCTGGGAGACAAGCGCTGCGCTACCCTCGTCTGAACCAAAGTAATGATACACTAGAAAACTCAGACAGACGGATGAAGGGCGAGCGAAATACTGGGTAAGAGCGAGAGAGAGAGAGAGAGAGAGAGAGAGAGAGAGAGAGAGAGAGAGAGAGAGAGAGTAAAAAGGAAAGAGGGAGAAATCAGACAAGCTGTGTTAAAGGTCTTTGTTGGGAGAGAACAGCCTGCAGGTCTAGTAATAGTTGGGTATGTTTGCAGAAGCGGTGTAGAAAGCTGTCACGTGCATTTAGGAACAATTGAAGAAGATAAAAGCCTAAAACACAAATGATATATTATTAGCTTTTAAATCAGGATAATAATTAAAGCTGCTCTTCACAATATTTTGACATTATCAATGAGAGACTATGAGCGTGACTATGTGAAAGGTTTCGAATAAACCCATTTCCATCAAACATTAAACATAAATATGTACCTGAGATGATAAATGAATACAATTAAGACCTGCCTTCTCCAGTCAGCTAACAATAATTTTTTTTGATTTTTCTCTGCATCTTTTCCCCCCAGCGAAAAAAAATCCCAACCCAACCTATAACCTCAGTGCTGTTTCTTCTCCCGGCTTTATCAGAAGAAGTCTTGCTCGGCTGCGTGAAAAAGTGTGCTGTGTGTACACGGCTTTATCAACAATCTGCACGGCTGTTAAAGTCGCTCTCATTATTTTGCTGCGGTTGTTACTGTCAATTTCTCTCTCACTGCTGCTGTAGGCTGTGTTCATATCCTGCTGTTCGTCATTTGACCCTTCCAGTTTTTCCCCATTCTTTTGCGGGCTCCACAACACTGTGGCCCTCCTCCGAGTCAGTTTACTCATGTGTGGCCTATTGCACACCGCATACAATTGTACAAATGAGCACTGGAAGGATGTTTTACACACAGCTCCAATTCCACGCTCAAATGCGTCACTGACAGAGCGTTTCCAGCTGCGTACACTCTGTTGTATGTTGCCGGTGAGGATCCAGCACATGCTCAAAGTCACTGCACGACGAATACAATAACGTAATCAAGGATGTTTAACCTTCAACAGTTCGTAAATGGGCTTTAGCAAGACCTCAGGCACATGTGTTTTGGTGCATAAAGAATACACAAACAAAAAGAAACCTGTCTACTACAGCCTCTTAAATCAGGTATCTACTGTATTTACTTTTTTTCAATTAAGTTAAAGAGAAGAGAGGTGAGATGAGACTATAAATAAAGAGATGGTAAGAAAGTATGAGCAGCAGGGTGCCAGATATGAGAAGCGAGCCAGCATAAAGAATAAAAGCTTGGTTTAAATTATCAGCATGGATGTATGCATGGAGGCACATTTAACAGCCGTCATATTCCTTTAAGAGTGTGGGTTCTTTTCATTCGTCACACACTCACTGAGCCATGTCTATTTATAACCCTGCTGTTTTTTAGGACTCCACTACATTTGCATGGGAACTGTGCGTACACACACACACCGAACGTACGTAGATGACCACATGTACAGTATGAATTATCACACGCATATGCATACGTGCACTCTCACTGGCTGATAGCGAGCGAGCGTGCTTCTCCAGGCTTGCTTCATGTGTTTGGTTTGATATCACTGTGAGAGTAAATGTCACTGCACTAGGATAAAGAGTAAACGTAGCTTATTGGACCTTGTACCACAGTGGACATTTGACGTGTCATAGGCCATGGTAGGAAAAACCATGGCCTCAGAAACTGAGGCAGGTAAATGAGCCATCATTCATTTTAACATTACGACTTTTCTACTGTGATTTTAAATAAAAAGGCCTATGAGAATTGCACGTCAATATGTATTTGTATTTTTTTGATATTTCTGTGTATGATCAAAGGGTCAATTCATTATTAATTTTAACCCCTTTGAACCCTATGATCACAAATTGCTCAAAAAAGCCACTTTGCAGCACGATAAACAACTCAGCTTTGTTACAACTCAAAGCCATGAACATAACAGTATACACTTATCCACGTATACACACAGCAGTTTAGAATGAAATCACACATCCATGCATATTCTAATCTTTGTTTGACTGCAATGGTTCAGCAAATGTTTATATGTCATCATTATACCAAAAAAGCTTAATATTTTACTTCCAAGCAGACATATACAGAGACACATCCACCTGCATCTCTTTTGTGAATCTCCATGTGGAGCTAAACAAAAGGCCTCATTCACTGCAGAAATACTAACAAGTCACAGAAGGTAAACAAACACAGAAATAATATGTATTATGCCTTTCATTTAGCTTGCATTGTGTTTTGGTGCACCAGGATCGCACTAGAGAAAATGGTCTGCTGCTGCTGCTGTGTGTGTGTGTGTGTGTGTGTGTGTGTGTGTGTGTGTGTGTGTGTGTGTGTGTGTGTGTGTGTGTGTGTGTGTGTGTGTGTGTGTGTGTGTGTACAATGCATTATATTATATTATATACTTATGTGTGCATCAAACGGCCCATTCCCTATTTGAATGCACATTCACTGTGGGCCTTCAATTATGAAAATGGCCTCGTAAAAACCTCTCAGTGAAGATGTCCTCACGATGTTAATCCCTTGTTTATCCAAGGATATTGAATGGTTGTGTCGAAGGTCTGAGGAGTGCTGTGAAAGACTGAAGTGCTAATATGTGTAATGCATTGGTTTGGCTTTGTGTGTGTGTGTGCGTGTGTGTGTATGCGTGTGTGCGGGTGCGTGAGAGATAGAAAGACGGAGTGAAAGGATGACTTCATTACTATGACTGGGCGCTGGCTGCTGGAAGGTCATTATGGCTCGCTGCCATGAGCTTTTTAGTTTGTGGGCATGCGTGGGTATGAACACTGTTGTGTATTTGTGTTTGTGTGCGTGTGAGCGTGTGTAGGTGTGGGTGTGTGTGTGTGTGAATGGCGCATTGTGTCTTCCTTATTGGGATAATGGGGACGCTTTATTATGTAAGTAATCATAATGTACATCCACGCTGTCTCTCTTTCTTGGCAAGAAATGTCTCTTTTCCTCTATCCCTCCTTCAACTTCCTCTCCGTCACAGGAGGAAAGGATGGAAAAAAGGGAGTTGATGGTGGGAGAAAGGTCTACTACAACATTTAACAAACTTTTCACTCCTCTTTTGCTCCATATGTCACATTGATTGCATACTAGAAAAATGAATCAAAGACAGTATAAAATGTAAGCATTTATTAATTTTCCCTGATTTAACAGAAAAAAATCTGCACAAATGGTCACGAGAGAGGGAACATAATCATCCTATCATCTTCTTTTTTCTCCCTCTTTGGAACTCGTCCCCCCTGCTGAGTTATGGTCTACATTTTTCCTCTCCTATCTCCCTCTCAGAATAAATATCTCTTTCCTCTCCCTCCCCTTTCCTCTTCTCTCTCTCTCCATTCAATCCCTTTTTCAATGGTGTGCCGGTCCTTCTTCTGTCTCTCCCCCACCTCCCTGTATCTGCATCCATCAAGTCCCACTTCCTACACTGTCAGTCATTGGGAAGGTAGGTGAGGTAATCCCACTTGTATAGTCACAGAGTCTCCCCACACACTCTCTCTCTCTCTCTCTCTCTCTCTCTCTCTCTCTCTCTCTCTTGGAACATAAACAGTGTAGCCATAAAGCTGACACTGCTGTCATTCAGACTTATAGTGCTGGGGAAGGAACACACCCAGAGATGAAGAAATGGATATATGTGAGAGAGTTACCCTGTGTGTGTGTGTGTGTGTGTGTGTGTGTGTGCGTGCGTGCGTGCGTGCGTGCGTGCGTGCGTGCGTGCGTGCGTGTCTGCATGCGTTTAGGGGAATCCGCAGTTTATTCTGCTCAGTTTCTCATTACATCATCACATGGTGCTCTGTGGCTCCAAACAGAAAAAAACAGGGGCTATTCCATCTTAGCGGCTGGGATAAAAGTGCTTTCTGATTTAAAAGGCTGGTTGACCAATACTGCTGTAAAAATGATTCAAAGAGTAAAAAAAAGTTGCAATGTTTCAGTGTGTGTGTGTGTGTGTGTGTGTGTGTGTGTGTGTGTGTGTGTGTGTGTGTGTGTGATGTTTACTGCCTGTATCTGTATGTGAATGATTGGATGTTTGTGTGTGTGTTCGTAAATGTGTTGCTTCTCCATGCAGCAGGAGGGGGCCTGTTGCTCTCTGCTGTTATACAATACATATTGTATAACAACTGGCAGTGTGTGGGCGGCTCCCGCCATCTGGAGAGATGCAACCCCTACCGTGCCCGATACTACATAGTGTGTGTGTGAGTGTGTGTGTGTGTGTGTGTGTGTGTGTGTGTGTGTGTGTGTGTGTGTGTGTGTGTGTGTGTGCGTTCATGCATGCGTGTGTTTGTGTTTGTACCTGCCCTGCAGCTGAAAATAGATAAAACGTCATATACAGTAGGTTCCTGGGTTTATGTACATGACAAATTAAAAGTAAGGTAACCAAGTGCAAACCTGCATGCCTGCTGTGTACATTAAGACTAACATTGTTTTTCCCGTCCTGATATACTATGCCAAAAAAGTATTTTTGAAAGAATACATGAGTTCTCCACAGTATTGTGGTATGGTCCTCTGGGGGTTCTACAGCTGACAACAGAAAGTGAAGGCTTCATTCATAGGGCTTAGCAGGAGCCAAAGTCTGCTGAAGCTGTCAAACACCCAGTTTGGGGTTTCCACAGAGATCCACTCAACCAAACAAACAACGTCTTGAAAAGTCTTTGACCACAAATAAACAAAGACACACTCATAGGGAAGTAAGACAAACATTGCACGGACAACGTAAACAAACGGACACACACACACTCACACTGAGTAAATAAATAAGGTGCTAAGAGAATCCACTCAATCAACTCAGAGTGAGTGCTCGACAGTGAACTGTTGCTATGGAGAGGAATAGTGTGGCTTGTCAGTCTATTTTAAGGTAACCAGTGTGGTTTCTCCCCCCTCCCCCCCCCCCCCCCGCATAAATCAGAGTCAAACAAACTGTGATTGCACACATTGCCACTAGGCTGTACAGCAACTTTCAAATGCTTCGTTATTACCAGAATTCATTATTTGCCCTCACTTCTTCTACTGATCTTCAAACGGTAAAATATATCACTGCAAATAAAGACTGCAAAGTGTCCAAATTATGCCATAAATATGCACTAAATTCTGATCACAATATGGTGACAATGATGCTACACTAACATTAACCCAATACTTCATCCATGTTACTACAGCAGTACTCAAGACACTTTTAATTCTGATACAGGATAGGGAGCCCTATGCACAAGCTGTCCATGCGTTATTTTAAGTATTAAAGCTTTCACTGATAAATAATAATTCTCTATTCCAAATATTTCTGCACTCAATTTCTGTTGAGTGCGGCTCAAGTAACACACTAGAGTGCATTACTTTTATGTTCCACTTCGTGAGATAGTTGGTAATTACTTTTTGTTTGCATGAGGCAGCTTAGCATGGGAAAATAATTGTGTGTGTGTGTGTGTGTGTGTGTGTGTGTGTGTGTGTGTGTGTGTGTGTGTGTGTGTGTGTGTGTGTGTGCTCTTGTATTTTATGTTTCAAGGTGAATGTGTAAGATTCCCACGGTAAGCGAGTGTTACATTGTCTCTGAATTAGTGATGAGTTCACACCTCAAAAAGGTATCCAGTGAAACTCACATCCTGCCTGCTGTAATGGTGTTGCTCTTCTCCAGCTGTGAAACTTTTAATTCACACTCTTAAGGCTGTGGTGATCCTGGGATTTTTATGTATATGTGGCCGTTATATTAAACTTTTATTTTGTCTTAATAAAAACTGAAAAAATGGTATTGAATTTATTTGTTCAGTCTCACATACAGTATACCCACGAAATGATTGTGTCTCGATTAATACATTTTAACCTTCAATGGACTCACAATTGTGGTCAAGGCTCTGGACTACTGTCGTTGTAGCACAATTTTTTTGCCCAAATAAAATGGGGACCAGAATCAGCAACATTGACAGATTTTTCAGTTTTGATAAAATATCCCATCAAATTGCATATAACCAAGGATGAACATGATCATATAGTTACATTAATAGATGAATGAAATATCTGCAAGTGCACTAATTTCTTGAACTGAGGACAACTAGAGAGACTGTACAGTACTGCTGCTCTGTAACAAACATGCAACATGCAAGCTGCAATATGCATTACATTGACACGTTGCACTTATAAAAACAAATGTCAAGACTTGCGACCCACGCGTGAGCAACAATTTGCAAAACATTGTGTGTAAATAAAAGTGTTTACAATTTTTTTTTTTTTGTGAATTTGCTAGGCTGTTGGCAGCTGCACACATGGACAATTAAGGACCATGGAAAAAACTAAACTTTGGGTAACACCTAGGCCCTAGCAGAGCACACAGGAAGACCACCGCTGTTGTTACGTCATATTTCATCCTCACTACTTCCCCTTTATCCCATAGACATAATAAAGGAAATAGTTCTACCACAAATCCCTAGAGCCTGTGCAATGAGGCCTGCACTGTGTGTGCGTGTGCTTGTGTGTACAAATATGTGTACACTTGCTTGCCTTTTATTTAAACTTCTGTGCGGAAACACAGACACAAAGTCCAGAAAAGGTTATTAGATCGGTCTTTGGAGGGAGGGAGTGATAGAGCAAGAGAAAATAAAAATAAATAGTAATCAAACGGGCTGCAAAGCATTCATGCATGTACATAAGCAGAAAGAATATAATTAATTATTTTTTTTTCATATCTGTTGAGGGGCACATTTCTGTTTTTGACTCTGCCAAGCTGCTCTACAACTGAAAATCAGGTTGCTCTGGATTTGACTTGACTGGAGAAGAATTTGACTGTGTAGGGCAGGCCGAGCCAATGGAAATATACCAGGGAGGGGCCTCATAATTCACTGGACCAATGACAGCTCTGATATCAATATTGAAGAGCAGAGAGGACAGAGGAAGACACACAAAATCCCTCCATAACAGCAACCCAAAGACAAACTCTAGATCTGGGTTTAAGGTCTTGATTTAGGTATTGTTTTCTGATCGATTTATTCACATGACACACTTAATCTCTGCATGGCCACAAAATGTAGCCTTTTCAGTGTCCTTTATGATAGCAGGACTGCAACTGACAATTATTTCCAATATTAATTAGCCTACCAAGTTAGAATAATATACAATTGTTTAGTCTCTCAACTGCATTGGAATATTGAAACATGACAATCAGTTCAGGTCAAAGTTGTATTGGTCACATGTTTGCAAAAATAACATTTTGCAAATTACTGGAACCTGAATAAAAAAATAGTAATTTAAAAACAAACATCCCTTTATGAGGTGATGCTATAAAAACAGTAATAAAAAATGGTATATAAATATAAAAGTGCATAGAAAGTGATTCAGACAGTGCAAGAGTGCCAGTTATAGTCCACCGGAGTTAAGCAGTCTAACTGCCTGCAGAAAGAAGCTCCTCCTCAGTCTCTCAGTCTGAGCTTGATGACATCGAACTTGAACACACAAGCCTTTTTGTCAATAAGTGAATGAAAAGAACTGCTGATGATTTAAGGAATAAAAACACAGCCCTTAGTTGATATCCAATCTGATTTCCTTTTAATGTGACTAAAAAGAAAACTCTTCAGAAAGTCACCCACTCACTCATCGTCTGAGTTCAAACCTTCCTTTGTATCCCTCCTGGTGGTCATCTCTTTCTTTTGCTTTAGAGCTTAAACATCAGCTAAAAAGACACAATTGCTGCTATTTGACATGCTCAACACAGCATGCATTCCCTACAGAGCGACCATTAGTTTAAGCGTTCATCGATTCGTCCAGCCATTAAAAAGCAGTACATAGACCTGTCTCACTGCCAAACGCTGGCTGGGCCACAATTTGCATCTGCCCCAGTTGAATATTCATTTGAATTGGCACCAAGTTAGTGATACATGACAACAAATCAATGGCAAAAAAAGCACATCGCGCCTGACAGACCACCATCTCTTTCCGGGGATGTTTATCTGGAAGCCTGCTGACTGACAGACAGGAAGAGAAGGCAAGAGGGCACGGCCGCTGTCAGTGATACATGACGGGGCTGAGGGAGAAGTGTATGTTAAATATTTTCCCACTGGTTACTGCATGCCTGTGACTGCTGCCATTAACAGTGGGTGGTATATATGGTGTAGTAATCTGACCTCCACTGAATCTCTCTGGAATTATGGTGGGGTGTGGACTGTGTGTGTGTGTGTGTGTGTGTGTGTGTGTGTGTGTGTGTGTGTGTGTGTGTGTGTGTGTGTGTGTGTGTGTGTGTGTGTGTGTGTGTGTGTGTGTGTGTGTGTGTGTGTGTGTGTGTGTTTTAGTGTCATACGCTATAGATAAGATACTGTATTAGTCCAAAATCACCACCTTTTTGTTTCTGACAGTGCGTCTCAAAGTTTTAAACAAACATTAGTTTATCAATAAGATAGCTATACTGAACCCTAATGTTTTGGAAATTGAACATTTATAGAACATATCTTTTATTGTTTTATTATCCTATTGAAGATTGTTTAAATTTTTCTATTTTTCTATTGGAAGCAATAACATCTCTGGGAGTATTCAAGTATTGTTTTGAATCAGCCTTGTAGTCGCAATTTTGTTTTTCAAGGTGAAACTAAACTTTTAGGTGAAATGTTGAAGAACAAAATTTGAATATCAACAATTGCGTGAAAAATGGGCAACTCGGGTGAACTTTTTATCTTTTAAAATGTTACTGAGCAGGTTTTAATATAGTTTGTTTCTTATAGAAAAACAAAAAGACTGGGAAGAATAAACAAGGCAGTTCATTTGAGCAGGAAACGGAAAATAGAAAATAGCTCAAGAACTTCAGATAATGATGATTGCATGAATTGTTTTGCATTGATCGAGTGGGGATTTTGCCAGTCTTTTCAATTTCACGACTCTGTCTGTCTCTATGTTTCAAAACAGGGTGTAGCCAGATTTTTTTTTTAAATGCAACAGAGGGAATTGGAACGTCGCACGGCTGTAAATAATGACTGTCTCAATGCACAGGAGACTTGGGACACAGTAATAACAGGCTGTAAAATGGGACAACGCACGCACGCACACACACACACACCCTATTGGTTTAGAAAAAAATTGATCTTAAGGAGGTAGAGAAGAGGGAGAAGAGGGATAAGAGAAGGAAAGGTAGCAGAGAAAGGGGACCGACGCTTCAATAATTTACAAACTTCTGCTTCATTTAGAATAGAATCGGTGCCTAAACTGGACCCGTGTGTCCTCCAAACACATGGCACTTAATCCACAGTGTGTGCACGGGTATCTCAACGCAGCTCAATCGACGAGCAGATTTCTATTAATGGAGAAATGTCGATTCAATTAGTACAGCAGTTGCAATTGGAGGGGAAGGAGGAAAGGGCTGAGAAAATGGACTGTATCACATCTTTACATTATAACTCCTTTTTATTTATTTACAGGGTTTCACCTTGTACAGCGACTGACTCACTAGAAAACACACACACAAAAAAACTGCCACAACAGTAGCCTAGTACCGACAGTCTAAAAATACAATAGCTTCCACAAAGCCGCCAACTATGTGTGTGTGTGTGAGAGTGTGAGTGTGTGTGTGTGTGTGTGTGTGTGTGTGTGTGTGTGTGTGTGTGTGTACATCATATTGTGCTTGTTGTGCTAGTTTGACTTGCTGCTGCAGTTAAGAACCACCTCTAATGTTTACACATCTCATGTGATAGGATGATTTGCATGCACTGTCCTATATTCTAAACACTCTCCAGGAATTTAACAGTCTCATTCCAAAAAGCTTAGGCATTAGCAGGCAAGCAAACACAGTTCCCTAAAGACATACAGGAGGAGAATGTGTGGGTGTGTATGTGTGTCAGCTTGTACGTGCCGCTACGACATGTGTAATGATTTACATGTATGCTTGTGCCTCTGCCTGTGTGTGTGTGTGTGTGTGTGTGTGTGTGTGTGTGTGTGTGTCTCCACTCCTGTCATTCACGGTGACCTGCAACAGCAGGCATCTTTGTTATGTAATCCTGGCTGTCAAACACATTCCCACACACCTCCGCACATGCACATGGACACACACACACACTCTCACACACTCTCACACACACACACACACACACCTGCTAGGGCCTTCAAACAGCTCAGAGGTTATTCTCGAGTCGTGGTGAGGAAACTCTGCGTGCTATCTCAGCAAAGTCAAGTCAGGAGTGGTCCTCCCTACTGCAGTAGCTGAATAACTAACTAGTTGTAATCAATGGTTCAAGTATGCTATGCCTATACTAATGCATTCATTATTTATGGGGTGGCAACCAATCAAAATTGGTGTAAGGCTTCTCAGAAGAATGTACAGTGCAGACACGGGTTACTCATGTTAAGTAAAAACCTGTTTTACTTTGTACAATAACAGCAAAGACCCGTCTTCATATCCATGGCAGTCCGCTACTAGAGCATCAATCAGACACTTTCAAGTCATTGTCACTTTTTTTTGGGCCGCAGACTCTTCTTTATAGCACATATTTATGAATGTGACATTATGTCAGGTTTTTCCCATCCCCTGCCATGTATGTTTGCGTAACCTCCCACGCAACAGTCAACACAGCCTGCGGTTATGTACTGAGGCAGGCTCACGGCATTGTGCGGCTCTTTGATGTGTACAGCACGTTCCCCATCTGAGGGAATCCATCACAATACTGTATGAAGAAGGACCAGGGTGTAGCACCACTGCACTGAGTTATTGTTGAGAGGGGCCGTGGTGCATTCATGAAACATCTGGGGATCTCAGTCTAAGACATTTCCTGAAATATTATGAAAGTATTTAAAGCACCATAGGAAGATTTTCTTTCTTTCGGCAGAGTGATTCATCTACTGGTGTTATATGTAGAATTTCTTCAGAGGCCAAGTAATATATAAGGAATATATGTAAAGTCTCTGGGTTAACAGCTAAAAATTCAAATATTTTATTATAGGGGAAGGTGGGGTGATTTGTGCATTTTGGAAGTTGCAAAACCCCTTGTTTCTAGAAAACCGTGGAAGAAATTGGAAATGTGACCACATATTTAAGAAGAGCCATCCATTTGACTCATCCTGTAAAGAAGGAAGACACAAGGAATAAGATATAAGCACATTTAAGCTCAAAAAACTGTGTTTTGCCTTTCAAAGTAAAATTTCCATGATCAAGGTTTTTTGATTATTGTGTCTGAACAATTATAGACACGTTTGAAAACATTTGACACATGTTTTAGTGCTTTGGTGTGCTACACTTTGAGTCTATATAGTTAGCACAATGTCAACCCTAAATTGCTGCATCATGCCTATTATCCAAAATTCTGGGGATGGGGTGATTTGTGCGCAAGGGCCTGGGTGAGTTATAAGTAAGTAAGTAAGTAAAATGTATTTATAAAAGCACATTTATGACAGTTTGCACTGCCCAAAGTGCTGTACATAGTGCATTCAGTAGGTAAACAATGAAGGTAAAATAACAATAACCAAAATAAAAGACGTAAAGCCCATACATCCACATAAACACAGATAGTAGTGCAGAGGTAAGTAAGTAGTGCAGAGGTTAATGGGGAGGAAACACCAGGGTGTACATATGGGTTTTGAGCCTTGATTTAAAGGCAGAAATGTAGGTGGAATCACATTTGTCAGGTGGCAGTTGGTTCCACAAGCACGGAGCAACTAGTGCAAAGTACATTTCTGAGAGTTGTGCCAGTGGCATGGCTGTATACGCTGGTCACCAAAAGAAAGTGATTGTCTACAGTAGCTCAGAAGAGAGTGACATCTCAATTCCACTTAACGACACCACTGATGAGAGTTCAGATGGCCAGAAAGATGATGATGGTGACTTTGTCATTGTGACACAATGACGCACAAATCACCCCACGAAAGCTATATTTCTTAAACAGTTTATTCCAGATCCAAAGTTTTTATTGCCAGGGATGCACAACATCCTGAAATATATGTACATATTTGAGTTGGAGACATAACTGTCAAGGCCTCACTTTAAAATCACTTTGAGTAAAAAGTTGCACAAATCACCCCACCTTCCCCTATTTATTTAAAAAAAGATTAATTCATTATCTTGAAAAGATTATCTTCAAAATGTATATGGGTGGGTGTACAAACATTAATTGTTGCTTTAGAAATACCCCAGGTAGTTGAATACCATCTGCTGGCTGTCTCTCACCCTGAGCTTTTCCATTAAAGTCCCTCGACCAAAGCCAAAGCCTATCCGCCATTGTTATGCCACGCAGGTATAACCACAGGGTGCAACATTAGCCCCCAAGTTCAGTCTATTCCCCAAAGTGAAGGAAAACTAGTTTAGCTTGATGGGCTATTATAGCCCACACCTCTTCAAACATAAAAGGCTTGAGTAGAGGAGCATAAGTGGAGAGTACAGTAAATAAGCAAACTGGTAAGTGGCCATCCATCAGCACTGTGCCCACAGTTCCCTGATGCTTGCTATATATAGTGTTTGGCATTCATTAAGAACCGCCACAGGCACATTACACATTTCTGAAGAAGTAATGCAGATATGTGTTTGTTTGTGTGTGCAACTGTAAAGCAAACTATCTACATCATCCCAGGCTGTCACATGGGACTCTTATTTGATTATCTTGCTCCTATCAAACTAATTGAACTGTTTTTCTCAATTATCACAGAGGGTGGGAGGCAGTGATTGGAGCCAACTGCACATACAGGCTGTTACATCATCAGACTTCAAGCAAAAAACATGCTAAGCCATATTCCAATTACAAACAGTGTTAGCTCAGCCATGCCAACCAGTTCGACTAAAGGAGATAAACATAATTCACATTACAAAGCAGTGGCTGCTTTTTTATTTCAGTGTTGCTAACTATAGTAGAAGTGAAAAAGAAAACACAATCACAGAGGCAACAAGGCAGAGAGCTGTAATAACACTGAAATATATAGAGTGATCTCCAATGGCAGTACGTGGGAGAGCGTGGGTGGCCAGAAAGACATCACTTTATCATACAGAGCCTAGTTGTAAAAGCAATAAACCCTATAGGTCTCAGTTTAAGGACTTCCCAGGCTCTCAAAAGGCCAGCCTCATTCATCTCACTAGAAGCTAAAGTTGCTGAACTAAGCTCTGCTCCTCCTAGGGAGGGGGGGGGGAAGAGATTATCATTGTGAAGTCAACGTATATATACAATCCATAGAAATATCTGGAGGAACCCACTTTGCTTTGGCGCCTTTGAAGTGAGGGAACCATCTGCATTTTTCACGTAACTACGTCAACTTATCGTTCCAAGGTGTGTCATGACTTGTTCACATGGCTTTCCATTACATGCCAGCCTAGAAGAATGCTCTTAAATCAGACGGCTGTAAATGCAAAAAAAATTAAATTGTAGTTTCGCGATTGTACAGATGACATTTGCGGCCAAGAAACTACACAGGGAACCTCGACTAAAAGGAGAACCTGTAAATGGTCTAATTTGTCTGACTTCTCAGGTCTCGTCTCCATGGTAATTATCGTCCTCCTCTGATGTGGTTACTCCAGCCAGTTGCCACCCACTGGTCCCCTCATTCTCTTATCTCCTTGGCTTTCTCTTCCTATACGTCTCCATTGCCTCTCTCTCTCTCTCTCTCTCAATGCACTTAGAGTGGAGGTGTGATTGCATTAGGCAGAGAGAGAGCAGGGGGCATCCGCTAATGCATAGAACGGAATGTACAGAGGAGCGGACTGCGAAAGAGAGACCCAGTGAGAGAGGTTGGAGTGGTGGAGGAGGTGGTGGTGGTGTGTGTGTGTGTGTGTGTGTGTGTGTGTGGAGGGGGGGGGGGCATCCATTACTATAATCATTTACATCACTTCAAAAAGGTGGCTGCTGTGAAAGAAAGACGACAGACAGACAGACAGACAGACAGACAGACAGAGAGGGTAAGAGAGATGATTGGAGGGAAAGAGCCTCTCATGGCTGTTAGTAAATCTAAAGCACAACTTCATTTTTCAACCTTTATTGCTTTCTCACACGAGCGCCACAGAGCACCCGCACAATAACCTAAAGACGTTTCTGTGGCGTATTAGTGTCCCCCCGTAGTAGCGCGTTTGCAATATCCTTGAGGTATCCAGAGACAGAGCAACTGAGATGATAGCGATTAACAAGACCAAGTCAAAGCTCGACATAAATCATAACTGTTTACATTATTCTTTTTGTTTTTTTCAAGAGACCATAGATTGAAAAAGTGCACTTTTTTTCACAACCTGTTTACAACCAAACCCCTGAACCCCTACTATTAATAAAACCAAAAAACAAAAGGGCCAGGCACAAAAGCAATGGTTTGTTGCTCCATGCAAAACATTAAAGAGATATCTTTCATGGTGGGCGGCTGGAGGACATGGAATACCCCCGATGGAGCAGCATCTAATGCAATCAGACCGCTCCGGCCAATTAGTGGGCACTAGCCTAGCCAGAGATGATGTCAGTCATCATTACTCACTGCTTAATGCTAAACCAAGCAGAGGGGGGAATCAAGAGCAAACAAAAGAAAAAGAGCAGCAAAAGTGGGTCGGACTTAGGAAGGGACAGTGGATTAATCTCGCCACAGGCAGACAAGCACTATTGTGTGAATGATGGCACCCACACAGAGTAGAATCACACACACACAGACGCACATATTTCTCAAGTTCCCAAAACACACACATACTTGCACATGCACATGCACACACACACACACACACACACTTACTTTATCTAACTCTTCTAGACCACTTTAGTAAAATGCTTAGATATATTAAGTCACTCACAAAAATGCAGACGCCAGCATCCACCCCATTCCCGCCCGCAGGCACACACACACACACACACCCACCCACACACAAACATATACACACAGACACACACACACACGCAAGTGCACTCTCACAGGACGTTCCAGAACATGCACGGCTCATTAGTAGTGACCTACAGCAACATATTTTTCCATGCTGATGGCTGGATTCCAGTTGATACCCCACAGCACCGCACGGCATTTCACATTTCACTTGTATATGCATTCAGCATGTCACTGTGTGCACAAACACACAAGCCACTGCAGGCTGTGTCTAAAAAAAAACACATGCACGTTGCTCACACACTGTAAAGTTCACACACACACACACACACACACACACACACACACACACGTTTAGATGGAGGAATATGTTCTCATGATAAATACACATTTGCAGAAAAGCACGAGGTACACACACAGTGATGTTTATCAGAGTAGTGGAACACAATTGCCTGAGCCAACCAGCAGACTTACACACACTGATTAGCTCCTAAGGGGGAAGCCATTGGCACCTCTGTATGATTATTACGCCTGACATAAACATCTCGCCTTTGGAAAACAGACGACAGCTGCGTGGAACATGAGGAGCATGCAGCAGAAGTGTACCGTCAAAGAGTTATTCTGTCTCGACTGAATTTGATTGTGTGCTTCACTCAGGAGCAGATTTTGATCAAAAAGTGTGTCGTTTTTTCTTTTCTCCTGCTAAGCATATCTAATGCTACACACAATGGGCAGCCAGTCACAGATCAGCTCTTTACAATTGAGAATGTCCCCGTTTTCATTCATTCCTGCACTCTTCTTCATATCTCTGTCTTCCTCCCAGTCCCTTCACCTCACTCTTCTCTTCTTAGCAATTCATCAAAAAAGACAGCAGCGTGCGCCGATGAACTCTGTGACACGGGGTGAGGTAATTAACTAATTGCTTGGTGTGCAGAGACAGCCACGTTACGGCATGTGTGTGTGTGTGTGTGTGTGTGTGTGTGTGTGTGTGTGTGTGTGTGTGTGTGTGTGTGTGTGTGTGTGTGTGTGTGTGTGTGTGTGTGTGTGTGTGCGTGAGAGACAATGGGATTGAATCAATTTTAAAATGTGTGATTTAATTCATACCTCGTCTGTGGCCGCCACTGCATTAGATTAGAACACTTTCTTTCCAAGATGTAACTGACCTCTCTCTTCTCTTTGTCCTTATCTCGGTTCATTCCAATAATCTACCGTCTCTCTAGTCGATCTGTCTCCTCTTTTTTGTTCCTCACTACCTCCCCCTATCCCCATGAAACTTACTTCTCCCTCCGTCCCTCTCTGTCTCTCTCCCTCCTTCACTCCCTGGCATCTATAGCAGTTGGCAGTCTCAGGTGTGTGTGTGTGTATGTATGTGTGTGTGTGTGTGTGTGTGTGTGTGTGTGTGTGTGTGTGTGTATTTCCCCTTGCTCTCCAAACCCAATTCAATCCTACTATGAGAGCGGGGGCCCAGATCAAATAAAGCAGAGCGCAGCTATTACAAGAAAACAGAGAAGGGTAAATCCATCCTCACACACACACACACACACATAGAGAGAGAAGGGGGAACCTCTCCATTTACTCTGGTTGCTTAACCCTCTCAAGGCAGCAGCACATAATGTAACAGGTTTATCGCAGAAAACTTTCATGAGGTTTAAATGAAGTTATTGCTACAATATGTCTGACATTAAAAGGGTATTAATTCTAACAAAAATAAATAAATCAATGAACTGTTTATATTGTTGACCCCGAAACTGGATCAAGTTTCTGAAGTTCAATGTGATCCAATGTCATACAGCAGGGACATGTTGGGTTGACTTTATATTGAGCGTTTTTTGAATGATACCCCCTGCCATTGCTGGACATCTAAATCCTGTAGTCAATCTTTATTATGAAGTGCATAGCCGGGTTAATTGCTCATTTGGCATCTTTGAGATTACTGTGAGACGATGCTGTTGAGTTCCAACCATGAAAGAGTGGGTGGGAGTCAATTCAGTTTTAAATGACAAAAAAAAATCAATCAATCTCTGATTTCCACTGCAAGACATAAATAAGTGTACTCTTTTGCTTGGTATATAAATATATAATATATCACCGCCTAGTTCTGCAAAAATGTAATCTAAGCCGTGCATATTTTGCAAACCAGCCCCATATATTATCTGCATTCAAAGTAACAGACCCCTCCGGCAATGTAAGGAACTTAATGAGCTGATCATTGCTACACAGTCTAGTAAGAGAAGACAAGATGGCTAGGTTTAGTTCCTGGTTTCTATGAAGGAGCGTGAAGAGAGCAGTTGATAAATTAATCTATGAATGTTACATCTAAATAATTTTTGGGAGTTTTATGATTTATCACATAACTTTGTAGTTGTATTTATTTTTATAAATGTGATATGTTTTCTGCTAAGAAGTATGTCATTTGGTACTGAGGGGAAAATAGGAATGAAAAACTACATTTCAACCTACATACTGTAAGAATGTATTCATTATTTGAATGTAATTGTATTTTAAACTTTATTTTCCATACAAATCTAATTTCATGTTTTCTTGTAGACAAATGTCACATTGCTGCATGTTTATCTGTCTTACTCCCACTTGGAAAGGACACAAGCAATTGGTTGGGAATCATTCACAGTGGCGACTGGTCATTAGGGGCACGTGGGGCGAAGCCCCACCTACTCTCACAAAAAAAAAAAAAAAAAAAAAAAAAAAAATATATATATATATATATATATATATATATATATATATACAAAAAAAAGTTCGGCGCTTTTAGTTCATTTTTAGCCGACCCTAGCTTGCTTCTAAAGATTGCGTTTGTCTGATTTGTGTCTCTGCCATGGCCTGTGCCATGTCCATGGTCTCTGCAGTCAGACTACGGCAGCCGTGTGAGCCAGTCAGATTTGGGCCGAAGGGCTAAGGGCTCGTTCGCCTTTTGCCCTCCCTGCCCAATGCAATGTGTATTGCACGTGAACAACTGCGAATGCGCGTGCTCGTAGTATTTCTCTGTTATAGTGGACGGAGATATTTTTTCCCCAACGGTCAGTGCCCCTCCGGCAGGGGAAAGGCCATATATGGTTCGTTTCACTAATACTGTGACGCTGTAGTGCCGCGAAAAGTCATGTAGCCGGGAGAAGAGAAGGACGGAGAAGGATAACTTTGCTAACACAAAGATGTCAGAGGCACACAAACCAAAACGAGTCGACAACATGAATGAATTTTTGGAGCACATGTTTGAGACCCTTAGTCTGGAAGAGAAATTGGTAGGCTAGTAAAACCGCTTGGTACACATGATCCACCGGACAATATAGCCTATACAATGTGGAGTGGTAGCTATGCTAAAGAAGGCTAACGGCTATCATCATAAGAAGGCACTCTTCCCTCGTTTGCTGTTCGGTGGAGAAGGTATGTTGTGGAGGACGGGATACAAGGATTTTAAAAACTTTTCTGAGAGGATGAGATGAGAGCAGCTGGATGCTGTCTATGCTGGACGAGTGAACGTCGCTGTATTGACGAGCCGCCTTTCTCTTCAAAGTGCTTTGGTGAGTGAAATAATGCTATTCTGTTTTGCTATCGATTGAAATTGATATTGAATATGGCGTTGAGTCGGAGTGTCAGTGTTTTCATGTGTCAGTAGCATTGCATTTGA
This sequence comes from Ammodytes marinus, assembly GCF_949987685.1. Taxonomy (NCBI): domain Eukaryota; kingdom Metazoa; phylum Chordata; class Actinopteri; order Uranoscopiformes; family Ammodytidae; genus Ammodytes; species Ammodytes marinus. The sequence goes on from NC_137221.1 coordinate 12,971,209, forward strand.
AGGTGTGTGTGCTGCTGGTTGTGCTTATGTTATGGGCGATCATCAGCAATAGTTGTTGTTGTTGTTGTTGTTGTTGTTGTTGTTGTTGTTGTTGTTGTTGACGATGCCATCAGAGTGTATGTTGTGAAGAGTGAGAGCTTTTTTACATATGTAACATATATTATTACTTTGAAAACTAAAGAGTTATCTGTGATTTTATTAGCCTGCCTTTATCTGACACCGCAGCAGCATGCAGCGCGCAAAGTAGCCTACCTACTGAACGGAATTTGTCTGTTTAAAATCACGGCATTAAAAGCACTAAATGACTTGCTTTAACGAATTTCGTTAGAATATAACATGAAGAATTTTAGAATATTATTTCCATGAAGTTTAGTCAGAAAGTGAGCGATCACGAGTGGCTCATCCTCGCTGCTGTCCAAGGCATTTGAGATGCAGCATTTATTTTATGCTCATAGTTAATCATATAGCAGTGCTGAAACGAAAGCTTAATCGTGATCCGATTGCTTGTCCCTAACCTTGGATACACAGAGACATGTCCCCGAACTGACTGTGCGATAGTCTGTACAGTGAAACAGCCGCCTCCCTCGTTAGTTTCAGTCTACAGCCTACAATGCTAATATAACCACCACCTGCGCATGGAAAGCGTTTAATTAGGAATTATTTTTATTAGGAATTATTGAGCTGTTTTGTCGTCAGAAAATGAAGAAGTACTTCAGCAGATTGTCTGTGATGTGTAGCCACATTGAGTCCACTCGGTGACCATAACGTCACAAAGGCTGCGTGAATGAGGCTTTACTAAGTTAGTCCGATGCTGTGTTGTCACTTGACTCAGTTAGTTAAGATGCAGTTCGAGGTTCACGCTGCACACAGCTGCTGCTGGAGCCACCGGGAGTTTTTGCTCCACTTGAGAAAAATGGAATATTTGCAGTTTGCATAATCTATTTGAAATTGATATACATTTTTTGATCGTTCAAGATCCAGTCCTCATTCAAGTGTACTGTGTAGGTTATGGCACGCAAGAGAAACGATAATAGTCAGCTATCACCTCAACATGAAGGAAAACTCCACCTTGAAATTTCTGTATCTGGCTGTCGGAGGCCAAAGACTTAACGGCACATTGAATTTTCTCCTGTCTATTTTTTACTTAAATGTTAGTAAAGATGAAGGGAGCAATCCTTTCCTTCTTTGGCTAAAATGTGAAAGTGCACAATGATGTGAACAACTTATTTTGTGTTTATAAAATCGCCAGAATGCGAGAAACAGTGTCTTTGAAGCTCAATTTTTTTATTTTTTTGTGAGCCCCACCTGTTTTTTACACCTAGAAACGCCACTGATCATTCATCGTAAGTGGATGAATTAAATACTGTCTCTATTTCCCTTGTGATTAATACCAAATTGAGTTATTTTATCCAGGGGGAACTTTTTTAGGAAATTGTATAAAAAAAAATAATGGATTAAGAATTCAGGGACTCGTGAAGCTATACATAGTGGTTAGTAAACTATACATTTATTTCATAGTTTGGCAGTTCTGGCTCTTTACCCAACAGCAGAATAAAATGTAACCTTTTTTCTAACAGATGAATAGTGACTGAGTGTCAATGGTATTCGCTCTACCCACTACACCACAGGAGCACCTGTCATTTTCTTCCCTACAAATTCAATAATAAATTATTCGAAATAGTGATATTATTTACGAAATGCAGCTGGAAAACCACAGCTCCAGTTTGAAAAAAAGTCACAATCAACACAACAACCTGCAGCAACCATACAGCATGAGACAAACCAATACAAGTTGAAAGTCTTCTCGTTAATGCTGTATCTTGACCCTTGCCCCCTAAAAGTAAAGTGTTTTTTTTTTTTTGCATTAACATCAGCTTAATCTACTGTTTAACTCACTGTTAGCCATGGACAAAAAAATGGATCCGTCCCCTATGTGGATGACTGACAGGTCTGTATATATGGTTCCTCCACTAACAGATGTTTTTCTGACACGTGTCGATCACCACGACTTCACCGCCCCGCGTCATTGTTTGAATTTTTCAAAAGAGGGGAGAAGGAAGCAGAACAAAAAACTGTGTCATTTCAATTCATCACCACGGATGGCTGAAGAAAGGAAGAGAGAGGGTGGATAGAGGAGAGAGGGGGGAAAAGGAGGAAGAGTCTTTGTTAGTGAGGAATAAACAGAAAGAAATGTTTAATCGGGACCCGTTCCTGCATTTGTTTCATCTAAATCTTACTTTATTTTTTATCTCTCCTTATTTTACGCACCTACTCTCTGAATCGGTACAAAGTCAATTTAATAAACTAATTAGTCTGCACTTCAAAACATATTTGTATAGTTATGAAGCAAGTCCCCAAGCAGCAGACGGAAATACCTCACAGCAGCAACTTATGATTTTGTTGGCGAGTCGTGTATAACTGCACACTGCTGAAGGGTGGTAAACAAAGAAGAATATAGCCCCCTGCAGACTGTCTAACTTGCGAGAATACTTAAGACATATGTATATTAGTTTTTTTGGCATTCAGCTTTTTTTTTAAGATATTGTCGTGGCATTTGTCATGCTTTAATTGACATAGTGGAGAGAAAGAGATGTAATGGAGTAGAGAGGGAGATGACGTGCAGAAAACGACCCGAGCTGGATTTGATCTGGGTCTGCTGCGACGAGGACTGAGCCACAATATGGTACACACATTAACCACTACACCATGGAGAGACCCTGACAGTTCTCTTTGTGTTTTCTTTTTCACCAATTAAACTTCCTTAAAAAATTCCAGTCTATACTCTGGTCTCAGTAAGCCCTTCTTATTCATCCTGCTCCTCCCTTCATAGAATAGAATGGATAAGTCTACACACAGCTGGTGAGACGGAGATAAAAGGCTGAAGGAGGATACAGAATGGAGGGAGAGAGGAGAGGCATCAGTGGGAGGGTCAAAGTGAAAATTCGGAAAAGACAATTCACACAAATGAAAGAAGAGGAGAAGAAAAAGGAGAATTGAATGCTCAAACGGTGATATGTTTATGCTCTGGGTCAACCAAACACACACATCAGTTCTTCTGACTGTTGTATTAAACTAGATCACTGACACAATGCTCAACAACTACGCCAAGAAAATAATGTGACACCAAGACAGGTACAATATCTAGTGCAGGGTTCTCAAACCTGAGGGTCGGGGCCCAAAAAGGGGACCGAAATCAAATGTGAGGGGTCACAAGGGTAATTCAAAGGTGTACGAAAGAACAGTTTCTGTTTCACATAAGAACGTTCATTTACAACAACTGTGGAATCCTTCATATCCCAAGAAACATTAAGACAAGGGAAATTTGCTTATTAAACAAACTCCTATTCAAACAAAAAACTAAACACGTCGTTACCAGAACATGTTGAACAATGTAAAAATGAGAAGTTGCAAAATTGGAGTAAATTATTTGGCTATTGATTCTTGTCTTTTTCTGAGTTTACAAATGAACCAAGAGGTGTGAGTATGGGGCTTTATGATCAGGGACTTCATTCGAAATCACTTTTAATGACTGGAATCCTTCATTATCTGTACGGAAGAGGATTAGGGCCACACATTGGCTCTATTCCTCTTTCGTATAACCGCGATACATGGACTCACTCATTTGTGGTGACTTGCATAAGTAGTGTTCACAGACAAATAATCCATTGTGAGCAAATGCACTAGAGTTTGTTTGGACTGAACCAAACACATAACACATGAATGAGACTTTTCACTCCCCGCAGACATCCTACCTGAGCAGAGGAGGCGGAGCTACGTTGGCGGGGGGATGGGTGGAGCCTGGGGTCTGATCAGTTGATAGCTGTCAACCAACTGGAACTACACTTCCTAGTTTCAAGTCTGGATCTCTCCACCAATGGGAGGCAAGAGTTCCAGTAGCCTGCGCCGTCCAACCACGTCTGTCTGTCTGTGGCTTCTGTCACCATTCCCTAAAAAAGGAAAACACGGAGAGTGTGTTAATGTCGTTTAAAACAATCCTTACATTATTCTATACGCCAGCAGGAAATGTTATCTTTCTTGATTATTGCTTGCCTGTTCCCACACTCAATTATCACTGCATAATAACATAATCCCCCCCGCTGTGCAATTATAATCATCAGTTTAACAGTCAGCCAAGTCTTATTTACACTGGAATTAGATGCTTTTGGTTGTAACAACTAAGAGCAACTAAAAGAGCCCCCACATGTTCAGAAATAATGTCCACGCAAGTAACTTTTCTGTCTGTTAAAAAACTGCAAACGATATGCATCTGTAAATGTCTGTTTGTTGGATTTTATACACTGGCTTTCACTTCTCTATCACCTCTCTCTCCTTCCCTATCTCACGCTCCCTCTCTCTCTCTCTCTCTCTCTCTCATTCTCTCTTTCTCTCTGGAGTATTCAGAACAAACAGCCGTGCTATTTATACACCGACGCCCCATCGGCATGGCAACCACGCTTTGTTTACCCACATGAGACACTGGTTTGAGGCGTGTGTCCTCCTTTTTTTTCTTTTTTTTTAAAATAGTATTTATTAAAAACATAGTTCTTTGGAGGCATTTTGGTCTCTTTCACGAGCTCGGGCTTGCATACTGTCGGACGGTAAACTGGAGGCTTTCATGATGAACTGGAAAGCTGGTAATAAAAGTAAAAAAAAATATTTCTATAGAAAACTAAAATATTTGTGTCCGTTGGTTTTCTACTTGTTTTGTTTATAGACTGTCATCACTTTCATAGTATTATGCCAAATGGTGAATGCTTTTTCTTTTAAACTCTTTTAAAAATATGACTTAATACATGCTGACGCAGCTTGATAGAGCTCTAACATAGAGATCGATGTTTTACATTATGGTTCAAACCCATAATAAACACGATATTGGAAATGTATCTGTGTCCACTCGTCACTGCAACAACACCAAGAGTGTCACGCTTCTCCTTTTCTCTACTTTGCATATACAACATTCAGTTGAATAATTTATTCCGAAGTCCAACAGGTCAAACACCTACAGATCCAGCACTGACCAAACTTCTGTTTACAACTACTGAGAGAAACAACTTAATCCTAGAGAACAAGACTTCTGCATCATGTGTCCATGTTGTGAATGTAAATGTATTACCTTGTTACGTGTGTTTCTGAGAAATTAGTTAATCTTCCCATGGTAAATAAATGTGGTTGAGTAAGTGCCTAATTTGACGCATGAGTGCAGAGGCAAATGCTTGATGCAACCCGTCCTACGCACTACTCCTCTCATTTAAAGTAACGCCGGAGGCTGTCCCCATAGTGACAAAGACATGTCCCAAGGTCGCGGGGCGGTGCTGGGCATTCATTTGAACCCGGAAACCAGGCATCACCTTGGCAACACAAAATCAGGTCAGTTGATCATGTGACACGTAGGCCCTGGGGACAGAAAACTGATACTAAAATACACCCTTTTTCTTGTTTGTGCCAAGTTGACACCATCTCAACAAACAAGCAGACACACACACACACACACACACACACACACACACACACACACACACACACACAGGAGCATGCAGGCGCGTAAAACCTGTAAAACACCTGTCATACATATAAATAAATACTGTACATGCAGTGTTTCGAGTCACGTACTGTACACACACATTTGTATAAGCCCACAACGATAGAAACCCCTGTGTAAGCAAAGACACAAACATACAAGTCCAAGATGAAAACACAAGCCAATATGACAAATTCAATATGAGTCTATGTGCAAAAAGCTGAGTGCATTGTCTGTCTATCTGCAAAACTTCTGCCTCCTTAGATAAAATAATCTAAAAAGAAATTTTGATTCAAAATAGGAAGGAATAAAGTAAAACGATGTGTAAACAGCATAACAGCTATGACCAACCATTCAATGTCTGCTCTCTACTTAGTTGACAGTTATCTTACTTATACTTGCTGCTACAGACACATTGTGGTCGATACCAAAATGTATGAGAGGTTCTATTTACACAATGGCTTAAAAGCATTTTACTGTAATAGCAGTCTGTGCTATTAGCGTAGTAGATTAACAGCTCAATTAGCATTGTAAACATACCGTGACTCTTAAGCGCTTGCACTTAAAGAAACTGTATTTTCAGGCTTTGTGAAAATGCAGGTTGTGAACTTGGATGTCTTTATAGAAGAGGGGTTGAACTTATGTAAGAGTCTGATCTTTTCCATCAATCACTGAATAAATGGACTGACATGAGAGAAATGCATGGAAACATGTACAATGGTATAAAGAGTTGAGTACACATTGTGCATTTCAGGAAGTCATTACCTGCTATAATACAATTACAACCACCATTAAAATCTTAACTTCCCGTCCCTATTTCCACCATATATTTCAGCCTTATCAATGTGTCTATCCTCCCTTTGATAGTACGAGGACAGAGCTCTCACCTGGATTCACCTCATGATCTGGTCATCTGTTTCATGGAAAAGATTACACACGCGCGCACACACACACACACACAAAACCGCAAGTTTTAATTTCCTACTCAGCAGTCTAGGACTCAGTTCCCTGTCTGTCGCACAACACACTCAATGATAATGACACTGTGTGTGTGTGTGTGTGTGTGTGTGTGTGTGTGTGTGTGTGCATATCTCCGTGTACACCTATGAAACCATGCTTTGCCCCTTTCATTCTGCTTTTCTATTGGTCCCCTGCCTGCTGTCCCTCTGTCACAGACAGGGTTTGACACACACGCACCTAAACACACATTAACACGCACACACTCAGAGACACAGCAAGCACAGCTGTTAACAAAGCGCACAGAGCCATAGGCGGCCTGTGTGTGTGTGTGTGTGTGTGTGTGTGTGTGTGTGTGTGTGTGTGTGTGTGTGTGTGTGTGTGTGTGTGTGTAGTAAGTAGCAGAGCAGTATCTCTTTCTGGATGACAGCCTGACTTAGCTTATCAACATCCACACCAATATTTAAGGCATGTTGTACAAGTTGTTTCTTTAATGATTTAAGTTTTACCTATACATCTGTCACTTTTCATCTCATCCACTTCTGTTGTCAGACATTGTTTGTTTTATGCTTTTTCACAAAATGTAATTATATAACTTTTTTCAGGAGTTGAGGAGGGTACACCATGCTCCCTTGTGTGCTAGTTTGGCTCCATAAGCTCGTCCCTCCTCATGCTGCCTTTGTTCTTTATTTGTATTATTTTAATGTAGATTAGAGGGGAGAGGGGGGAGCATAGACACTAGAAATGAAAGGAATGGACCAAAATGCACCAGAAGGCAACTGGCCTCCGAAGGGAATACCACTGAAACTGACTTCTACTTGGCCGTCCCGCAAAAAGATATACTGCGACAAATAAGCAGTTTTTTCTGGTTTTGCGTCATAAGTGTTGGCTTCCAAGGACTAAGGAAAGTGCAGCATTGCAAAAAGTTGTTGGATTGCACTGCAGGCTCTGGGTTCACTGGCTGCACACAACAAGGCAAGCAACTAACCGGCCAATAATAGACACACAACCCAGCCTGCACCAGCCAGGCCTACTTCCCTTTACGTATATGCAATGGGGTATGATTAAGGATCAAATGATCAGAGGCCTAGAAAATTCATGTGTGAGCAATTGAAGCATCTCTTTCAGAAACGGACACAGTTTTTATGAATTAATTAAATGAGATGTGTCAAAGATGAAGGTGTAAAATACAGGCCTAGTAAAAAAAAAATCTACTCAACTACTGTAGATTACCTTATCGTTACAAAATAAATCTGAATTCACATTCGCACTATGCAAAATTGCAACGATTCTCTCAACATATGCATATTCATTTCCTGTTTTAGTCGTTCCATGCGTTAACTGCAGTTGAGTTTTAGACACATGTGCAAACATAAAGCAGGCCTGAACATCATCCAAATTAATTTAAATGCAACTGCCTTCACAGTGCTGTTTGTTAAACTACAATGTCGCTAAAGCTCAAGAAATTAAAATTGAGAAAAAGCATTGAAAGGGAAAGAGAAAAAAAGACGACAAACGCAAACAAACCGTTGTGCAACTCACTGGCTGAACCCTAAGGGCCATCGCTGCAGGTCAAAGTTCAGTGCTCTTGTAAGCTGGCCAAATGGGCTCCGGAAAACCTAATGATCATGCTTTTCCCTGCTGATAAACACACATCTGTCTGTGCTATTCATATACCATCCATACGGTGCGCTTACATGCACAATGCATCCTCATGCCTAGCCACCTAGACAGCATAGATAGTGGTGGGAACTAAAATAGACAAGGATGCTCTGTCCCAAGGTACACAACTTAGATAAGGCAGACTTAATCAAATCCAACATCCCTCTTTTATCATTTGTTCTTCTACTCATCTTTTCCCTGTACTCGTCCCTCCTCTTTCCTTTCCATTCCTCCTGTGTTTTTATCCAATCACCCCATTCCTTTCCCAGTCATCACTACTCTTTCATACTAGTATACTCCCATTAAAAATAGGTATTTTTCTTAGGTGGGCAAGGATAGTAAACAGTCCTTATGTGACATGCATGCTCTCCCGCAGTAAATCTGACAGTGAAACCGGTACAATGGCCAGATTACGAACTGTTTTATGTGGTATCATGAGACCTCATTCTACTCCTTGTCGCAAACTTGAAGTCCAACCACCCCCACAATTTCATTCCTGTCAGTGTGTCCGTGGAATGACAGGTAAGCCTGTATTACTTTTCTTTGTCTGCTGTTCTTTTTTACCATGGCAGGAGAGACATTTTCTTTTGACGGCTTGATTACTTATTTAAAAGTCAAAATTAACGTTTGCTGGGAAATATGTTGCAAACGCGGTGGCAGACTCCATCGAAGTAAAACTGCATACATGTTTTTTTTGGAAAATGACTTATTTCAAAATAAAATAAAAATGTACCCATGAAGCTCAAATTAAACAAAAAAAAAAGCTTCCTTTTAATTTGTGTTGACATTGTTTTTGTTTTTTTGAAATACTAAAAAAAAAACATGTTAAAAAGATTATTGCGCTTTGGTGAACATAATTGTATCCATCATCTTGTATCTTCTAATGCACCAAATAGCCACTCATATCAAACTCTACTCTGGACACTAATGTGCTTTGACTTTAAGAAGATAAAAGTTATTATTGGGTTCACAGCACGACCTTAGGAAGTCACCGGCGTACGTCATGAAGCACCGCGGCTGTGGCAGGTCCCTGCTGGCAGCACAGGTGCTCACACACACACACACACACACACTGCGTTATAAAACCACACACATAAAAAAAAAACACACATGCAGAAAAAGTGCAGGCGCTCACACTGCCACACCGGCTGTCCCCTGAGATTATGCTACAAGGTCTGGTGGCCAAGGCGGAGAGGACAAAGAGACAGAGAGACTGTACGAGAAAGAGGACTGAGCCGGCGCAAGCACTGACAGGTGTGTGTACTATACGTGTGTGTGCGTGTGTCAGGTCATGGCTCACTTCCAACACGCTGCACTACCCTTAACCCAAATAAAGTCTGGTTATCTTTGTTTAACCTTGACTGCGAGTGCTGTGTGTGTGTGTGTGTGTGTGTGTGTGTGTGTGTGTGTATTTTTATGTGGATGTGTGTTTGTATGCAAGGTCCTCAGCGGCCTTTAATAAAGTAAAAATGCAACGTATGTCCTCGTTTTGGAATCTGCAAAATTCTCAACAAAACTTGCACATGACTGAAATGTCAACCTTACAGCTCCTTAGATCTCAAATAAGGAGTAACATGGCACAGTTGGTTCCTGCTGTGACTTTAGGTTACGTCACTCACGGCCAGTTCAGCTGCATGACACATCATGAAAGCTTGTTAACTCACAGTCTCTACAAAAGGGCTGACAATGAGTTATATAACCAAGGTCACAGGGTCAGGGCTGCTTACACGCTGTGGCCACCACACCCTGCCCTGGCTGTTAGCATTCCATAGTGAACTACACTGTCAATGGTTGACAGGCCGGAGATGTACAGCACTCCACAAAGGCCAAGCACAAACATGTCTATATTGTGACCTCCACCCCTCGCTGCATTTACAAACCAGAGAGCTTTGAGAATATGCAAATACCCCATCCAGGCAGAATATAGTAAAATATAACAAATAGTAAAAAATAAAAGGACTCAAGCCGAGTTGATATATTTTCAGAAGGGTTTTGCTCTTTCTATTGTTTTTCTTATTTTATTACCATGAATAGTGTGTACAAGAATGAAAATCGACCCATGTTTAGTGTTGTATGTGCCAAACCTAACAGAATTTTTAAACGTTTTGTGAAGTGCATTGTGTACTCGTAAACAAACTACATCCTGCAAAGCACTACCCCCATGTCCCTCACCCACTGTTTCAGCACAGTTCTCAAATTGCTCAACAGCTTCCATGGTGTTAGTACTATAATACTGCTCTAGGATTTCTACCTAGAGGCCACAACTCTTAAATAAAAACATCTCATTGAAACTATGTTGAGCTTGCTGCCCGGCTATATAATTACTTTGTGCTCTTTGGGAAAACAATAGTGCAGTTGCGTGATGCAGCTTGTTAGACTATAGGTGTTACGCGCCCCACACACATCCTACCTCTACTGCGCGTCTACCTCGCGTCTGCGTCTGACTTTTTGTCACAGACTGTGAAATCAACGTAGAGCGAGCACACATCCAACCTCAGACGCACTGCTGAGGCGCGTCGGAGGCACGTCTGCAGCGACGCTCCCCTTCACCTCAGGAGGCTCGCCTATTTTTTTCTGAGAGCAGCGCGTCTCTCTCGTGTCTCTGTGCTTTAACTGATAGAGAAATACATGCTGACAGTCATACCAGCAGCATTCACTCTAGTTACACGTTTACCCGGTGTGTTTATTTCAAAATAAAACATCCCTCAGTCGTATACGCGAATAATCCCTTTATTTCACGATTTAATTGTGCAATCAAAATCCGAGGGATTTAAAACCTAATTTTCAATTAGTTCTGGCATTTCATTTTTGGATAAATGACACATATAGAGATCCAATATAGTGAATAAATAAAAAAGATCATGATGAGCGCAACAGTTTTCCGTTGCTCTGTGTGTCTACGGCCTTCTTCTTCCCCGACCACACCCCCCTCTCTCTCTCCCGTATAAATCAGTAAAGTGATTTTTGAAATACTCTGCTGAGAGTCATATTGACTTCATACTGGCAGCTTTCGCTGTAGTTTCACCATTTCCTGGTGTGTCCCCTTCAAAATAAAACTTCCAACAAGCGAAAATATGGCAAAAAAAAAGAAAAAAATGGCAATGGGGCGCACGGATTACTGTCCAGACTCAATATAAATCATATGCATCATAGATGACATGAAAGAACTTCATTTTTAATGGGAATTATCTATGAAAACTCTATGTAGAAAGATAGGGCTTTTAGAAGCAGCGCTGCAGCAGCAGCAGCTGCTGAGACGTTGCATGTGTGTCCGAGAAAAGTCCGAGAGAGGCAGCAGTAAGGTAACGCGACGCGCTCCAGAGGTAGACGCAGGATGTGTGTGGGGCGCGTTAGTCACGGTGATGAGCAGTGTGGGGCTACAAGCAGCTACAGGGTCATACTGAGATTACATTGATGGAGGGTCCGACTTATACAATGTGCACTCAAACACACAATGTTACATATAGATTGAAGTTGATGATGGCCACTACTAAATGGCATTGAACATAGGCCTGTCGCGATATGCAATAAATCAATTAATTGCGCGATAAATTAAAATGAGCGATAATTTTTTGCCAGCTGCGATAATTTGCTTGTTTGTTTTCCTCGTGTCTCTCTCTATCAAAGACACTGGATATCAAACGTTTTTACTCCGGTGTATCTGCCCTCTCGCCGGGATTGGTGTTTTTTTTGCCCCAACTGAATTCTTCAAGGCAGCGCGCAGGGTTAGGGCATTCGGTGATGTTTAAAGGTGAGAACACACCGGGCGCGTTGGATGTGGTGGGCGCGTTGAAAAATCCTATTTTTGCATAGGGAACCATTGGTTGGGGCGCGAGGATCCGTTGGCCGCGGCAAAGCGTTGCTTTGGGCGCTTTGGGCGCGTTGCCAAAGCGTCAAAAAAGCGTCACCGCGCCGGCAAAGCTTCAAAAAGCGTCACCGCGCCGGCAAAGCTTCAAAAAAAAGATGAAAATATTGAACTTTCAACGCTCCGGCGCGTGACGTTTAGCCGCGTTGGCCAATCAGCGGTGAGCTTGACCCCACGTCACTGGCAGAGAGCCGGAGGACAGAAAAATCTGAGACAAAATGGAGGCGCAAATAATCACCGCTGTGTGTGCGAGACCGTGACAACACAGAGGCAAACACCGAGTAGGAAATGTATTTACGGCTGGCTGCCTGGTGCTGTATGAAGCCGCTCGGGGTTACAAGACGTGGGGAAAGTGAACCAGGAGCAAATAATCACCGCTGTGTGTGCGAGACTGTATAAACACCGTGGAGTTAATGCGGCTGGCTGGTGATATGAAGCCGCTCGGGTGGGGAAAGTGAGCCAGGAGAATGGGCTTCCTGGTTAATTCAGTGAATATGTGTGGCTGTGCTTAAGCAGATAAACCAAGTTAGCACCGGTCGGATAGCGTTAGCTAACTCACCCGGCTGTGTGCGGCCACCACCTCCATATAATGAACCCAAACATAACGGCTAAATCCGGGGAACTTTCACAACGAGTACAGCGAAGCACCGGTGTTTATGCCTGCCCTATAGGCTATCTACGCCAGCCACGGTCCCGTCACAGCCAGGTAATGTAGGCTACTTGCCTTTATTTTCTACTGCCCTGTGCACAATGCTGCTGTAAATGTGTTTGGTATGGTGCTGCCTTGCTGTTTGTGTTCATTTCCGAGTGGCGTGAATCTGCAATGCTGTTTTAAGGCTATTTGTTCCATTCACTTGCTGTTTATTTGTTTTTTGGCACAATTGTTGGCCGTGTAGGTGTTGTTTTTGTGTGGACATGAACGCTGTTGTGTCGGGTCGGATCTGATCGCAGCCATGGTTGATTAGGGGAATAAATATATCGGGGGAGACTAGCTGCGTAGCTCCGTTCCTCGGACTCCCACAAAAGATAGAGCGCAGCGATGGGGATTATCTCAGCCATGGTTGATCAGCAATAGAAAAAGCGGGGGGAAATAAGTTTCGTGCGGGCTCATCTACGTAGGCCATGACGTAGGCGCGTTGCTTTTGGGCGCGTTGGACCATTTTTTGACACAAAATGACCACGCGCCAGATCGGGCGCGTTGGTCGCTTTGGCCCAAAGCGCCAACGCGCCCGGTGTGTTCTCAGCTTAATGGTGCCTTTCCTGCAGCGCTGCCTATAAGGCCGAGTTGAGGGCACAACGAGCGAGTAAACCACCTTGTCACGTGTCAGTCACTTTTTGCATGGTCTCTGTGTGGGAGGCGGAGCCCTGGCGTTACAGTGCAGCATGAGAGCCCCGCGAGGAGGAGAGCAACAAAACAAAAATGTGGAGGAATAAAAAGTTGGTGTCTAAGCCGAACGCGACAGCTGCCGTGTGGTAGCACATCGGCTTCAAACCCAACGGCCGGGGCGAACCAACTAACCTGAGCGAGCCGACATGTCGCATTTGTTTAAAAACAATAGCCTTGTTTGAGTAGGAGCCGTCTTGCTCAGACCTGCGCAATTATGATGCGCTTGCTGAGAGCACAGCATTTTCTAATCAACCAAACGCGGCAATACAACACACACTGAATCTTCACCTTAAACACAATCACCCGATACAGTTTTCCCAGCTTGGGAAAAAACAAATAGACTGAGTAAATGTTTTATTTATTGTTTTTGGTTGTTTTGTTAATTTATTCTGGACATTTTAAATGTCTTCCAGACGTCCAGTTCCAGTGTTCTTTAAAAATAAAAGTTTATTGATCTTCTAAAGGGTGTACTTGCATTATCATGCCTTCATCATTATATTAGTTGAAAATGGTCTCAAAACGGCAATATTATCGCTTATCGCAATAATTTCTGGTGCAATTAATCGCACAGAAGAATTTGTTATCGTGACAGGCCTAATTGAACATTTATTTGAAATCTGAATTTCCAAATTTAAAATGTCAACGGAAGCCGGTATAAAATTGTAGGACTTTTATTGTCCGTCCCATCTCAAATCAGGAGTCTGTATTTTAGTATAAAAGCGTGAAAATGTTTGCGTTTCCTTTACATTGACATTTGTTTCGATAAATATCATATCAAGCCCTTCATATACCACCAATTTTGCCATCAAAATCGTAGAAAATAGATGTCAGCTTTACAAGGAAAGTTCAAACCAGTGAATCACTGCCAACAGAGCCAGATGCATCCCAAAGGTTTAAATGAGGACAGTGAGTGAAGTGACCGATTCTCCCTTCCAATGCATCAGAGAGCACACACACACACACACACAAACATAGAGGGATCTCTGGTCGAGGAGTTTTAAGTGCTATCTCTTCTGACACATACTGTACCAAAACCCTCTCTCACACTCACGGATTAACACAGATACAGTACACACGCATGAAAGCACTCACTCACACACACACACACACACACACACACAGGAGTGCCCAGAGTGTCTATACATGATTAAAAGACCGAAAGTGGGGCAGGCGCACAGTACTAGCTCTAGTGAAAATACTGCAGTTCCTTTCAGCCCACCTCAAACACACAATCACTTACACACACACACACACACACACACACTGGTACTTGCATTCACCAAAGTCTACGTATGTCTAGTAAGCGTGCACGGTAGCTACACACACTCACATGTCTTGTCCACACCCCACAAAGCACTGGTTCAATAATTGAGCGATTGCCCCAATGACGCAAGAGGGGAGCGGAGAGTCACAATGGCCAACCAGTTACCGGTGCCGGCCGGACAACAGATGTTGAAAATGTTTAATGGTCTGTCCCTCCTTTCCATTTGACCCCCTGCTGCGTTAATGTTGTCCTGGTTTTGACAGGAAAGTGGAGATTGTATTATTTTGTTACAGCATTCTATCACAACCCAATCATTGGACATATAACGCTCCTCACCATGGACTGTGTGGGGATCCACAAATTGCTACAAAGAAACTCCTCGGGTTGAATGAAACGTGCAGATTGTGTGTGCTTTTTCAGCTTTTTATCTCAAGTGGTTAGACATGAATTGAATATGGTTTTGTGTCATATTTCGAAAAGTAACTTACACAAAGCTTTTTAGCCAAGCGAATTTTAAAAGGATCAATTTAAATGATACAAATGGTCAAAGTAAAATCAGTGGTCATGATGCTTGTCCTGATGTAGGGTTGTAAAATGCAGCTACCGTGATATTATTTGGAAAAAGCATGAAGTGGAATATTATTAAGAAAACTATACACTTTACATGATCACAACAAAGTTATGTGCAGAACCAGATTTTATCTCCACGGTTAAGGGATCATTTGGACCTATTAGTTTTGCAACCTCTGAACTTTTCACAGAAATAATCTGCAAACGTTGTACGTGCCAGAACTAGGGCCGGGTCACATAATTTGAGACTTTGATTTCACAGTACTCTGAATGGCAAACACACTATCAGGCCAAGTTAATCACATCTTTTTATTTTAAATATCTAACTAAATAAAGTCTCACCTTGGTCTGGGAGACACAGCTACCTTACTTCAGTCATGTTCTGTTACATGCATTTACAAGAAGAGATGTATATAAATACACTGGACTACTTGCTTTGAACTAAAATTGGCATTTGCATTTTTTTTTCTCACAAAAAAATGCTAATTTCCACTTGCACCACATCAGAAATCCAAACTTTTTTATCTATGTCACGGAGAAAATTGTCTGACATAAGCTTCATCACATTTGTCAATTCAACAAAATATGAATTTGACATCTAGATTGTTTCAGTGAAAAGCAACTGATATGAGTTGTACTTTTTACAATTTAATTACATTTTTTATTTTTTTTTAAAGAGACACTGGTCGATGCTACAAATCTATCCCTGTGTGTGTGCAGCCGAAGGTCATCTTGGAGAAAACTAGACGGTCTGAGTTGAGCCACATCTGCTCGAATCCTTTTCTTTTTTATTTCTCGTGGGGCTTATAAACAGAAAATCGCATATACGAGTACAGGACACACAGGCTTACTACTTTTTACGAGGCATTATGAAACTGTGCCTTAGTTTTAAAAGATTAGAAGTAAACAACAACAATATAAAGCCCTACAAATCTCTTCTCCAAAGCTGAACCAGACGGGAGTGAGTAGCGTCGCTTATTGGTGGCCTGGGATCATGTGCAAACACACTTGGGACGGAGGGGAAAAACCCCTTTTGCAAAAAGTTCAAATAGAAAAACCTGCAAATCCAGCAGCTTCTTAGCAGCCCTTGTGCAAGGTTTCAGAGAATTGGATCACAGGGTGTTTGTGGGAGAGAGGGGGGCTCCAGTTTTGCAATGTTGTGATTTTAGGATTGAGAGAAACACTTTTTGCGATGATAATCTTTGAACGTGGGGATGTGTCCAATTTTTGGATTTGAATGTTCAGCTAAAAAATTGATGCTTCTGTTTCAACACCACCGCCAGATAAACAGAACAAGTAGAAGCAACACCACCATAGAGAAAACTTCCAAAAGAAACATTCAAGTTCATGAAATACAGATAGCCCGAGAGTCACATTTTACAAACAAGCACACATTGCAAACTCTGAGTTTTTTCATGTTTTGTTACACATTTAATGAAGCTCACACGCTGCAGGTCCCTCTCTGAATAGGCCAATTGAAAAAAAGTATTGTTGTGCTGCAACTACGTCAGCCTCTTTCTTAGCTATAACCGACATCTAGTAGTTCCAACTATCAATATACGGACATTACCCAGACAACCAAATATAAACAGAAGCGGTCAGCACTACGAACCGAATCGCTACCAAGACAATATCAACTGACTCATTCTCTGTAACATTAGTGAGCAAACGCCCCCTCCAAAACTGAAATGAACAGCCCGCCTCCAAAACAAACACCTGCTTTGTGCTCACGTACAATGACAACATTTACTTTTAGCGGTGGGTTTCTTCAGAAACGCATGGTTAGGAACACGTCAACAAGTGTGTGCCGTGTCTCACTATATAAAGCAGGGTGTATTAATAGTAGCGATCACGTACTATTTCTTGTACTTATTGCACTGTGGGTCGGAGAGAAACATAATTTCGATTCTTCTGTATGGCACATATTGCAGAAATTGAAAATAAAGTTGACTTGACTTGAGTTCAAACCAGTCCACTGCTGCTGTAATTTATGCTTCGGTAAACCAAAGAGGGTTAAGCAGATGTTACCTGATGTTCACTGTCTCAGTAACCCCTCTAGTGCTAGGGCAAAGGTCATGGAGTTCAGGTCAATCCGGCCAAACCTCAAATCCAGCAATGTGTGTACATTTGTGTGTGCATATCGCCACTAAGTTTCCTCCAAAAGCCCCAAAAAAGCTGGCTTGCCCTCTTGCGCAGAGAGATGCTGCATTGATAGTGGGTGACCTAAAAGGTTCATATTAACTACAAATGAGACAGCCATGAACCCTCTCTCCTGTTTCGTATATAAGATAATAGCCATTCTCATGTGATACAGGGGTTTTTATCCAAACTGTTTTTCCATTTACCTCTTGATCAAAATTGATCAAGGTGAATGTACAACATTGGAGAAAATGTTGAATTTTACACAAGGCAATCTACAAAATAGCCTCCAATTACATCAGCCAAGACTTGAACTCAATTCAAAACTAAGATTGTTAAATTGTGGTTTTGAATCAAGCCATTTGAAACCCATACACATTAATACATTTTATGATAATAGTACATTCAAGACTTTATCTGATCAACTCTGGTCTAAATCATTGCTTTTGTTGCGTCTCGGGAAGAAAAACAGCACATTCAAATTCTTTCACTTTTGAATCTGATCGCTCAAGAATGGCATTGGTAGATACCGGAGAGTTAAGCTGCCATCACACAATCAACGGTTGGGGTACCTGGTTAGTCAGCTTGCCTGTTGGTTCAGTACAGTCCAATTCCTTAAAATATACACTCTTTTGAGATTCATAGACAGTAGGACCTGTGTGCTACATTAGTGATGGCAGTTATGACAGGTGTATTTTGTTCCGAGTTCCATGTACTGAAACAACATGAATTTTGCATGCCCCCACTCTTAATGACCCACATGCACACACACAAAGTGGCTCTCCCCCTCCCCACAAAAACACTGCTCTTTCTCTAAGTAAGTGTAAAAGGTATCCATGAAGTGCCTCCTAAAAGGGTTATGCTAACTCTATACCCCCACCCTGCCACACACCCTTTCAGCAGAAGTACAGTATGGTTGTTGTGTGTGTGCCCCCGTCAGGTTTCGAATGCACTCAGCGATCCATCTCAGCCATCCGCACAAGAGGCAGTGTTTGGGTGAATTGCTAGCAGAGCTAATGGCACGTTATGTTGCATTATACCAGGCTGACTGGATACTCGCCTTATAACAACCAAAGCACTGGGCTGAAAGAGGAAGGGGGAGAAAAAATATGTCTTCACTCAACTTGTCAGTTGTAGGTTTTTGAGGCTAATTGGTGGTGAGAGGTTTGACACACAAAGTAGGGAGTGTTTTCTTGTTTTCTTTGGTTAATGCTACACATATGGCGGGCGGGCAGGCATAGTAGCAGCCAATTCAGAATCTGTATCGTCTCTGCAAGATGTCTTCAAGTGCTGTGGGATATATTGAACCAACCCTTTCAGGACACATTACCAATCCCATAACGTAGCAGATGTGGCTTCTCCTGCCACCCTTCGGACGATAACACAAAGTAATATGTATGAATATGCAAAGAGAAAATTGTGTATTGTGTGTAATTGTCCGGAAGAATAAAAAATAAATAAATGTGGCATGGAAACTCAAAACTTGCATGGGCATGCCATCTCAGTGAAGTCCATATACTTAATTTGTAGGCAGTGTTGTAGTACTCAAGAACGATCTCCTCCAGACCACTTTTTAAAAGGTCCCGTCTGAAGCCTTTTTACTCTGTCTTGTCTTGGTCTCAAACAAAGATGACTTGAATTTCATTTCAAGAGCGGTCAAAACCACAACTGCTGGAGATGTCATTAAATTGACTGTGCATTGCCTGATTTATTTTGTTACCCCATTATTGTTTGTAAAACTTCCAGCTTCAAATGCAACCAAATACTTGACTCATTTTTAATCCTAAATTGTTGATACTGTCAATGACGGCGCCCCTACAGCAGTGTGGGATTTGAGGGAGAAGCCCCCCCTTTACTAACCTGACTTAGCACTACCTCCACCTGTGATAAGCACACCCCCAGATACCCAGGAATTTGTCTGGCAGTTAGATTCAGGGCCAATCAGAGCAGCCTAGGCTTTTTTTGAAAGGCGGGGCTTAAAGAGACAGGCTCTTAAACGGAGCGTTGCAGACTGAGGCTGAAAAAGGTTTTTTGGACACTACACCATGGGGATGGGCATTTTAAGAAATTCAATTGATCGATCATCGGGAAAATTAACGAGCAATTATCGAGTAATCGTTATCTTTTTTTACATATTAAAAAATGCCAACAGAACATCCAAAATACAGCGTTTTTACCATAGACTGTATACAAGAGGTTTTTACTCAATTACATATTTATTCCAAGATCTTCTAGGCAAACAACAATCTATTGAGACAAGGCAACTTTTTAAAATAAAATAATAATAAAATGTGGCGCTGGTTAAAGCCCGAGGCTATGAGCCAACAAGGAGCCAATGCTACGATATCTTTAAAGTTTAAACACATATGCGCCTCCTAAGATGCTGCCAAAGACTGCATAAGGGCACGGCACGTTTCTCTGAGTGATAAAGGACCTAACGTTACTTCATCTAATCATCATCTAAAATGTGCAAATTAGTTCCCTGATGAAGGCGAAGTAGGAAAGCATAGACGCTAATGCTAGCGGCGCTAACGTCACACGTTAAACAGGGTCGGATGTAGGCTTCAATGTACAAGTGGTACATAATTCGGTTTGTTTAAGTGTTGGACTTATACAAGGTTTCACAATGCTTAAAGGCCTACTTCACCGGTGGGAATGTGAAGGTGTATTGAATTCTGAGATCCTATGTTACCCAGGGGGCAAAGTGATTTTATGGACATGGAGCGTTGTAAAAGGTTGTTCACCAAAAATGATATCTAGGACCTTCCACGATCACAACCTGGATGGACAACCTTGTCAACAAGCTGCTGGAAAGCTACAACGGGCCGACATAGCAAATCAGAACCACTGTTTAAGTGAATGAGGGTGAATGGGGATGGGCTAATGGGGAATTTTTTTAACTTATAGATATCATTATGAAACTTTGCCAGTTGATTATTGACATTAAAACAAAAACTTTTTGTATTACAGTATTTTCCAAAATGTTTAAATAAATATGAAAAATCATCAATATCTTACTAATGATGCGAAGATTTGCATATCTGCAAAGCCCCAAAATCTAGATGTTGGAAGAAAACCAAGTCAATTTGTTTTTAAATGTTGAAAACAAAACAAGTGTCCAACTGCCTGAAGCCTTTCCTAATCACAGTTCAAATTTGATCAATAACCCATAGAAAATAAATTTTTTACACAGTTACATTTCATGTGCCATGGACCAAAAGTGTCCTTTTGGAGTCTCCAGCTGGTATTTTAGGAAACGGCTAGACATTACCTTGAAAAAAACAGTGTAAAAAATTCATTTTCTATGGGTTATTGATCAAATTTGAACAGTGATTAGGAAAGGCTTCAGGCAGTTGGACACTTGTTTTGTTCTCAAAATTTAAAAATAAATTGACTTTGTTTTTGTCCAACATCTAGATTTTGGGGCTTTGCAGATATGCAAATTTACGCATCATTAGTAAGATATTGATGATTTTTCATATGTATTCAAACCTTTTGGAAAATACTGTAATACAAAAAGTTGTTGTTTTGATGTCAGTAATCAACTGGCAAAGTTTCATAATGATATCTATAAGTTTAAAAAATTCCCAATTAGCCCATCCCCATTCACTTAAACAGTGGTTCTGATTTGCTTTATGTCGGCCCGCTGTAGCTTTCCAGCAGCTTGTTGACAAGGTTGTCCACCCAGGTTGTGATCGTGGAAGGTCCATATCATTTCTGGTGAACAACCTTTTACAACGCTCCATGTCTGTTTTTCAAAAAAAAAGGGGTTTTGCCCCCTAGGTATGTAGTATAAATGTGCAAAAAAATTGAAATTGGTTCATCCTAGCCTGAGAAAAGGCAGAAAGAGTGTTTTATGGTCTCACTGTCTAACCCTACATTTCTCTTACTGTGATGTCAGCCTTTTCTCAGGCTAGGATGAACCAATTTAAAAAAAAATTGCACATTTATACTACATAGGATCTCAGAATTCAATACACCTTCATATTCCAACCGGTGAAGTAGGCCTTTAAAGAACTTAGTTATTTTCGGTTCTAAAGCTGTACGGTCCGATGCAAAACTTCTCCTTAACTTCTTCCTGTTTATGTTTTGACATTACGGCAGCTCGCAGGCTGCTGCCTGAGCCTGTTCTGTTGTCTCCTACTACTAGTTAAGTATCTCCCCCTGCTGGTAGGATGTTTAATTGCTGCCCATACAGTCTTTGGTGCTGCCCATAGATAGTAAATAATATGGATGTAGCATCCGGGCTGACCTCAGTTATTCACACGGCATCCAATAATCCTGGTTTGTGCGCGTCGCCATCTTGTGAGATTTTTACTCCGCCTCACTCCTCTTGCCAAAAAGGGGAATCGACGTCACGTCGGGGGGAGGGAGATAGCTGACGTATACCTCCGAGGCAAAGTGAGGGACAACGGGCGGAGAGCTGTCACTCAAGAGATCGCGCCAATACATTTTAACCTCCAAAAGAATAAAAACTAGCGTGGGCCAAAAAAATTCACCCCCCTCAGTGTTGTCATGGAGATATGACCTAAACATACAGACTAAAATGGTTTTGTGGCCCAGGCTGAAAATAGGTTTAATAAGACTTTGAAAACGGCCTAACTAACAAGTGAGTCAAAGAAAAACTGCTCGTCTTGGCGCCACCCCCAGTGGCACTTTCTGGTTACTACAGTTGTAGGTCACTTCCTTATTGGATGCCGGTAAAAATCGCTGAGGTTGGGGCTTGGTGCTGCCACATAGTGAAACTCATTGCTGTGCTGCCGGAATCACACTGCGCAACACAACGGCTATATGATCGATAACAATTTCACGTGATCGACAATATTCTTAACGAGCAATGATCGATTAATCGATTAATTATGCCTATCCCTACTTTGAATTCAAACTTCAACATGAAGAAGAAATCTTTACATACCTATAAAAAAGGATCTACCTTAAACTGTACGATGATTTTTGAAACGACTACAAGGTGAAACATCCAGATCCACGTCAACAGTAGTCTGGTTACTCTAGCAGACTGTGTCATAAAATAAAATGCACATGTTTATCATATACAGTAGATAGATGGAAATGGATATTTCAACATTGTGAGCAATCTTATGTTTCTGTATGGGTAAGCAGCAGATCAAACAGCAGATCTGTGGTGAGACACAGGTTGAAAAGATACCCATTTGTTTTTTATGATGATGATGATTCTAAAACCACTTGAAACTCGTAGCTGTGGCTTACTGAGTTCTCACACATCTGGAAAGTTTCAAAGTTCCCGTAAGAGCTATTAGGGCTATGGAATGCAGAAATGATTTCGGTCTGATGAAGATGCCTAGTAATTTCCCATTAGGTCAACTTTATTCTCCCACCGCAGGTATTTTCCCTGGGCAAGCCCCTGCAATGGGTGAGTGTTTACACAAGCATAAGAGCAGCTGCAACAAGTGTGTGTGTTTATGTGCTGTATAATATGTAGGTGCAAACATCTGCTGAAAACGTCTGTATATTATGCCAAGCCATGTACGAGCCTGTCAATGTGTGAGAGAGTGTGAGACCGGTGTCAATATGTGTGGTGAGAGATTTATTTTATGAGTCGAGTATGAGCCATTTTTCCACAGCCAAGTCACGTCCCCTCACTGTGGAAGTTGACAGACAGTGTCAGGAAAGCAGACCTGGCCAGGCCAAAGAGAAAACCTTGCATTGACCTCATTTATCGGTATCGTAGATGACCAGACCATGCTTCACACTCCCTCTCTGATGAGCACACTGGCTAAAACACAAACCTGAACCATGGCAGTAATAAACACTTAAATACCCAACCTGATGAACACATGTACAGTGCAACAAACAGTGATGGGATACAAAGAAAAGACAAATACACACACTGTACACATAACAAAAGGTAGTTCGACTAGTTTTCATATTCCTCGACACACACACACACACACACACACACACGTACTCACTCAAAAGCAATCTTTTACAGTAATACAAGATGCATTGAGGGTGACATTTCATTTATTTTTAAATAGCAATAAGTGCAGTACAGTGAACCACAGAAATAGAATTCCATTATGTACTGACATATTTGTCCTGACATGATCTTTTTTTACTACACTCAAAGCAAAACTAATGCTATCTTTACATAGCCTGGGTGAACCCAGCCAAGTCTGCTGGCGATTTGATTTTGCCAATTTGGGTGATCATCGGTCTGATTGGTTAGGGTATATCCAATTGCATACAGAGACATTTTGATCTACTTCAGTTGCTCATGCCTTTTCAAAGTCAGACGCTTTTTCCAGACCCATGTTTGATCTAAAATAAGGGTCATTTATAGCTCCAATTAAGTTGCATCTTCCCTGCCAACATATAAACTCCATAGTGTAGGATAGCGAAAGCAAATACGAGAATGAGGGGCACTTTACACGGTGAAAATGTGACAGTTTTCCCGTTTTTGGTTTAAAAAAAACCCCCATTCAGACACAATTTATCCGACATCTTCACTCGTACACATGTTTTCAGAGGAAACGGGACGAAATCGCTGCAGTAGCAGTGTAGCAGCCATGCCAAGCCAATAGTCAGCGGTGACACAGCCTAGTAGATAGCTCTTCCAGTTCAATTTGATTACTGTAATCGAAAAGTAATGCCATTAACGTTCATAAAGCGGTTGGTGTAAGCTTGGGGTTACAAGTATTGTAAATTACAAGCTTTCTGTCCTCTTATTTCACCGCATTGAACTCGTGAAAACAGAAGACATGCTTATAGTGAAGGGGCTTTGTGAGCGGCTACTTTCCTGTTAGGCGTACTTCAAAATAAAAGTCGACTCACGTTTGTCCAGTGAAATGCTATTGATGTTTAGCCAGTGAAATGCTTTTACTGTGAAGCCGTAGCCTTAATGCTCCTTTTGTTGAACAGTAACTTAACCGCTGCACGCTGAACTATGGATAGTGTTTTTTAATGTAGAGAGAGCCGTGTCCCAGGCATATAGAAGCTACACACGTTTATTTTGCTAGAAAAACCGGCAGAGCACAAATCTTTCCCCAGAAAAAGGGTCGGGTGGTCTCAATAACTTACTAATCGCGAGTGTTATATTTGAGCCCTGCACGACACTCTCCGCTGATCACAGTGATGGTGCCGCGGAGACACCTTTTATGTTATGTTGTCTTCTAACTTTATAACTCGCATGTGGGTATTTTGACAGCAAATGTTATAGACTACGCATACGTGAAGTGGAGTCGTGACGTCAGCGTTACCAGGGAAAATGGTTTCGGTGTTTACAAGAAACCAAAACCGTTGTGTTTTCCAAAAAATCCTCCCTGGGAGTAGATCTCAAAAACTTGCGGTTTCATGCTTGCGTTTGCTGTTTTCATGTAAATTATATAGTGCAACCGCGAGAATATTTCCGCGTTTGCACCGTTTCGTGTTGTCGTGTAAAGTGCCCCTGAGACAGTCTCTAAAGAGGTCCTCAAACTGTAATTGGTGATGGACTCCCCATGAGTCCATCACCAACATCCTGGCTCCCTAGGTCTTATCTCTATCAGCAGTGTTTTAGCACACCTCCCTGACTGTCATGGCCAAATGTCCCTGATCCAATGTCATGAGCTTACTACATAGCTAGAGGAAGGGCCAGCAATAATGGCAAGTCACACAGTCAGTCAGCCAGTTGGGCGTCCAGAAGGCTTGTCAGCTAGCTAGCCTGCAGCCAAGCATCCAGTCAAATGTCCAGCCAGGAGAGGCTCATCAAGCCAGCCAGTAAAAAAAAAAACGGGAACTGGCCATGCCACAGCTACCAGCCAAGCCAGCCAGCAGGACAGACAGACAGACGGACGGAAAGAGCCAGCAATCCAGCCACGCATCCAGCAACTTGCTCTTTTCACAAAAACCACACTGCAGCTCCGGCGGAGAGGAAAAACTTTTAGCCTTACAGACACCTTTTTATTGCACACGCCTAAATCTCAACCTGTCCTCCAGTGTCCACCCAATGTGTGACCCCTGACCACATGGTGACCAGAGCCTAAGGGTTTTCTACACTGATGCTTCATCAGAAAGAGATGGACCGTGATAACAACTGGCCGTGGAACAGACTGGAATTTGGGTCTTGGCTGCACATGCCACATCACGAATGAACCATCGATGAAAAAAATCAAGATGTTCGAGGAGGCATTGCACTGACCCTCGCCATACTGCCATGTGCTGCGTCCTCCTGACATAAGCGTCCTAAGGAGTAAACAGTAGTAATGGAAAGCGAGCTGGTGCCAAGAACAACATTGGTGAAGGGTGTGTTTTGGTATTCAAGGGATTGTTTGTATCACTGGCCATTTTCCTGTTATTGAATTCCTCTCTGAATGCATATCCTCCTGGCTCAGACTTAAGTCATTGTTGATACCCACTCACACCCACTTTGCAGCGAAGGGTTCGGGGGCTTCTCTTCCCAAAGATTGAAGGAGAAACACCAGTACAAATAGAAATATATGAAGGGTTATTTCAAACTGTAATCGGCATAAGAAAGATACGTTTCTGTTCAACTTTTCAGAATTTCTAGACAGGCCGATCTGGTGGCATTCTTCTCATCTCTCTTCCTCATCACTGTCTTTTTTGTTTTGGCTGTTTCCCAGATTGTCAGCTTATCCCTGTCCCAGGACTGGAGCTGTATAGGGAAGAGGGGAGACTGCAGGAGCTGTCTTGCTGCCAGTCAGTGTCAACCCCCCACTGTAATCCTCAACTGACTCTGATAAGGATAAGACAGAAAAGACTATCTAGGAGAAGAGAACACAAAAAAAAGAAGAGACATAAAAAATATGTACAGCCCAGAAAGTTGCAAGACGATGCAGAGTCATGGAAGATTGAATACAGAAACAGAGGCACAAATGTACACAAGACACAGAAAACTGTATTTGAAGTAGGGGAATGAGAAATATTATTGAGAGAAGGGACTTTGTCTAATAACCATTTAAATCCAAAAAGTTGCTCTATTATGCACTATATAGGCTATACCATTAAACACAGAAAGAGAAAATACCTCCAACCATATTAGAATGTCCCATTAAGAGTGAGCTGTTCTCGGTTAGGTTCTCCCACATTCCACTCGTTCCTCAAAGGCCCAATGCTTAAAAGAGTTTCCTCTCACCCCGGGCTTTGCTCGGAGAATGATCAAATATGAATCAAGGCGGAGAGATCAAAAGGAGCAGCACTACAAATTAACTATTGCATGATGACTTACATGAGGCATCACATTCTACATATAGCTCGGGCTATCATTCTGGAGAGAGTTTATTAAATGACTCTGAGGATTTTAACGTGACTTAATGAGTGGGCTTGGGAAAGGAACTCGAATTGGTAGCCCTAAAAGTTTGTTATTTGCACCACAAGAGCACAAGATCATATCATCATTTAGACCACTAAATACTCTTTGTATGCCTTTTACAGCAACCTGTCTGGCATACAGACAACTGTATAAAATGTCAGCTGCACTGACAGCCATTACAGAGCCAAAGCCAACCCATGGCTTAACTCAGTCCACCAAGCCAGCTTCCCTTTTGCACATGGTTATTGAGCCTTGCAGTGGCTTATCGACCCGACAGTGTAACACAAGTTTAAACGATGGTTTTCTCTCTCTCTCTCTCTCTCTCTCTCTCTCTCTCTCTCATTCAGACACTGGCACTTGGTCATTCACAAGCTCTGGAAGGTATTGATTAGATTTCCATTCCAAAATAAAGCACAGAAACAGAATCAAGGACGGCAGATTAAAACATGCTCTCTAACACACAAACACACACACACACACACACACACACACACAAGTACCGTACAGTGTTTAACGGAACAGCAATCACTACTGAATGTCACAGAGCGTTTTGATTGAAATATGCATTTCAAGAAGGACTAATGGGACTTCAACAAGTGCATTAGTGAAGTTTAATGAGTCACAACACCACAAAAGTGTGGCCATGTTGACCCTTATTAAAAAAAAATTAACATTTATGTATACAGATAAATCCCATTGAGACCGGAGACTCTTTTTCAAAGGAGACCTGTTCCCATTCCCACGTTACCATTCACACACAGATAGGAGGCTAACTATCGGGAGCAATTTAGGGTTCAGTGTCTTGCTCAGGGACACTTCGACATGTGGCGGGGGGACTGGGGATCGAATCACCAACCATGTAGTTGAGGGTCGACAGCCCTACCCACTTCGCCACAGCCACCCACTCGCCACATGTTATCACTCTTTATAGATAGATACTTTATACTATAGATTGGCAATTTAGGTGCTTACCATGGCACCTCAATTGAATTGCAATTGCTATGCTATTCTACAGAGACAGCACAGTCTAAGAAACAGAAGACTTTGCACAAAACAAAGACAGGGAGGGAAAGGGCACATACACAAACACACACAGGGGAATGTTCTTTCACACAAAAATACAAAAAACTCTCATTGATCCCCTTTAAAAGTAGTAGGCTATTCTGTGTGTGTGAGCGTGTCCTTTCTCTTGTGTGCATGCACGTGTACTCGCTGTGCACTCATGAATAGAGGAGGATGAAAGGAAAAAGCTGAAAAGGTCTGAGCGCACTGCATGGTTCAACCAGACAGCTCAATCTCTTGATCTGCCATCACCCCCAACCCACCAACCACTCTTTATTTATTTTTTTTCCAGAATCATTTTTCTCATGCCTGCTGTTTCCGTCCCACTTCGATCCCATACTTCCTATACTTTCATCCTTTCTTTTTCTCTGTATAGCTGTTGATGCCCATGGACAGCAGTTTGGTGTGAATACAGCAAATAGTGGTTGACAGAATTTTCATTATCCCGCATCAAACATAAGGTTTTCGTGTGTGACAGTGGAGGAAAACATGGAGAAAAGACACGAAGGACAGACAGGGCGGAAGGAAGGAAACAGGAGAATACCTAATCGATTGCTGTAACACACACTGTTTTTCCTCAGGCCTATAATGCATTTGGGATGTGTGCATTGCTTTGTCTATTTTCAGGTTGTGGTTATCTGCGAAGAAGATGGTGTTGGAGCAGCTACATTTTCTTCCAACTCATGTTTACATTATCATACCAATTGTCTATCTTTGATATGGCTCCTTGCAACACACTTGCAGGACGTGCGTAAGAGGGTTGGCAGTCGGGGCTGTAGGAGCAATTAAAACGGAACATTAAGAAAACTTTGGCTGCATATAAGAGCTGTTGGCGTCTTGAAGAGCTGTTGGATGCCTATTCTGTCTGGTTACCAATGTTTCATTGGTCTGCCCAAACTCCACCTGAAGCTTTTGCAAGGGCAAGGTTACTTTTGCCTCGTTTCCACCGAGTAGAGCGTGTCGGATCAGAGCGGCTCAGAGCGGAACAGCTCACTTTTAAGAATCTCGGTGTTGTTTCCACCGCGGACCCTACCCTTACTGGTGGGGCGGGGTTTAGGCTGGACTGCGATTGCCGCCGCCAGAATGTGGGTTAAACTATCGGGCTGTGGAACAACTGTGGTCAAGCCAGCGGTCTCTCGTTTTTGCTTGGTCAAACCAGCCGCTTCTTTATTTATTCCCCCCGTGTTGTTGTGAGCGTGTATTTACTAGCCTACTATCTATGGCGAAAACACACAGAGACGGCTCGGTGCAAGTTGCAACTGATAGAGACAGTGAGAGAACAGCGCTGGCTGCGGCAAATACGTGACTAGTGGGACACAGTGTAACCAACTGATTAATTTATTGACGAGGAAAAACACCACACAATAAACATTTCTGTGCTCACATTTTCGCCAATACACAAGACTCTCTTCACTCTTGCCGAGATGACTACACATGGCGGAAATTATTATTTCGACCAATCAAATGACGGCTCCGCCGTTTCAGCCCGCTTTCAGGCAGCTAGTACCCCTACGGAGGAGTACTGAGATCGGGAGCGGCTCAGAGCGGTTAGGTGCGCTTAAACCGTACCCTACCCAACTTTTGGCAAATGAAAAGCCAAACTACCCGGACCGAACCGCTCCGATCCGACCCGCTCTACTCGGTGGAAACGAGGCATAAGTTCTGTTCTGTGCTCATGTGACACCACCATGATGGTCCTGGAGGTGTCAAAACGTGTGCCAACATTTACAAGAACAGAGCGAGAAAGTTTACTCACCCGTGCAGACTCTGACGGGATTTGCTATTTCAGGGTTTGAGAGGTTGATAAACCTGTCAAAAGTTCTAGTGCAAGTAATTGTTGGGGGTAAGTACAGTTGTTCCAAATAATTTCTCCACAACCACACACAGGCACGCATAAACACAGTTTTCAGCCTTTGCCCCACCTACTCTGCCTGTATTTATTATTATTTATTCAATCAACCGTGAAAATTATGCCCAACCATTACCTGGAAATCTCACACACACATTCACTCGGGCACTATTTTCCTTTACATAGACAGTTAAATTCCATAGAGAGAAAAAAACAGACTTTAGCATGATTTAGCAGATGTGTGTATTCATCGTTTTTTTTTTAGTGCGTGGGCCTGTGTGCACATACAGTTTGGCTCCGACATCCTCAGTTAAATGGCTTGTGATTAGGACACTTGGCTTCTAATTGCCTCTCATTACCATTTGAAAGTGAGTGGCGGCTAGAATTAAAGGCTATGGCGGCGTGTGTGTCAGTGTGTGTGGTAGGGTGACACAGCATGCCTGATTGGCAGTGGCATGACTTAACAACTGCGCTATAGTTTGGTGTTTCTGTATCACAAAGCCTATTAAGGCAAAGCTTTCAAATTACTTGAACAACTACAACTATGCCCTGTGCTCTTCTCTAAATATACACAGTTTAAGTTCACTGACTCCTTAGTACACCTAGAATTACTATACGTTCTGTCAAGTAAATTTTGGACACCTCTTGTCAGTCCAGCACTTGCCTTCCTACTCAAATACCTACTGTTTACCTACAATGATTTCTATCTTCACCTTTTGTATTAGACATTTTTCCTCTGGTAAGATTTGCAGGTGTTAGCTGTCCTTGGGACACAATGTCCCAAAGACCTGCTCATGGTGTTCCACAGGGATAATAACTGGGTCCGCTTCACTTTACCACTTACATCTCACATCCCTGGACATGGAGGCATCGCCCAGAGCTCAGATATACGTTTCCATCTTACCACTAGGTTACTACCCTTCTCGGACCTGCTGCCTCTTACAATACAGAGAACCAGACAAGCCAAAGTATCTGCCAACGAAACAGCACAAAACTGAAATTATTTAAATCGGCGCCAAGAAATATCACAGTTCCCTCTCTGGTCTAGCTGAAGGCCTTGGTGTAATCATATTACAGTGCTTTTCACACACACACAAATACAGTCCGTGTGTCACTATTGAAAGTTCTTGTTAATGTTTGAACACTGTTACAAGTGGTACAATGTTGATGTAATAAATACTTAATTGTTGAAGATTTCATTTAATCTATACACAACATACATGCCGTACAAAAGCATATTTCCACATACAAGTTTTAGCTTTTCCTGAATTCATGGCATTAATAAGTTCAAAATTATCTCAAAATTGTTTAATTTTGTGTCATTTAATGTCAACATTTAACGGTGGCACTATGTACAACTGGGGGGGGGGGGTCTAAAACCATAATTATATAACTTGTTTAATCCGTGTGGGTAGGCTACACAACAACCTGCAGAATATATAATAACCATTACTTGAAACAAATACACTTTAGATTTTCTGTAAAATTATCAAATGTAAAAAGTGTCTCATGTTACCCTTTTCTCCCCTAATGTTTGTGGGACCCAACAGTAATGTGCATAGCCATACACAAAGGCTATGCATCAGTATCCAGTATTAGATTTTCTTATGTTATTCCTTTGAGTATTAAGCGGCCATTAGTGTTGTGTAGCCGATAGTAGCTGCCCTCTTTATAGGCAATCTAAATAGGTTACAATGTTTCATAAATAGTCACAGTCATAATGACAGAGTAGGCTAAACATGGCAGACAATGTTCAATGTTCAAAATTGCAAATAATAACAAAAAAACGGACTGATTAAAAAGGGGAACAATTCAAAGTTTGAATGCAGCTGGTGGGGGAGAACTAGTAGCTTCCCATCTTAATTTTTTGTTATCTAACTGTCCACTTTGATCTCATTTTAAAGCCATATTAAACTCATAATGTGAGTAAAAGCCTATTCTATCCATCGGGGCGCATAGCTACCCAGAGTGCAACTCCGAGGTGTAAACAGAGTAAAAATAGCCTGCTATCACAGGCTTCCCTACAGTCCCGTTATATAATGGTACAAGCTAGGATGAATGACATCACGGGCAGTCCAGCAATCACAAACCCTATGTCCTTTACGAACCAGCTGGCAATGGAAAACACCGTGTGTAACATATGACATGTAGGCCTATGCAACAATAAATATAGCGTATTTAATAAACACTCGGAACAAACACAAAACATGTAACTACGTTTTTCGCAAGCACTGGACAAATTATTTATCATGTGGTTACTTGTTCTTCGGCTCTTTTCGTGGAGAAAACACTTCCGCGATGGTGAACGGTAGATACAAATGTAATGCTTGTCTTTGACAGTCCTTGTCAGGGGGGAAATAGTTCAAAAGAAGGCATAGACGGCTCGAAGCTACGTTATTTAGCAGTGTGTGACAATGTTAAGCGCTTCGAAACAGTCTGCAACGAGCAAATGTTAGAGGCAAGATCGAGTGGCGCAGTTACTGGAAGTACAGCGCCTGCCCGACACCGGCTCGCCCGGCAGACGCGCTTCTCACTCGGTCAGAAACTAGCCAAACCACCGCTCTCTCTCGCCCCACTTAAACACTACTTTGCATTGACGTTCCGCAATGACAAGTATCTACACCCAAAACCCAGCGTACCCCCGCGCTGTTTGTGTACTTAAAAATAGGTCAGAGGGCGAAGTAAACATTTTCCAAGGCTTTGAAGTAGGCTAAACCAGAGCGTCAGCACCACCCTGCCCAGTTCTTACAGCCATTTTCTCTTCACGGATCCAAAAGAGGGAAAAGTGGCATGGTGAAAACAATGACGGCTTGGCGACACGGGTCGTGAATGAACAGTTTTGTGGGACTTACTGTAGGGTGCAACGGGCTGCTGAGTTTGTGTCTCTCCTTGTTGCCAGGGCTCCCCTGCTCTGCTCCGGCGCTGACGGTGAAAAGCGTCTCCCCTCCTAATGATGTTTGCAGCGCACGCCTAATAGCTCTCTGCCCCCACCTCCAGAGAGAGTGAGAGAGGCAGAGGGAGAGAGAGAGTTCAAAAATGGAGCAGTTTGTAAGCTACTCATGCAAAAATACGAGAGGGCTGAGGGCAGAGCAAACACATAATTACAAGGTACGTTCACTGACAGTAGCCTACAGTATGGGGCGTGAGAGTGCACAGTACAGGCCTTTGCCATTATTAGTTCAAGTGGATATATAGTCACATAAAGGCAGCTTTCTTTAAATCCCAGAGGTGTGTGTTAGAGAGATACGTTGCCCATATTATGAGTTGTATTCTATAGATCCAATATGATAGGCTACAGCTTTGTCACCCCATCCTCGCTCAACACGAAGCAGCAATAGTTGCAGAGCTCCCTTCCAGCGTTAATGAACACTCGGGCTGCAAACCCCATAAGAACTTAAGATCAAGCAGAATACTTAAGTACATTTTTTTTTAAAGGAACTTGTACTTTACTTGAGAATTTCCACAATTTTTCCAATACAGTTCAAACGTCAATGTTGTAATTATTTACTCCGTTAGATGTGACAGCATTATTTGGGCCTATTCAGACACATATTTACACAATTATAAAACGTGTGATCATTTTATAAACAGTGCTGGATTTGTATAACTACCCAACAGTAGGCCTATATTTAGAGTATTAATAGCTCAGTAATGGTAATCCAACAGTATGATAGACAATATAGTATCATTGACAGGGGCCATATTATGCTTGAGTAAGCGTCTGAATTGATTATAATATTAATTTTAGTACAGAAATTGATGTTTCATTACAACAACAGAAGTACAAGTACACAAGCGTAGTAGGCCTATAATAGGTAAGCAACCTTAAATAACCAGAATACTATTATGAGCATATATTATACATACAAGACGATCAGATATTAACAGAACAAAACAATATAGGTTAATATAATGTATGCATTACAAGAGACCATGAAGTGTAGCCTATATACTCTTAAACACCACAAATACACAGAAACCTTGAACTTTGGAAAACAAAGCTGTCTCAGTTAACAAACTTAATACAGTGAAAATTGTAAAATGGTGAACACTGGTGGCTGTTGTTTATTCCACAAGCTCAGTTTAATCTTTTATATCACATGCTGGGGGATACCACACCATCTTCACGCTATGCATTAAACCTCTGACATCTCTTTAGAGAGACACGGGCCAGAAGGTCATGGCAGGCGTTTGACGTAGAGAGCTCGAGATCTCAAAGAGAATCAGCTCAGCTGAAGGCAACCACTGATAGTCAGCTGACAGTGACAAGGCGGAAAAAAAATTCTCGACTGCAGATAGCAACTGACTCCACACACAGCCACAGACATACTGTACGCACCATCATGGAGTTATACCAGAAAACATGTTTTTGAAAGACCTCTATTTACTCATGACAGAATTGATTTAACATCATTTCACTTTAAGCTGCAAAATGAAATTGGCTCTCTGTCACTTTTTGACCTTTTAAAAAAGAACTTACAGATGTATCAACCAAAAAATAACTAAAACAATAAAAGCAACAAAAATAATTAGCTAAGATACTTTTCTGATAAAAAAAATACTTGAATAAATGGATAAAGTAAACATCAAATAAGAGGCAACCCATAACCCTCCATTTTCAGTGTGTATTGTTTTTTTTTCTATCATCTTGACCTTGGTGACCTCTCCCAGATTTCCAATATGGCAGCAGGCACGTTGGCCCCTTCGTCACAGGCGGGTGCAACCTGACACTGACCATGAGCCGTAGGGTGCACGAGGCTGCAGAGTGACAGACGATCTGGGATGTATTCCCACTCCCTGCCAGTCACTCAATAAGTGGCCTATTGTCCGCCACTCTATTGTGCCCTCCTCACATGTACGCCAAACAAAAGAGACACAGAGGTAGGCTGCGCTGTGTGCCAGAAAGCTAGCATTACATTCAAGGCCTGGGCGCATAGAAATGAAGCGACAGCGTCTGGTGGTGAATGGACTTGTATATTTGAATGGAGACAGGAATGAAGAGTTTCAGTTCAGAACCATTTATTATGCAGACTATGCACAGTACGTGGTGTTTGATACTTAAAAGCCCTGGTTGGCTTCCTGTGGTGTCACTACATTTAGCATTGTGTATATATGAGCTGCCCTCACAGCATATCTGACCACATATTTCTGAATAAATCACCTAGTAATCCTGATTTTGCATTTAACAATATGGGTTGCTAAGTGTCATGCAGAGAAGTGCATGCATCCACTAATTGTTTGCATACAAGAGTGTACTCGTCCCAGTATTTACTCCCTCTCTATTTAGCCTGTGCATGTACTTACAGGTAAACGCCTACTCACTCTTACCGTGGCTCCATGCATGGCTCGACATATGGAGGATTCCATGTTGTCTTTAAGCATTTGAAAAGGACCAATGCAGATAGGAAAATAAAGTTAGGCAGTTGCCTGTGTGCCAAAGCCTACATTTTAATGATTTGCTGCTACTTTACACTGTACACTGAGAATACTTGTGTTTGTTTGTGTGTGTGTGTGTGTGTGTGTGTGTGTGTGTGTGTGTGTGTGTGTGTGTGTGTGTGTGTGTGTGTGTGTGTGTGTGTGTGTGTGTGTGTGTGTGTGTGTGTGTGTGTGTGTGTGTGTGTGTGTGTGTGTGTGTGTGTGTGTGGTACAGGGCCATGGCGAGCTTGAGGAAGAACTACTCCCAAAGGAGGAGCAGATTTTCCGAGGGTTGGGTTACTCCCTGGAGATGTACCTGTGCTCTTTTGTAGGAGGTGCGAACAGTATACAGTCAGGGACAACAAAGTGCACCAGGTGTGGCCTGCATGAGAGAGATGATGTGAGATTAAATGACTCATTTCTTAAATGCCAAGTGCAATGTATTACCCTCAGCGATTAAAAAGCTCTCTTTTGGGGAAGGGGTGCCAAATGAAATATTAAAAAAGATATGAAGAGATATATCAACCCGGTCCAAGTTATTAACAAAGTGTATTTCTGTTTAAACCCCTCTCACCCAGCAAACCTAGAAAGACCTCCATTCAGCTGAATAAAAGACCTCTACTCAACAAGTACACAAACAAAGGATTTGACACTCCACCCGGCATATGAATAAATAACACTCCAAGCTTAAATCAAGGTTAATAATTGATCATCACCAGCCTTTGAAAGCCACCAGCCTTTGAAAGCAGCTCTTTAAGCGAGTTTTCTAATGGCCATGGACGTCTCTGCTTTATTAGACAGCAGAGTAACAAAGTGTCTGAAGTGCGTTCTTAACATAGTACAATCAGTTATCGAGCACCACAGCATCCTCAGGCATTTGGACGATTGCATTTTCTTAATTTGTGCAGGAATGTATTACCATTTACCTATTCAGCCGAGTGAAAATATGAGGAGGAGAAAAGAGTATTGGCCATTGTGTGGATGTGTCATCTCTTCACATTCTCTGCAAAAAAATCCAATAAATACTTTTTTAGTGCAGGAGAGAGGCTCATTCACGATGCTTTGAAAGCAGCCGTCACTTCAGATTGTGCAAGGCCACGGTGTGTCTGCTGAAGTTCTCTTTGTGCACAGGGGATGGTGCTCAATGCTCCCCCTTTTGATCGAATGTAGAAGTGTGTACATGTTCTTATAGCAACTAGACAGAATCCCATTAAACAGTGTTTCACCTAATACTTTAAAAACAATCAAATGTATAGCAATGTCCACTTGGAGGAAATATAACACTGCTGTAATTTATAACCAAATAAAGAAGTCAAAGTCATATTCATTTCTACAGCACATTTAAAAACAACATCAGTTTGACCAAAGTGCTGTACGACCAAACACATATAGGCCTAAGATACACATCAACAACAACAAAAGAAAAAGAAAAAAACATAGGAGTTTGAAAAGCTCAACTTGTGTTAAAGGCCAATGCAAAAAAAGTGAGTCTTCAGCAACGTTTTAAACTGGTCAATAGACTGAGCAGTTCCCAGACTCAGCGGAAGACTGTTCCAGATATTGGGAGCAGCCACAGCAAAAGCGCTGTCACCTTTTGTCCTTAGTCTGCACCTAGGGACATCCAGCAACACCTGCTGAGCTGACCGCATTGCTCTAACTGGAGCATGAATGCAGAGCAACTCCGACAAATATTGAGGTGCCAGCCCATGTAAAGATTTAAAAGCAAACAACAGAAATTTTGAATGAGAAGATACATTTTGAAAGCTTTATTGAGATTATAGGCCTAACCCTGCCTCCCAAACTTTTCTGTCACATATACCCATACAGCCCTATCAAATGTATTCACTTTCCCCTTTATCCACACTGCCATGTATGTCAACCACAATACCTGTTTATAGCATAATTATTTGTACTGACATTACTGGTACTGTCAAGTGTTTATAATCCATATTGTTTATCCATTCATTTTAGAGATGTTAACCATTATCCAATCATTTGAAACATTTCATAATTTATTCATTACTTTAGCTAACTATTTCAACTGTTTATCCATTCATTTATTTAAACAATTTCCACCGTTATTAATACTTTTAGCTAATTATCCCTTTAAACATTTATACATTATTTAACCAATTATCTACAGTAGCTATCTCTTTTAACAATTGTAACTACTAGCTGTTTTTGCCATTTTTCATTCATATTAGCTAGCCATCCATTTAACCATATTTTTTTATTACTATGAGCTATCAATGCCATTTAACCATTTACTCATCACTTTTAGCTAGCTAGCTCTTGTAAGCCTGTTCAGCTATCTATCCTGTTTAACCATGTATCCATCACTTTTTAGGGCCTATATTCAACCATTTGTCCGTCACTTCAAGCTAGTGGTTTGAATATCCCTCCCATATTGCTTGTTTATTTATTTATCTAAACCCTTTTCAAATGAGTTAAGCCCCCAAAAGTAACTCCATTTTACAGGCCAAGAAACACAAACATTTTATTGCATATTAAACATAGAAAAAAAAACAATAGATTGGATTTCACTTCTTGCATCTAATTGCCCCAACATATTTTCCACTTTTACATGCTGCGATGATGTCATTGCATCTCAGCCGCATGATGCACATTTGAATCAGCATGTCCCAATCACAAGCTCACTGATACATAGGCCTATACCATCCTTTTCACACCACCTCATTAAAAACCAAGTAACACAGGCTTAAAGTTTCCTCTGCAAGTGTAATCCTACAGTGAATGCCTGCTATCGGCTAACCTGTTCTCACACACCTTCCCCGTTCTGCCAAAAAGGGTGAACGAAGCGGGGAGGATTAGGGTGCAAAGAGAGTTTCCTAATCTGTGTATTAACAAAAGCCAATTGAATCACAATGTCTAGGGCAGGCAGATTTTAGGAAGTAATCTGGAGTGCCTTAATGCGATCTGTATAAAAAAAAAGTCCAAACCTAATTAGAATGGTAAAACTGCACTTAGATTGCTCAGTTAAAGCTATATGCACGGTATGAAGTTAAACTCAAATATATAAATACATTGTACATGTGTGTCATTGTCATTCACGCTGTCTTTCTTTATTAGTCACAATACAAACACACCAGCATGCACACAGTGTTTCTGCTCCTGCACAGAAATCTGACATCTGAATGTTGCCATGATTACGGCAGCAGATCAGTAATGGCAGACAGTACAACTTGCTTTTATAAAACATGAAAAGGGGCAGAAAGAGGCGCACATAATGCAGGTGAATATGGTGTGTGTGTGTCTGTGTCTGTGTGTTTTATTAAAAATATCTATCTGAGTTCTGGACCTAGAACTTATTATGCTGCTTTTTTAGATGAGACTGCAATATTACAGAGACGCACTGTTTTTCTACTTATCACACACACCCTGAACTATTTTTTTTACATTCTCTGCAATGTCCAAGTCATTTCGGTGGTTATATTTAACTTGTACTTTCATCCTTATGTAATTCTCTCAGCAAAAGGCGCCAGCGTTTCTTTGAATCTGTCGTGCACGCTCAACCCTCAAACATAAAAAAGCCTCTCATGTATTATAAATGAGGATGATTCTTCAGCCATCTTTTCTGGCATAAAAACTCTACTAACCAGGGACTCTTACACACACTAACAACCTAGCATACACACACACACACACACACACACACACACACACACACACACACACACACACACACACACATCCATACAACACAGTGGTGATTGATATCAAGGCAGGCTTATACAGCACACAGTCTCCAATGCGGGGGTCATGGAGGGGTCGGATGGATAATACATGAGCTCCAAAGAGGCAGCCAACAAATCTATAGCTCTCCCCTTACACGCTGCCCTTGCCCGGGTGCCTG
The DNA here is from genome assembly GCF_949987685.1 of Ammodytes marinus. Classification (NCBI taxonomy): domain Eukaryota; kingdom Metazoa; phylum Chordata; class Actinopteri; order Uranoscopiformes; family Ammodytidae; genus Ammodytes; species Ammodytes marinus. The sequence continues at coordinate 13,010,060 of NC_137221.1, forward strand.
ATTTTCATTTTCTCTCTTGTGTGTGACAGTGCAAACTGTGTAAGAGGAACTGAGAGACAAACCTGACAGTCGGAGGAGCCTCTTTTCTGCAACACAAGTGACAGTGACAAATGCAGAGTTGTAAAAGAAGGGAAAAGTAGAGCAGAGAGTGTTGTGTCCCTTTGATAGGTTGTGAATGTGAAAACCCGAGCATATGTTAAACCTGGGTTTGTCACCATTTTTTTTTTAAAGAAAATAGTGCCTAAGTGCCAAGAATTATTCTACAAACAATTGTTTGATTCACTAAGGAGTTATCGTCTATCTGAGTATTTCTTTGACAGGACTAGTGACTTTGTGGAGATAGACAGTGGTATCCATATTTTAACTTTTGGTAAGAAAGAAGTGTTCTTGAACTCTTGGAATAGCCTTCTCAAAATGTTGAACTCTGTAATTTTCCTTCTTTGTTTTATAACTGTAAAATTGAATATCTCGGGTTATGACCCTGGCCTATTGGATGGTCATTTTTCATTTCATAGACTAAATCTAATTCAAAATACAAATAATCAACAGATTCATATGAACAAGTGGAGCTAGGGGAGACAGCCCACTGATGCAAATGCCCCGTCTTACCGCATCCATTGATCACATTGCGTCGTATAGTCACCGATCAATACTTCTTCTTCTGTGACTTCCCGTTCTGTCCGCCATCATTAGCACCTTCCACTGTGTGTGCGTGTGTGTGTCCAATGCCCTCCGGCGAATTCTCTCTCTCTTTCCAGCTGGTGGCTCCCCTATGCATTGCCGGCCCGTTGTGGAACAAGTAGGCAATCAGAGATTTTTTTAAGGGTCATTTTCCAAATTGAAATTCAAAGGTGCTAAGAGAAACTTTTAAATATGTCTGAAACAGTCAAATTTTTCCTCAGAAGTTACAGTGAACCAGACCATCAGTGCAAAACAGAGCTATTTTAATATAGTTATTCTTAATGCCTTTGTCATTGTTACGCTCACCCAGGAACTACAGCTGGTGTATTACACTTTTGTCCAAAGGGGGTTCAAGAATGAACAAAAACTGAAAGTTCGTCTGAGCTTTAATTTAGGTTTAGTTTGTTCAACATTATTAGAAGAATCAAACAGCTCTCCATGGTGGAGAGGAGGCTGTGTGGTTAAGGACCTACCTATTGGACAAAGTTGTTCAACATCCTCCTGGATCTTTATTGTTTACATATGTTTCATATTTATATATTTGATCATTTTGTCAATAGAATGTGTGAAAGCTGTATTTTCTGTTGGTTCTGTGCTCACAACGTCAATAGAATGTCTGTGGGTCCCGTGGAAGGGATCCCTCCTATGGGTGAATTTCTCCATATCCAGACCGAGGGTCAAAGGACATGTACATACTGTAAAGCCCCCTGAGGCGGATTGTAACTTGTGATACTGTATGGGCCATATCAATAATTTTTTGCTTAAAGTTTTTACAATAACAAACACACAAGAGTGGCATTAATCATCTCATCTAACTCTCTGCAAGAAGCATTAATTAGCAGCCTCCATTTTGCATTATTCATATCATTTCTTTGATTTCCTCTATCTTTCCTTCATCACTTCTTTCCAGTTTCCCTTGAGCACACACCACTGTCAGTTCACAGCAGTCAGCGCATGCAGCTTTCAAACTGCCTCTGCACTTCAGGAGGAGTGCATTCGGTTCAAGGCATTCAAGTGTACAAGAACCTTTTAGTAGTCGTGTAATTCAATAATACATCTTCTTTTTTTTAAAGCCACTTCATCTGCTATAAATTCTCCCTCACCCTTTCTTTATGCCACCAAAGTTATCCGACTGCTGTTCTCTTCAAGTGCAATGGGACCTCACTCGGGCATCCACCGGGCCATGGATAGTCGCTCTATGTTCAAAAGACTTTAAGATAAAACTGGAATCAATAAAGTTGCTGTCTCATCAACGCGCTGCTTCCCCCTAGACACGTTGCCTCAAGGGGCCTGATAACATTGTGCCCGACAAACCGTTAATGAATCTTTATCGCTGTGTCTGCGCATACAGCCGTTGTTATGAGTGGAGAAGAGCTCTCTATGAAGCATCTCAAGGGTGCTCTCACTATTTGTATAATGCTGGGTGACAGTGACATGTTTGCATGTGATTGTGTGTTGTGTTTGCATGGGGGGTGGGGGGGGGGAGAAAGATTTGTGGATCAGAGTAAATGCGTGGCTATGTCTCCCCTTGCGCTTGGCCTCTTAATCATTTCTCAAGGTTGTTAATGAACACGTTTAGCACTTACTTTGAGTGCAAAATGGCATTCAACATCCTGTGGTAGGGTAATAATTCACAAAGAACATAGATCTTTGTGTCAGGGTCTGCTTTAACTTGAGACCTATGTGTCCCTACCAGCGGGCGTTACATAACAATCAAACGGAGGCTCCTCTTCGCACAGAAGCGACACCATTACCTCTCAGTGGGCAAACGTATACTGTATGTGTTTATCATTTTTCCCTGTTTAATTTTACATAACATAACAAGCATCGACATTGCTTGCAGGCTCTCTGGTATCTCGGCATCACATTTCCAGACAATCTCTTCCTTGAGTTGAAAGAAAAGTGGTACTCAATTATTGGCAGGCTTTCCTCAGACCTCCTGATGTGCAGCAGATCATTATAGCTGTTGTTTCGGTATTCACAGCAGGCTGAGAACACAAAATAGTCCCACAAATGCCCCCGCAACTTGACACAAGCTTACACTCCCTGGCTGTTCAAATAGCATGCATATACAGTATGAGTCATGGATGGTAGCTAATGGGACGTGTGTGTGTGTGTGTGTGTGTGTGTGTGTGTGTGTGTGTGTGTGTGTGTGTGTGTGTGTGTGTGTGTGTGTGTGTGTGTGTGTGTGTGTTTGTGTGTGTGTGTGTGTGTGTGTGTGTGTGTGCGTGCGTGTGTGTGTGTGTGTGCGTGTGCGTGTTTGTTTGAAGGTGCCACATGACTCATTTACAGTTGAAAAACATAAAGGGTTTTTCAAACACTATTAATACATTTGGCAGAGTACAGCAAACGTGGCTAAACTATTACAATGTGCCCAACTGGGGACAATGACCCCATTTTGCCACACACACACTGACGCACGCCAGCAGCATACACAACACTTTCCTTGTACACCAGCTGGTTATGAAATGATGTACTTCAGTTATCTATTGTGAAGTCGGCTTTCTGTGTTGTAAAATGTGCGTCCTCAAATGACCGATAGAGAAACAGAAAGCCTGGTCGTCTGTTAGACCAGACACTAATCGCTATGAGTCAAATTAAAGGGAATAGACTGCTGTTCAAAGGGCAAAAGAGCCAGCAGGTTAAAATATAAAGGCAATTAGTTGAAACATTTGCTCGACACAGATAGAAAGGAAGGGACCGATGATCAAACCAGCAGCTAGCATTGATAAAGAGCAAAGTTAATTGAGAGGGAAATGTTCAGACAGACATTGCCTTCTAATAGCACTATTGCTCCGCCATCAAGCACAGCCAAAGGCCTTGAATACCCTGCATACATTTCAATTTCCATATTACTTTTTGCAGCTTTGGCATCTGAAATCCTTAGTGTAACTTTGCTGTAAAAAAAAAAGTATGTAAATTATTCTGTGAAGTAGAGTGTTTAGGCTGGGGGGATCTGTGCACTGTGTTCCATTATGCATGCATGGGAGGGGGGGGGGGGGGGTGTTAATGCCTGCGTGTGCCCACCTGTGTTTGTGAGTAGTGCTTGCTTTTCCATTCTATTAATAGCAGACCTCCAGTAGCTGACCCTGCATTAACACATGGCCAGATTATGAGCCATCAGATTGTTTCTTGGTCGTTTGGGATTTTTCACAAAATTCCCCATCTATACATCCACACACACACACACACACACACACACACACACACACACACACACACACACACACACACACACACACACACACACACACGCCCACTACATCACTTTTAAAGGTAAAGCGAGGAGGTGGTATTGTATGCATTTTATAACAGAATAAACCAAACTAAGGCAAAATATTACAGTCTTTGTTGGAGGGGAAAGGACATTTGTGTCCCATCATGTTACACTGTTTTTTAGTATCAATTTTTATGATTTTTTTTTACAGTCTGGTTACAGTCTGGGATTTATTTTAGATTTGTGAGTCTTTGCTATTCAAACCAAAAGTTTTGCATGACTGTTCAGTGTTCACACGTCTGTCTTTCAAGTTGTTCAACAGTGCACATGTTAAATAGAGTCTGTTTGTGTGTGTGTGTGTGTGTGTGTGTGTGTGTGTGAGTGTGTGTGTGTGTGTGTGTGTGTATTGTAAAGAGGGAGAGGCACATAGGGTGAGGCGCATTTGTGGAAGTTAGGTAACATACTGGAGAACAGCTGATAGTACTGCTTTGTACACACTCACAAACACACACACACACACACACACACACACACACACACACACACACACACACACACACACACACACACACACACATTAACACAGAGCACAAAGTCTGTGTCACTGAGCTCCTACCACTTCCTCCTCCTCTCCACTTGTCTCCTCCCTCTCTCCGCATATAGTATAGTACTACATGCTCTAGTTGACAGCTCATGCCGAGCCAGCACATTCCACATTATTACTACTTCAGATGTTTGTGGCCCAGAAGCGTGCTGATTGGCTGAGCCACCTCCGACCGGCCATTGAGAACCAATGAACAGCCTGCTCTTGGGGAGCCAGAAGACGGACAGTAAATCCAAAGGGAACTCCCTCTGCTGGGTAATGTAGAGAAGGCCTGGGTTTGTCTAAACACAGCCACAACTGTCTGTTTATTTACTTCAGCTAAGAGGCAGCTCAGTTTTTTTTTGCCCTCCTTCTCACTCTTCAACCTCCCGTGCTCCAGTTATCTTACTCCGTGTGTGCGTGCATGAGTGTGTACTTTAATTTTTCTACTACTAATCATATGAAGCACAAGGCAGATATGAGTAATACTGACAAGCAGAATAACACACTTGTCCAGTTTCACTTACTCTCTCTATTGAACCAACCAGGTAATCTACTTGGTGTTAGGTGTTTGAGGAAGCTCTTGCAAGGCAGCAAGTGAAGATGAAGGAATGGCTCCAGCAATACTGTATGTATTGACTGTAATAGTCCAGTATAATGATAGTATACAGTATACTATCATTATTTGCCACAGGCTTTTTATCCTGAATGCTGATGTTTCAACTTTAGCAGCATTAACTTTCGAAGGTGATGGTTTTGCAGGGTTGTGTTAAGAGTTAAAAGAACATTGATAAATAAAAGCTTTAAAAAAAACTTGTTAAATCCCTTGAAGCATAAATACCATAGGTGTTGATGGGAATTGAAGTCCAAAAGCATTGTCCTTCATCTAGTTTCTTTCATCATCTATCAGTGAAGACAAGTTTGGTCGTGTGTGTGTGTGTGTGTGTGTGTGTGTGTGTGTGTGTGTGTGTGTGTGTGTGTGTGAGTGAGTGAGTGAGTGAGTGAGTGAGTCGCGTCTTTTTGTCTTTTGTGTGTGTGTTCTTCTACTGTGAGTGTGGGTATATGCGACAGAGAGCAAACTAAACAGAGAAAGCAGAGCCGAGCGGGGCATCTCTTCTTGTATAATAAGTGAGAGCTTTGGTTGAGGCTGGATGAATTTTAATAGAGTTCTGCGGGGTATTCCATCGCCTCTGGTCCCACGGCTCAAAGATCAGAGAGAATTTTCAAGCACGGTGTCCCTCAGCCTCTCTCACACGCTCACACTCATTCTTTCTCTCTTCATCCCCTCTTTTCCTTCCTCTCCTCTCCCCATTTTTGCACTCTCCCTCTTTTTTTCCTCCTCATTCTGAACCCGCTTTTCTAAATCCTTTTCCTTCCTCTTGGGGCTTTTGTCTCTCTCTTAATCCCTCTCTGTGTCTCACACTTTCTGTGACTTTCTTTCTTTCTCTCTCTTTCTTTCTCTCTCTCACTCTGTCTCCCATTAGAGCCACTCGAGGCGTAATTATTGCTAAGCTTCTCTCAGTTTTCCCTGGCACAGAGAACAACTCATGACTTTCTGCACACACACACACACACACACACACACACACACACACACACACACACACACACACACACACACACACACACACACACACACACACACACACACACACACACACACACACACACACACACACACACACACACACACACACACACACACACACACACACACACACACACACACACACACACACACACACACACACACACACACACACACACACACACACACACACACACACACACACACACACACACACACACACACACACACACACACACACACACACACACACACACACACACACACACACACACACACACACACACACACACACACACACACACACACACACACACACACACACACACACACAACTTGCTACTGAAGGACAAAATGCTGTGATGAACTTTTTAAATCATGCACAATGGCTAACAAAATGTTTGGATAGTTTTCCCCCACATGCATTAGAGAAAGCTCATTTGCTCACTGCCTCAAAGCCATTTATGGAGTTTAATACTTTTTCTTTTTCTAACTCGTATCGAAGTACTACAAGCTGGAAATTTATGGAAGATGTAACACATTTATAATTCATTACAGTGCATTTACATATAGTTCTACACTCCTCATTTGGCATCAGACCACACATAAGGGTGTAGGTGCAAGCTCCAAGATCCTCTGATCCCTTAGGCCACAGTTTGGTAGAACACAAACAAATGCAAAGCTGCCTCGAACGCAACACACTGCACAAACAGCTCAATGAAACTTAATGAGGGGAAAAAAGCCTAGAAAGAAGTCTTGAATGGCTGTAATTTGTGTCTTATGTCTGTGCATGCCAGAGTGAGAAAGTTGGCAAGAAGACTGGTGACGATTACTAATTCATAAGGATTAATGGTTGCTATTTAAAAACCCACCATTCTGAGGAGAGCCGAGCGAACGTTTGTGTCTTCCTACTGGGGGCACTAAGACAAAATATGCCCCCCAGCTAATCATCTTACATGAACACGGCTCATGAAAATTCAACTCCACAGCACTTTGGCACTGAAAATAAGATATAGGAATATAGGCATATGATATTAAGAATGTTGTTCCCGTTCATTTACTAAATTGTCTCTGAATAACACCAAGTGCTTGTCACATGAGTTACCTTGTTAATAACCTTAGAACTTGAGTCAAACACAAAAGGTCGATTGACATGTGAGAAGGTCAATTTTAAGTGATTTTAGTGGAGATAGAGAAGTCCCATGACATTGTAGCATTCATATCAAAGCTAGCAGTGTACTACCATACAAGAGCATTTGCACAATAATAACACCCCTTGGAAAGGACCCTGAAAAGACTGTTCCTGACTGTAAGTAATGGGATCCCACATGAACAAAGGTTTTGGTTAATTCACAGGAGATCTGTTTTATTGCGACCTCTTCTCGCTGGTTTCAAATCATCCGAAAAAAGTGACGTCGGTACTTCTGTGCACTAAAAAGATTTTAGCACCCTTGCAAAGCCAAATCTGATGATAGTGGGTGGATGGTTATCATTCCAATCCAAACTTCTGAAATAGGCTAATTATGTATCTAATTAGTATGCTTTTTTTATTAGTATCTTGATGCAGCTTATTTAGTTATAAATATACAATATCTAAGGGAATTTGAAGGTTAAAAAAGTTGAAAAAGTGTCAGGAGCTAGAAGATAAAAGGTATTTCTTACAAAGGTACAAAAGCCAGCGGATAATCGTTACCATTATCTTCTTATCCGCACCTGACTTCCTCACTGCAAGCAAGTAAAAGTACGAACACAAGTATCCCTTTGTGACACATAAAGCATATAACAAATATTTACATGAGAATTAAATGGCATGATGACCAGTGTGGCCTAAATATTTTTATTGTATCTGGGCCACACCATGTACTGAGTTCTGATCTTTTTAGTCTCATGTCGCCCCCATGTGGCAACAAGTGTTGTAGCAACTGTGCAGAAAAGAGGATGTCATTTCTGAAAATATAGAACTTTAATCCCCTATCTCGGTAGCACAGTAGCTCTATCATCTACATTATGCATTGACTGCCTGAACTCTGCAACTACCTAAAAATAGTGATCTGAAAGAATTAGACTCTTTGACATCTGCCTCCTTGTCATTCTGTAGGCCTACATGCTAGATCAGCAGGGGGTTGTTCCATTTAGGTTTTTCTCACACTGAAATATTGATATATTTGTGATTTGTCATCAATTATTTAAGTGTCTTGGAAATCCTCTTCGATCAAAGGGACTGCTTTTTGGCATTCAACACGAGGGTGTGTAAATAAATCATAATATAATCTTTAATACCAGAGGAGTTTTACAATGTGCATAATTGAAAAATCTGACGTGGCATCCGTTCATGCAGTTCACACACTGGTTCTTAAATGAGAAATAGGTAATGAAATAAGGAATAAGTCACCAATGCGATTTCTTGTATTTGAACCTCATACACCAAGAAAATAAGTCCTCATTACTATTTCTCTATATTAAAAAGATAAAAAATAAAAACAATACTTGTCCTTTAAAAGTATCCATAGGCACATAGAATGGATACAAATAAGCCGGACATTAACTTGCTTCAATCAGAGAGCTTTAAAAGAATCACAATGTACTACCTAACATTTGATTCACCATTGTAATATCGAAGAAAAGAACAACGTACATAAGTAAATGCCTAATAATGTTGTAATCCTGCTTCAAAAGAGTCAAACTCTTATGTCATCATAGCGAGGGTGAAATTATTGGGATGGCTTTATCTTATGTTTGTACAAAAAAAATCTCTTTTTGGGGACAACCACTAGGGATCACCAAAGTTTGAAATTTAAAAAAATACTAAACCTAGGGAACTTTCAGCTACACAAAAATAAATAAACAATTTACTATGACATATTTAAGATTCACAACTGATGAAAGAAAAATCTCGGCATATTCCTGAAACAATGGACAGCAGCACCCTTTGTAACTTAACGAAAAATAATTTCCAATACTTAGAGTGTTTCATGACAGCGTATTTGTTGATACAGTGGTAAAAAAAGAAATACCAAAAGTTGCATCGAAAGATGTAAATTTGATTCCAACGTACCAACCTGTATGCATCCAATTTCAAAGTGCATTTGAAGTCCTTGTTTGATGCAGCGAAGTAGTGGGCCGATGAATCACTAATTTTTCTCATTGATTTGGGTCATTTGAGAAATCTTGGAATCTGAGAGACCCTCGGCTCACACTGGCCTGTAGCACTTTGTCATTACCCTGCCAAGTATACCAGAGTCTGCTAGTGAAGACAGAAGAAGTGGCTATCTGCCCCCTCTGCGCTGGACTACTATGGTCCCAGCCACTATGTCATACACAGTTCTGTTGTGCTGGAAAAAGAGAAGGGTGATGAAGACGGGGAAGAGGAAGGCGATGGAGAAGTTCTTATTGAGTGCCCGCACTGTAGAGCTGTTTTAAAAGGTGGGAGACAAAAAGAGGTGAAAACAACACAAGAGGTTAGACTAAGAAAGCCCAATTATTCACACAGATGCTGCTGCTGCGCGCGCGTGCGTGCGTGTCACAGCACAATGGATTCCAACTCGTATAATCAAATGCTAATTTTTTTTGGATCTTCTAACCCAAGATATTTTGAATCCAGCTTACTCATCATGTGTTGTTAAAATGAACTTTGATCAAGAAGTGACCTATCCAGTGTGTGATCACTCACGCAGAGAGGGAAACATTAGATGCCGGGACCACAAGGACTCGGTTGGGTCGAACCAGAGTGGAGGTGTCACATGTCACCACCCGCAAGCCAAGCAAGAACTTCCCCGGTGTGGCACCACCAGCACCCCAAATACAGATCGTCTAGATAGGACAAGACAGACGAGAATTAAATAGTTAAATCACTGAACGCTGTGAGATGCACATTGTTATTATATTGACTCCTCCTGACCATGTTGATAACAGGCACTGTGCAACAGGTAAGGGCAGAATTTGGTAATGATGTCACTGTAAAAAGGTTTGTGCACTATGTAACCTAGGGTGTGTCTTAGTGAAGTGAACATGTTATAAGATATATTCTGGAGAACTGAATAAACAAGCTTTCCTCACGGGAAAATTGGAACCCTTGAACACTATAGTTAGAAAGCTACCTGAAAAGTTACTGTTTCACTATTGTTTACAGCAGCAGGGCCCACAGCGTTGTTTACAAACATATTCTAATCTAAGGTTTGGTTCGAACTGCCTCAAAATGATTTTGTTTTTATTTATGACGATTTGATTATTCAATACTAATAAGCATTACATGTAGAGTAAGTTTGTTTTACTAACTAACTGCAGGCACCGCTAATGTAAAGAAATCCTTCTCCCCTGATATTGCAGAGTGCACCTTTAATTACATTTTTCAGTTTGGCAAAAACAATGTCAAAAGGGACAGAAACATGCCAGATGGCATTAGTCGGAGCAGAGGTGCCTGAATGTCCCTGTGCTGGTTCCCACCTGGGAAAACAAGCCACTGATGCACAAGTCGAAGGAGGGACATCGGCACATGACTTCATTTCAGGCAACTATGAATGCAACGTTGCATCACTGTCCTCTGTGGACAATAATGTTGTTCCATAGAAGAGCTCTGACTCTTCTAATGAAACAGCATGTGGCAGTGAGGCAGCTCACATCCAATTTGGGAGAAAAAAAAATAGGGAATGGAGAAAATATTTTCTTCTAACTACAAAAACAAGAGGCGCGTTAAGAAGTAATTCAACTTGAGTCAGTATGCAAGTGTAGATTGAGAAGACATTGATTTAAATACTCCAGAATGAATACAATTAAGAATTAAAGGTTACCCCACCCAAATATTTTCATATTCCCTCTCTGTAGAAAGATGTTACTAGTTTTTATAAATGGATCTATGGGAAATCCATTTTGGGGCCATACATCAATATTTATCAATAAACAGGTATTTCAATAGAAGTGATTTCTAAGCGACTACAATTGAACATCCATCCATCCATTTTTCTAGGACTCACCTCATAGACGCATACCAGCACCCTGTAGACCAGAGCCACAGCCATCATCTTCTGCAGGTCCTCCATGGAGGTGTTCTCATCGATCTCCTCCACAATGAAGTGGGTGATGAATTTAGTGATGTCCCTTAGTTAAGAGGAGAGACAGTATACCCGTGTTAGGGGCGGATGATATGGGAATATGTTCAAACAGCCTTGGCATTAAAGCAAAGACGCATCTTTTTTATGCCCAGTTTAGGGTACGTTTTTCTGTGTCTTCATTTGTTTATCCGATTCCACTCACTTCATACCACTCATATGCATGATCCAGAGCACGATGGTGGCCTTCACACAAAACAGGATGAAGAAGTCAACTGTCTCGGCTAGAAACCTCTGGAGAGGAGAGGGGATGGTGTACTCCCGCCCTATTATGAATGACAGATGACAAGACAAGTGTACTGAGCATTGGACTTTTTATTTTCGCTTAAGCCTGTCTTATGTTGGCTACACACTTACATAAATCACTTTGAATCCCTTATTAGCTAGTAGCTACTACAGGCCTGTTGAAACGTAGCCTACCACTGGTTAACAGAAAGACAGAGAGAGAGAGAGAGAGAGAGAGAGTTTGTACTTGGAATATCTCTAATCATTTAAGCTTATTTCCACAGAGTAAACTACTTAAGCCTGCTTCCCATCCATAGACTGTTTTTCCCACCACACTCGTGACCTAGCTTATTCAAAATAAAGCCCACACATAATAGGCCTACAGCTGCTACAACTACTAAGAGCAGTGTACTATCGAACTACTGAGCAGTGCACTACCTTGCTGAGGTGGGTTCCCATTCTGCTGCTGGGCTGGCCGGGGATCAGTCTGAGCACCAGGCGGATGTGGGTAGGATGCAGGGAAACTGAGGAGCTGATGGTAGTAGCTGTGCCAGTTCCCCGCGTCAAACGCCTGCTGTCCACTGGAGGTCGAGGCAGGTGTCCCCGCTGTGTAAGCGCCCGGACCGGGCGGAGGGAAGGTGCACGGCGGGGGGAAAGCCGAGAGAGCCAGCCAGCTCTGCCAGCTGGAGTAACCCCAGTGATAATGCCACATCCACTCCTGCAACTTTGCGCAGTATTCCGTAGTCGCGGAGGCCTGAGGCGACTTACTAGCGTCACCGTCAGGCCCGTCACGGCGGCTGTCACTCGTCGCAGTCCTCAACATGTCTCACCTACTTCACAGTCGTGCCCAATTTGACAGTAAAGTCGAGTCAAACGTCTTCAGTGTTTCTTGCGCTGCGTTCATTAGCTCTCAGCAGCCAGACAGCAGTTTACACGGCGCAGAGTAAGTGCGTTTGTAAATACGGGTATTTCCGGGACCGCTCAACGTCTGACGTTGTTGTCTCCAGATTGGTCATTTTATATTATTTAATGTAAAATGTAATGAAACAATCAAATATGCTGTTGAATTGCCGAGAATAACATATCTGTGTATCATATATCAGAGAGAAATCCATAATTTTGTGGAAATGACTAATAACACCCCCCTTTGTGCCCTTAATGGTATGAGCCATTTAAAGGAGCATCGTGTGTGTGTTCAGTGACAGCTCCATCATCAGGCACAAAATGTAGCCTACCATTCCTCGGTAGGTTAGTAAAACATTAAAAAAATTGCGACATTGGAAATAATAATAATAATAATAATAATAATAATAATAATAATAATAATAATAATAATAATAATAATAATAATAATAATAATAATAATAATAATAATAATAATAATAATAATAATATATTTAATTATAAGTAGTCCTATGAAGCAGAACTAATATTTACCTTGGCAAAATAAACAAAGATTCACAGTTTTACCAAATTTCATCCAAAAGCAATTTTGATAAGAGGGTTGTATTTTTTAAATGTGTATCAAGCTGGAGGAAATATCTGGAAAAAAAAATTCTCTTACTCATGAGGTAGTAATATTTTTGTGTAGCTAGGAACTCATCAGTTTCCTCTTTTGAGTTGAGGTGTTTTTCTTTATTTAAGTGAATGAGTGAATTTTTATATCAAACAGGTGTTGATATATAAATATAGGGCTACTGCAATGTCCTTCTTTCCATTCCAAGTTGCACCACAAGAGGGCAGCAGAGGACAGCTCATACCAAGCACTCACACATCACTTACAACCATCAGCATAATCTCTATTATCTCCATTAAGGAAATATATTCGTTTTTATGTTATAAATGACATCATGTGATACAATAATATAACCTCATGTGTGCAAATGTGAGTACTTTTTCTACCTTTATCTTAAATTGTGTCTTGTTTGCCTGTTGGCATGATATATTTTTTAATGCACACACATATGCAGTTTTTTGACCGCTTAGATGTACATCTCAGGGTTGGGAGGATAGACGGATGGGAGGTGTTTTTTGTTTTTTTTTGGGGGGGGGGGGGGGGGTTGCAGCCACATTCAGGAATCCCAAACATCTGAGTTAAATCAGTAGCCTGCCACCCAGGCCATTGGGGTCAAAAACCTCAATACTCTGTGAAAGCTACTGCTGTTTCTCTCTCTCTCTCGCTCTCTCTCTCACACACACACACACACACACACACACACAACCACTATCACACACACACACACACACACACACACACACACACAACCACTATCACACACACACACACACACACACACACACACACACACAAACACTATCATACAAACACACACACACACAGTAACCCACTAACACACACTTTGTCTCTCTCATTTTTTGTCACTCCTTACTTATGACCCCAATATGAAGGAGTTGCACATTCATGTTGCTCCTCCATTGCACCTCCGCTCTGACTTCTCTTTCTTTTTCTCACCCTTTCCACTTATTTTACTGGCCCTCTCTCACAGACTCCTAAATGGGGGTGTCAGGCGGGTGAGAGGGGGTGTGGTTGATGCTATTTGCTGACTGGGCTGGCCCGGCTCTGTGGGTTAGGTGATAGCTTCTGCCGGTTCTAAATGATTGTGCCTGGCCCAAGTGAATGGAGCCAGTGAGGCGGACTCCAATCCGACCCCAATGAGCGTTATCCCTGTCGACAGAGGCCATACGATGACTGCGCCCAAATGTAATCAGGCCCAAATAAAAGCTGTGTCCGGCAAACACTGACCCCCATAGAACCCAACAACCTGCTGGGATTAATGCTGTGGAGGTGTGTGTGTGTGTGTGTGTGTGTGTGTGTGTGTGTGTGTGTGTGTGTGTGTGTGTGTGTGTGTGTGTGTGTGTGTGTGTGTGTGTGTGTGTGTGTCTGTGTCTGTGTGTCTGTGTCTGTGTGTATGCTGGAGAGAGGGGTGGATGAATAGGGGAGTTTGGGGGTGAGCTTGTTACTGTACTAGGGCGGGTGGGCAATGTATCACCCAGATGTTCATGCAAGAACTGCACTTTTAAAGTAACAGTCAGTATTTAATTTACACTATAGATTTACTTTAATCACATCTGACAGCTGTAGGAAGATTGTATAATACAATTGGATGCAAATGTATGAGGAGCTCATCAAAATATAACGTGTTCAAACTCAAATTCAATCTAAGTCTAATGGCAGGACCTTCTCTGAATATTATCCAGGGCTCGCTCTGAAGGGGTGGTTTCACCAGTGCTTGATTGGAACCTTAGACCTCACAAACGTCAATAAAATGAGTCAATAGTTCACACTACACATCCCTGTTGTTACCCTTAAACGTGCTGCTGGCCATTGCTGCAATGTACTTAAATACAAGTTTGCAAGTTTTATTGCAAATAAGGAGCAATAGTCACCATAAGATAAGGGTATCTTAAGCAAATACTGAGCAAGCTGCCACATCAACCAACTTCACAGTGTGTACATTATTGGCTGAAATCATCAACTAATGTAATCCACCTTTACTCTTTTGTGTCAACTCAGTAACAATGCAGCGAATGCCCAGAAATGACCTTGTTGGTGAGTAGAGGAAGCATAGGGGCGGCAGTGGTGAAGTGGGTAGGGAGTTCGCCTCTGGTGTGCAGGGTCGGAGGTTCGATCCCCCATCTCCCCGCCACATGTCGAAGTGTCCCTGGGCAAGACACTGAACCCCGAATTGCTCCCGATAGTTAGCTTAGTTAGCCTACCCTGCGGTGTATGAATGTGTGTGTGACTGGGTGAATGTGTACAAAAACAATGTAAAGCGCTTTGAGTCTGTGATAAACGGAGATATAGCGCTATACAAGTCCATTTACCATTTCTGACTGAAAAGATTTCTTCTTTTGAAACAATTGAAAACCAGAATGTGTTTGCCCTAATGGGACACTTTTGTACTTGTACTGTAGAAAAAGGCCACTGAAGTGCTCGGATGGTTGGCACAACAAGGCACAATCTCTTCTGATGGGGTCAAGTTTACCATAGAGGTACACTCACGCAGCGCAACACCCTTCCTTATTCAATTGGTAGCATCTTTGTGATTTTTCCCTTAATGTCAAAAGGAAAATTTTACTTTTTACCATGGCTGCTCCCTTACTGCTTTACTGATGCTTGCGCATTTATGCTTTTAAGTATGTGGAAGACAGGTCCCCTTCCATTAATGGTATTAAATGTTTTGGCCTGTGCACACTGCTGAGTGTGAGACAGACAGGAGGGTGAGTGATGCGTTCGCCGGGATAAAAGGTTCATAGAGTTCAAACAGCTCTTGTAAAAAAATTTTGTTTTGTCTATACAGGATGTGAAACGTGCAGCTAGGCAAATCCTACGGGAACAAGGTCACCAAGTAAATGCCTAGAATGGCACTTCAGGAGTGTATTTGGTCTACATGTGTGTGATTTCCCCCCCAAGAAATCGTGTTTTGAAATGCGTTTTTTCATGAGAGTTGCAACAGGTGACTGAACCTCCATTAAACTTAGCTGTTTCACTCAAATACCTTTTCTTCTAACATACCTTTTGATAAAAGGAATAGTGCCACATAAAAACACTCTCTTTCTGAGCATTCAAATCTGAAGATAAGTAGCTACCACCCACATGTCCCGATAATGAATATGTCACCAGGCAGTTAGCTTAGCTTAGCATAAATACTGAAAACAGGGACAAAAAAAAGCTCATGTGTTCTTTTTTGGCATTTTTATGCTTTATTGATAGTGTAGAGACAAAGTTGAAATGGGGCAGAGAGGGGAGTGACATGCAGAGAACGACCGCGGGCTGGAATTGAACCCTGGTCCGCTGCTGGCCGAGGCCCATGGGGGGGACGCCCTACCAACTGAGCTAAGGGCGCCCCCAAAGCTCATGTGGTTGTCTGAGTTTTCAAGGTGCTTGTTAAAGGTGCTGTGAGCAAAATGTTTTTTTTAGCTAATTTCCTGTCAGTGACTGCATTTAGCATTCCCTTCCCTTGTCCCTATACGTCACCACATTAATGCACTGCGGTCTTCAAGCAGCGAGTTATCTAGCATAATCTCAGATCCATAAGTGCGATTAAACATGATAAAAACCATCAAAACAGACATCGGGAAGGATTTTAACCTGCTCCGCCATTGTAGGCGCATAAACATTCACCTGTCTGTCGCTCTGCGCGTGCACCGGCAGTGAGACTTGCCGGTTTGTAGCGTTCTCTCTTCTGATTGGATACCAGTTTCGGGATCCCAGAAAAGTTTATTTGCCGATTACATACAGAGTGAGTGACTGAGAGATCGGAGTTATGAAACGCGCACACTATATCAGTAATCACTGTATGAATATAGAGAGATTTACTGTAACACGTACACTCACCGGCCACTTTATTAGGTACAGCGGTTCATTTTTCTTGTTAACACAATATAACCCATCACCATATAACAGCCAATCACATGGCAGAAACTAAATGCATTCAGGCATGTAGACCTGGACGGGACAACTTATTGAGGTTGAAACCGAGCAACAGAATGGGGAAGAAAGGGGTTTTAAGTGACTTTGAACATGGCAATGTTGGGGGTGCCAGGAGAGCTGGTATGAGTATTTCAGAAACTGCTGATCTACTGTGATTTTCACTGTAAACCATCTCTAGGGTTTACAGAGAATGGTCCGAAAAATAAAAAATATCCAGTGAGCGGCATTTGTGTGGACGTAAAATGCCTTGTTGAAGTCAGAGGTCAGTGGAGGATGGGCATACTAGTTCGAGATGATAGAAAGGCAACAGTAACTCAAATAACCACTCGTTACACGACCAATCTTGAAGCAGATCTGCAACTCCTGTCAGCTAAAAACAGGAAAATTAGGCTACAATTCTCACAGGATCACCAATATTGGACAATAGAAGATTGAAAAATCATGCCTGGTCTGATGAGTCTCGATTTCAGCAGCGACATTCAGATGGCAGGTTCAGAATTTGGCGTAAACAACATGAAAGTATGGATCCATCCTGCCGTACACCATCAGCCATGTTCAAAGTCACCTAAACCCCCTTTCTTCCCCATTCTGATGCTTGGTTTGACTTCAGTACATTGTCTTGGCCACGTCTAAATGCCTAAATGCATTAAATTGCTGCCATGTGATTGGCTGATTAGCTTTTTGTTGTTATAAGCCATTGAACAGGTGTACCTAATAAAGTGGCCGATGAGTGTATATTAACATAAATATATCGCTCACTTCACCTTTAAGCGTTTTTTTTTTTTTTTTTTTGTAGGCTCGCAGCGTCCGGTCTTTATGCTAAGCTAAGCTAACTGGCACCTGGTTTTAGCCTTTTATTTAGTGGACAGACATGAGAGTGGTATTGAGTGTGGTATCAATCTTTTCATCTGACGGTAGGAAAGTCCTTAACAACTGCTTTATCGTCATAGGAGGGTTTGTAGGAAATGTTGAAATGTTAAAAACGTTTTTGCAAATCAGTGCCTCGCTAGTCAACAATCTGATAATCTTAGAAGAATTAATGTCTTTTCATTTTGATGACATTTTCTTGACTTGCAACTAGCACACATGACATCCTAAATTATGTTTGCCTTTACAGCAGGCCTATTATCAGTGCTTTCTATTTATAATGGGTAAAACGAATGACTCCTACACTAATGCGGAATTTGAACTGATTTACATTAAACACATCTAAGATAACAGTATATCCCAGGGATTTGGGAAAACTCCCTACAAAAAGCAGCAATTATCAAATTCATCATTCAGATAGGATTGACAGAAGTGCTCAGTGGGAAACAGTCACAGTTTATATTAATGTGGGAACTGGAGATTTTAGGGTTTCTACTACAGATTTTGCATCATGCTTTGCTCATGGGTTTTATTTTTTCGTGCTGACATGTCGCCTTGTACAACCACGCACTGATTTAATCTGGCAGCAGACACAAAGGTTAAAGCACACTGATTCAGACTCAGGTCCCAATGTGTCCAGTTGGGTCGCAGGTTAACCGAAATGAACAAAGCGTTCGTCAGTCGTCCAGGGAGAATGAGGGGAAGGGGGTCACTTACTCACGTCCTGTTTTGAGTAAGCGGGGAGTAGGAAGGGAGCCGTCATGTGATTTATGTATTAATCACTGAGACTGTTTATGAGATGCTGTAAATTGACGAGGCTAGGGGCGCGCTTATAAATGAGAGTAACATTATGCAAGAATATTGTGACTGTCTTTGGTATTTTCATATTCCATGCAGAGTCCTTTTAAGTCTCAATTAGGACTCATCTTTTTATTTCATTGATTCCATGCTGAGATCAAAAGCGTCTATAGAGTTTACACAGTGTCCCTTTTTCAAATGAGCTCCTAGCCTTTCATCGGATTAACAAGGGTGATTAGCGATTAAATACCGGAGCAAATATGTGGAGCAAAGTACGCAGAGGTAAAAAAAAAAGAAAAAAAAAGAAAAGAAAAAAAGTTCATTTGCTGAGACAGCATGAGGGGAAGTCCTTTGCTACCTTTGGCCCAGAGAGGAGAAAAAGCCCCTCTGAGATTCTGTCTTATTATATGATGTGTAACAGTGGGACCCAATTAAGTGAATTATGTCCACTTCCCCGGAGCCCTGACAGGAACACCCAAAGGGAGAGAGAGAGAGAGAGTAGGAGTAGGGCCGCGCTCTAACCCACCAGCTCTGACTTCAGTGTTCCAGCATCCTCCCCTCTCCTCTCCTCCTCCTCTCCTCATCCTTCACCTAATTCTCTTCATTTCCTCCATCCACCTTTTTAATTTCTCTGCACAGGTTCCCCCTTTCCACCCCTGCTGTTGGCACACTGTGTGGCCAGGAGGTGAGGTGCTTTCAATCATGTAACATCAACAATAGCTGTGCCAAAATAATTCCATGTTCCTTTCCTTCCCGGCCTCTATGACCAGAAGTCCTGTCCCCCATTGATACTTTATTTGGAATACATTCTCTCTATTTTTTTCTTCATTATGCCACATCTCACCAGGTATCAAAATTCTGCACAAAATAAAGTTCAAATTTGCTAACCTATTATAAATCAGTTTGTTACGTCTGTTCTTACATTACTTCAAAGTTCTGTAACCCTGCATATACTAACAATGGGTTAATTAAATAAATAACAGTAAAGTGCAAGGGGTCGCTCATAGTGACAGAAGGGAATAATCACTCTCCAAAGAGCATGTGTGTGTCTTTGAACAGATTATTTTTGGTTTAAGACAACATACTTTGTTGCTGATGTTCCAATTGTCTTCATGTATGGTTCATATTAATTTAAATGGTGCAATTCTTTTGTAATATGTGTGAATAAATGATTGCTTTCCCCCCTCCCACAAACTTCTCTGATGATGGGCCTATCTGCGTCTTAGCCTGTGCATTTGTGTTCACCATCACCCATCCTCTTTGTTCTTTAAAAGTGACTTTGTTGTGCGTAACTGTATTGCAGTTTATTGACACTGCAATTCATTGAGATGCAGAGAGTGCATTGTTATGACCTCTTGAATATTGTCTGTTCTAATTATTTGTGTATGATTGATGCCTTTCAAGTTGCTATAAATATGCTATGTTGCGTGTATATTTCCACGGTCCGAGGTAAACTTTATTGTCCACAAAGACAATAGTATTATTTTTTCTTCTCCGTTCTTGTCTTGGGTGTGAGGGTTCAGGGGTGTGTCACCTTTGTCAGGATGTAGCAGAAACGTCAGGGAACCAATGCACACTATAGAGCATGAAAGCAGAAGACACAGTCCAAATGATTATTTTGTTTTTCTGATGACTGGTGTCAGGATCTTGACTTTAACTCACATGCTCCACTCTCCCTTCTGCTTTTCCCCCCCATCAAACGTTTCTGACAAGACGTAGAGAGCTAACCAAAGAGTTGACCCTCAGAAGGCGCTTGTTTGTCTAATGTGCAGCTGTGCATTGCAGGGAAGGCGGCAGAGCTCTTTCCCGGTGAGTTTCACACGGGCGTCGACTCAGACAGCTGTAAACCTATAGACCTCCTGTTTACAGTTACATGGTTACTGCTAAGCAAAGAAATATAATCGACGTCCTACAAATACATAAAAGCAAACAGATTCACTGACAAAGCGCTTGATTGTCTAATAGACATCCAAGCCCTTCAGGTTAGATTCATTGTCTAATAGACAATCAAGGGGGACAGACAATAGACATTGTAATAGACTATTTAATGAACCTATAAAAAAAAGATAACGTTGTAATATGAATCTAACCTGAAGGGCTTGGATAGACTTAAGTTTGCTGTTAAGGGTTCATGCTGCTTAAAGGCCTGTTGAAAAGGCACTCTGAGAAAAAGGTCAGCCTGTGACTACTAGTTTCCGCTTTCCTTCCCCTATCACAGGCTGTGGTTATCTCTCCGGTGCATTGTGGGGAAGTGGCTGTTACCTTCAGCATGTCTCCATGTGTCTAATCAGGCCAACTTTCCAGATGACCTATTGTTGTTTTTTGAATGAATGTTTCCTTAGACAAGTCCAAGATGGCTGTGCTCAGTTGGTGACATCCATCTATTCATTTATATATAGCAGTATATTGAATAGTTTTGTTTTGTTTCTTCTCGTGGCTCAAGCAACATGGCAACATTGGGCTTTTTAATATGAGTTTACCAATGAAAGTTCTGACCTACTTTGCTCCCTGCATTGGTAGGTTTGACCGATTAGTCCTCTCAACCCAAACTCTAATCCTAACCAGCAACACTGAACACAAAGGGATCAATCTCAAAAGATCTACCAGAAGTATAGAAGTCTGAGCTTCTGTCCAAACACTTTCCAACATTCTCTCCCTCCGTCTGCACTAACATGAATTGATGAACATTTGTAAACCACTGAAACCAGGGCAGACAAACAACAGCATATTCCAGGCTTTAAACTATCTACACACCATTTAGCCACGTGTGTGTGTGTCTGTGTGTGTGTGTGTGTGTGTGTCTGTGTGTGTGTGTGTGTGTGTGTGTGTGTGTGTGTGTGTGTGCGTGCGCGTGTGTGTGTGTGTGTGTGTGTGTGTGTGTGTGTGTGTGTGTGAGTGAGTGTGTTGTGTGTGAGTGAGTGTGTCTGCTGCCAGTGCTGAACGTTCACATGTGACAAAAGTCGCAAAGGCGATTCATTCAAAGGAAAGCTTTATTTCGCATGCTTTTCAACCGTATATTTTTAATTCTAAGATTGTCTCATTTTGCCAAATACCCATTTTATATCTCAACGCATATAAGCAAATTAGTTCTCTAATCCGTTTTACGATGTCAAATGCATTCATGATCACACAGTTTCACCGATTCGTCCGTGTAATAATTGAGCTTTTGAAGTTTGACATGGCCCTCACAGAAGTTCTGTTCACGCTGTTGCCATAAAATAAACCGCGCTGCGTGTTACAGAGTCATTGAGTTCTCTCCAAGGGGTAGAGCACAAAGGATGCCTGATGTGAAAAAACACAGATATACAGTAAGTTATTTCCCATCTGGGAGCACACACACACACACACACACACACACGCACAGACACACACACACACACACACACACACACACACACACACACACGCACACACACACACACGTCCAAGCAGGGACTCACAAGCATACACATACATGCTGATCTCAGTCCCCCCATCACCTCCTCCAGATTACAGATCACATGTCCTGTCTCACAGTAGAAGGAGTGTTTAAGCTCAGCACTGTGACAAACTTGCGGTGTATTCCGAGCATAGATAGTATATTCCGAGCTGGATGTACCAACACTCCCTAACTTTTTTAAATTGCTTCGAGAGGCATGTCTTTATCTGTCTTTTGAACAGAAATGCACAATTCACAGACACTTTCTCAGAGGAACAGGCTGGTGAACACGTTTGTGTGTGTGACATGCACATAAGCCGAAGTGGGTTCCAATGCTCCCCAGGGGCAAGCCATTGTGTAGCATTGGGGTTTGCAGGGGCCTCACTTTAAAGATTTTTTCGAACCTCCTTCCTCATGAGCTTTACGATTCATCCCAGGGGTCTCGCTCCAAGCTTGGCTTTGACAGGAACTCCTGGTGGACCGACTTGGAAAAACAGAGATTATTTGCGGCATCCCCTAAAGCAAAAATGTATTTCCTCATATACATTGCAGAGAGGCCCCCTTTAGAAGTTATAGTTATTTTGAGCTGACTCTACTACAAAAACACGCTTTGTGAAGGACATCCTTTGAGATCCACAAGGGGATTCTCAACATTAACCGACTGTCTTCATATATCTAATTGTTTATCAGGAATTAATGTAAAGGTGACAACTGGGAAAAGAAAATCCCAAAACACATGAATATGTCTTTCATTCTAGCTGGCTTTCTGTGCCCACTTTTTTTGCAGATTCTGCTGTGACCTCTGACCGCTCAGTGAGAAAGGAGAATTGAAAGTCCTTTCCTAGTCTGTTCTACTTTGTTGCCATCGACTTTAACCCTACAGAAGCCAGTACATATAAATGAATTGTGTAAACGACGTATCCTGCCAATTGGTTGCAGAATAAAGCACTAATGGCTGTTGATTTGTGACATATAAAGTTGTTGCTAATTTGAAGGATTTGGACTGTGCAATGCAATGCGTGATGCAATCTTTGATCCTTTTCCTGGAATCCTAGACATGTCTCCCTGAGTGTTTTTTGGGGGGAGAGATAATAGAGCAGCCGGCCTCTATGCGACCAGACAAGGCTGCAGCTTGCATAACATTCTCAGAGACTTGTTGATGAAATCAGAGTTCCCCTTTTAAAAGTAAAGCCTGAGCGCAAGGTTCAGCGGGAAAGAAAGCTTGTCGCATGGCAACCAGAGCCTCCCCGACAGAGCTGCTGCTGCTGGGGCCTCGATTCGATTGATATACTTCTGCCCAGCTGTGTGGTTGCCCTTGGAGACTGATCTTTGGGTTATAAGATAGGTGCGTATAGGCCTAAGAGAGAGAACTAAGGTACAGCTAGAACTGTGCGTTCAGTGTTGTTGAGTGGAGTGAAAAATGTAGAGTCAGTGAGAAGAGTTAAAAGTGGGAGTGGGATTTCTGCTGTGATCTGTTTTTTTTTGTTTTCTCTCTACCATTTCCCTGATTCCCTGCAGTCTCAAGATCAAGCCCCATCCAGCAAGATGATGTCATGTTTGTTGTGGGACTGAAGTCCAGACTATTTGCCGATTTTCTGTATCATCGTTTTTTAAAGCTGACACACTCAGTTACAGTGTTGTTACAGGCTAGTGTGGTTTTTAAAATCCAAAAAAATACAACTTGTCTAGGCAGTTTAACAGGAGAAAGAAAAATGTATTGTAAACTATAAAGTCTAGTTGTGCACAATGTCCCTTCAATCCATTAGGACTTTGTCCTTCCCCTTCTTTCTCACGTCTCCTACATTTTTAAGCATCACAAGTCGTCTCATCCCACAAGGAAAAATATCTCTCGCTGTTATTATTCTGGCATCCGTCTCACACACACCCGATGTTCCCATTTCATTGGAAAAGTGTTGTGGAAAAGTGTCCTATTTCCTGCAATCTTTGGTCAAAAAATGCCCAAATTCTACACTTTCCCTTTTACAGATAAGATTTGTTGTGACTCTGTGGCACTGTAGTCTACACACACATGCCTCTCCCTCTCCATCCCCCAGCATCACTGGAATGAAATAATGAGTGAGTGGCCACGTCTAGCGAATCGTGCATGGAGCCAATTCCTCCTGAAACCACGGCAAATGAATCAATCACTCTTGACTCGAAACCATCGTAAACTCGCCAAAAATCTGTCGCACGAGAGTAAACAATTGTATCCACTTGAAGATGAAAGGTGTTTTTGTTTGGAGAGAGTTTAAGTTAAGGACAAACGGGAATGAGGAGGAAGGGTGTCAACACTGCGACTCAAGTGGAGCTTTCCAGATGTTATGCAAAGGATGTGAGTTCATTCTTCTAATGGTCCAACCGAGACAATCTTTTTTGGCACAAAAGATCCCCCACAGTGTCAACAAGATACCTTTGTCTATGTGGCATGTGAACAAACACACACACACACACACACACACACACACACACACACACACACGCACACAATCAAACAAACAGATGCAGTCAAACAGCATGCATGCACGAAGGGGCAATTTACATTGTTTGTTATAGGACCTTTGAGCGGGATAACATACATGCCTGCATTATTTATATACCCAAAGTATTTTTCTTTGAACATGACAATACAGGAAAAGTCCTCCTAGCACTGAACACTGAAGGTCCCAACTCAGTGTTGTCCTGTGGCCCCCTCTTGTTTTTCCCTGTCCTTCTCTGCCAGTCAACTCTCAGCGGGCTTCTCACTATCACGCTCCTTTCCTGAGCCGTTTCCTAATTTGCACCGTGAAACACCACTCTGCTGATGTAAGGTTTTGCCTCAGGAACCTTTCCTCTCCACTAGAAATACCTCCCTTTCTATCCTGTTTGGCCCGAGGCTAACAGGAGAATATTATTTCAGATGGCCAGAGGGGGAATCTCGGCCTAATGCGCACTGTCTCTCGTTCGTGGTCGCACATGGTTTTTCTCTACGGTCTACCCCCTTCCTATTCATACGTCACTGCTACTTTTGTCCAATTTGTTTTGAAGTCTCCCGCTCTAGTTCCAACGTCCAACTTTAGTTAATGAAGAAAAACCCATGAACCATCAAATCAAGATGTCTATGATAATACAAGTTGGTGGAGAAGCCGCTCGCTGCCCCGCAGTCATCCAAACAAAGTGACGGGGGACGCCTGCGGATCACAAGCACTGCACCTGTAAGTCAATACGTAGCAGATGTGATCTTTACTCTCTCCGGCTATGAGAAATTCTGTGTGTACAGAATCCCCAGCATTTCCAGCAGTGCGCTCACATACAGGCATGCTCTTTCTTTTTTCTATGCTACATACTACAGCTGACCATAAAAAGAATCTAGGTAGCATGCATTATGCTACAAATGGGACATACTTTTACTTATTTATTTCATCATAACATTGTGCCTTGATCTTGCCTCTTGCTTTTATATCCATCGCATCCCCGGTTGTTTTCATACAGAGACTCCATCGATTTGACGTCACTTCCGATGCGCATTGGATTGTGTCAGAATCGCCCAAATGGCATGCTGATTTCAAATCTAAAAATCTCGTCAAGATGTAGTAGACATCCGGGTATTTAAGAATACTAAATCTGAATTACAAATCCTAAATCTTTTTTCTACCGTACTGAATAGCAGCAATTATGGGTATTGGAATGCAGCCATACTTTTTGTCATTTGTTTCTCAGGAGGCTCAGTCACATTTGCAGTGGATTGTGAGTCAGAATTTCCAAAAAAGCATGCTGATTTCCACACTAAGAACATATGTGTATATTATAATGTATATTTCAGCATGCTGCATTTGACATCATGTATTGGGACATGCTAAATCGTTTTCTGTAATACTAAATGACATGAAAGTATGGGTACTGGAACGCTGCGATTGTTTGCTTTTAATACTCATCAAGTAAACAGTACTAACCAGCAGGATTTGTCACTTAAGCTTCAGGTATATGTATCAAAAGCAATGCTGCATAATACTCGTAGAAAAAGTTGGAATTTGTGGGGCACAAATTCCTCAGGAGGATGGCCAACGACCAATTGACACAGAGAAGCCCACTTTTCAGGCCTCTAAAGGTGCAGTTGCCCTCTTTGCCAAGTTGCCTGTTGTTTGTATCGGATGGGAATGGATTATGTGTACCTCAATTGACCCGATCATGAAAAATTTCTGTAAGGCACGATTATTAAAACATGGCCAATGACACACTTATGCAACAACAGCGCTGGTGACCTTTGCTATAGCTCTCTACTGTGATATTCTCATCCACTTGGCATCTCCCCAAGAGTTTCAAATAGGCCTATACTGGACGTCCTTCGAACGCTGTCGGCCCCATTGTCCACACAGGAGGTAACAAGAGAGAATTGGCCCACCATTCCACCTGTTGTTCCAGCCGTTTTGGCCATCAGGTCCAATCAGTGCTATCTATGGTCCCCCTTTTCCTGTCATGGGAAAGTGGCTGCTGCCTCTGGAACAAACCCTCTCCCCCTCCCTCCCTAACACACATGGAACATTAAAAACTTTTGACCTATGACCGAAGGGTGGGGTGGGATGGGGGAACAACCAGTTATGCTTCTCAGTGTTATCCGTGTACTGGGAAATGTTCGACCTCCAGAAAAAGGAAAGAGGGGGATATACTCTCTCTCCCTCGCCGGCCTCTCCACATGATGTTCATCCAAAAAAAAACTCACATTCCTTTGAGGAGCCCCTGCCAACACACATCGTACATCATCAGGATGACGGTTTACTTCTTGACCCTTTATTAGAATTATGGTTTTAATACTTTGCTTTTTTCTTTTCCTAGCAAAATAAAGGAAGCAGTGAACAAGCTGGTAAAAGGGTGACCGCATGTGAAATAATTACAGCGATATTCACAGAGCGAGTATGGGAATAAACCATTAAAGTCAGGAAATCAGCTTGTCAGATTAGTGCTCTAATGGTATGTCCCCCATTAGACTTTAACATTCCTTGGCATGCTCCACTGAGCGCTTTCAACTTTTCAAGAATGTCATTATTGAACTTGTACCTTATAAAGCATGCAAAAAGAAACACCTACGACCAACATTTCGACAAACTCCCGGACACCTTTTTCAAACAAATTTCATTTTATTCAAATCACCACAACAATTCCAAATGAAACCAAATGTGTCATGTTGGAGAACAGAGGCACAGATTTTTTTTTTCTTTTGGATTTTTTGGCATAACAGTGAAAGATAAAGAAGAGGTGGGAGCAGATCACGCCGTTAACTCAAGTTTTTTTTTTCGCTCATTGAACTGAGCCCGTCATCCAGCGTTGCATTCAGCGAGAGAGGCTGAAGGGACCGCATCACGCCTCCTTTACGTACATCCTCACCGCCACCACATCTCCCATAATGCATTTCTGTGGGGAGAGGGGAAAAAAACAGCAAGATAAGTATAGGTAAATGTGTCAAGATGACTTAATCTGTTGAAGGAGTGTCTCAGGCAGTCTCTTCTTATGTAGCTGCACTCTTCCACGTCCATATAAGGGCTCATTTTCTTTTCTTTTTTGTCTTTAAAGCACTTAATTGTATTTATTTCCTGTGGTACAATGACATTTCAATTCATTATTTTACAAGGAGAATGCAGAAATGTAGGGTAGGCACAATAGTTTACACATTCATATTTGCAAATGGCAGCCAAATTATTAAAACGTCATAAAAATCATCAAAGCACATATGAAAAGAGCCTGTGATGTTTTTGATTGTTTGTTTGATTTTTTTGTTTGTTTGTATGGTAAAAATACAAGGATGTTTTTGAGTGATAAGGTACTTATCGTTGCATAAACTAATTAATGGCTTTTGAAGTCACCAAAAAAAAAAAGTTAGAAGAAACAGACATCCTTACCGCTATCAATTTCCCATCTGTGATCTCCCTCTCGATATTCGTCTCTTTGCCGTCCCAGCTCTGTTTCTGCACAAGCTTGCCGTTCTCCAGAGTCACCACGGTCTGCAGGGAACACAACAGAGACACGCAGGTCATTCCAGCACGGTACAGAACATTTGTTTCTTTGTTTGTTTGTCTTTCTGCCCTCAGGACACACTTACCGTGGTCTTCCTATCGTCTGCGGTCGTCTCCTCGAATGGCTCGTTGAGCTTGAATTTGATTTCGGTGGTTTTGAAGGTGCTCTGAGACTTCATGCATACCATCCCTTGGTCGTCCACGGACACAACCAAGTTGGGCTTGGTCCGGTTGCCCACCTGCCGGGTCGCAAATCCTACACCTGCGTGCAAGGTGTGAGGGGAGGGCGAGATCACCCGAAACAATTATTTAAAAAATGTACTTCAAAGAGCCTTGTTTGAATGTATGGACGAGCAAAATATATATATTAAAAAAATGCAATCAGGCCTAGTGAATGTATCAATAATAATTTGTTGTCATAATTCAACCAGTGTATTCATATAGTAAATTATTAATTACACAGCAACACTATATCAAACTTGCGATCAAAAGGTTTGCCTTTGACATATTTATCATAAGATAGGCAAACAGTACATGCACATTTAGCAGGTGATAGCCTGATAGTGATTTTCCATCAAATAGCTCAAGCCCCACAATGTCCTACCAATTGCCTTCATGTAGTCGTCAAAGTTCTCGCTGGAAATCATCTTCCACGTCCCGACAAACTTCTCAACCATGTTTGCAGTGTGTGTGTGATGATGTGATATCCTCAACAGTGGCCCGTGGACTGACTCAACACGCTTCCAGTGTGGGAAATAGACTCAGAGGTCCTTTTTAAAGGGCCCAGCCCGACATCCAGCGAGACGCCAGCAACCAATCACAGCCCGCCACGTCACATAATGAAACGGTCAGAAATCCCACCTTTTTACACTTTAGTTAGTAGCATGTGTAGCTAATAAGATTTGCTCATAATGTGGGATTTTTTTGGTTTTGCCTATGTTTTTAACCAGATGTTACATCTTCATATGCTTTTTAAAACACATTTTCAATGCTAAATGTTTGTGTCACCTATCTGCGTAGTGACATTTCAACATATTTTCACTGACAAATATTAATATTTTGCTTTGACAGGATATATTTGTATTTCTAAAAATGTGCTGCAATCAAGTAAAAAAAATCTATATAAATATATATAAATTCTACTTCGAATATGCAACTGCAGATTTGATCAATACAACCCTTTATTCCAATATTTCAGACATACTGGGCGTGTGAAAGTGAAAACATCAGAGCATTTAATACAAGACCAGTAACATTTATAACTGTATCAATATCAAATTATTAATGGATTAAAATTGATCTCTAAAGCATGAATTGATTATGTACTCCTTTAGCCATCAGTTAACATCATTAGGAGGTATCAATTTGATTTGCGTTGCCAATGGAGTATATATATGCATGGTGTAAGTGGCATCAGATCAAAATGCTTGAACTATTCAGTAAAACGGATGAAAATACATTTTCCACACATAACAGGTGTGGTTTAGCTTCGTAATGCAGGTTCACTTGCAAAAAGGGCAATGTGAAAGTGGACCACACCACACAAAAAAAATATCTAAATTCTATTTGGTCTATACCAAAGCAAGTGTACTAGCGGACTTTCCCAGTGTGAATACACCCTCAAACTCTGTGCCAAAAATGACATTTAAGCCTGCTGTTTCAAAGGTTGGAGCTTGCATAATGTTCTCTCTCCAAACTCTGGAATGGTCTCTTTTATCAGGAAAATGGCACATGATGCAAGGACATACACCATGACCCAGCACTGATCACAGCACGTTTTCAGCAGTTAAAGCATTTCAATTGATGTCCATAATAAATAAGCATAGTCTTTACGAGAGAGTGGAATACTTGTTCAAACACAGTTGGAATAAGTATTGCATTTTGTCTATAGCAAATTAACATCTGTCAGGATTCGGTCCCTAAACGGCAGAGGAATTTCAAATGTGTGATTCAAGAGGAAGAGGAATTAAAGGTGGAGTGAGCCCTTCTGGAGAATGCTTGTTGTCAAAATCATCTTTTGTCAGAAGAATCAATGAATATCTCCTAACGATCAACTACCTGTTCGTACTGTGTGTGTGATGAAAAAAAAACAGTGTAAATAAACAACCTAGACTCTGTAAAAGGGGGCATGTTGCTAGCAACAATGGGCTGTGTATTAACATAAGATTTTATTTTTTTGTGCACACAGGTACGTAAAGTCACGGACCGAGAGGAGATATTCACTGATTTTGACAAGAAACATTCTCCAGAATTGCTGAATCCACGTTTAACCGACTCAAAGTCATGCTGCCTCTTAAGTACGTCACATCCAAATCAATGCAGAGGAGCTTCAGGTCAAAAAAGGTCAATTCACACCACCGGACACGCCACATTTAAATGAAATCCTTTTTATTATAAATATCCCAAGAATATACATCATACATACAGACAAAATCCACACAGATATAATTTAACATGGGGAATCGTTATTTTTTGGCAGCAGCCAATGACTGAGTTTCCTTGGCCGTGCATCGTGACTGAAACGCGCCCAGCATTTCTCTGCTGGTCAGTTTGGCTCCCTTCATCACCAGCCGCTCTCCGTCCACTGCAGCAGAGAAAGACAAAAAAGACTTGTGACTCATATGGATGGAATGGCTGATTTCTCTCTTTCTCTGTGTAAGGAGTACCAGCAGGAAAGAGGTGAACAGTTCAATCAGAGCAAAAGTCGCGCAGCAAGACAATCATTGCAACGTTCTGCTGATCTGTGGCAGACATTTCACATTTTTCCTTAGTACTTGACTCATCCTGTGTGTTTATTGTGTAACCTCGTGCAATAAGGACATCGGCAAGAATTTCCAAGACAAGGTCACACAGTCCTCCTGACCCCTGAGCTCTCACGTTGCTACTTTAAGATGGTCTATTCAAAAGGAACTGGTCATTCTGAGGACATTCATACATCTGAACGTAAATATAGTGGTCTCCTGACACATCACAACTCTTTTACCGTACAGTCTATGCAACTGAAGCAACTGACGCATACTGATGATTTATTACGGTAGTTGTCACTTGTAAATGTTTTCTTTATTATCGTTCACTTGAAATTTCCCATTTGCTAAATTCAATATTCTCTCTCCAATAACTATGAAACCTCAGACATGTACTTTCTTTATAGTGTAATACATTGATTTGTGAAATTCCGCTTTAAAAAATATAGACTTAGTTAGATACTTAGATACTCCAGGGTGAGCAACACTTATTGGCTTCATGGGAACAAACCAATGCCAGGGAGTCTCAACTGCAAATGTCTAACTGCAGACACAGACAGTCACACCGCCCCATAATACCTCACAGTTAAATATTGCCTTGTGCACATTTTGAATGTGTAGGTAAAACTTACCATAAGTTATATCCACCACTGGTTCAGACTTGTCGTGTTTCACCAAAGATACCACCTCACAGCTCAAGTTGGTAGATCTGGCTTTCTCCGAGGCCACCATGGCCAGGAACTCCCTGTGGGGCAAGAAGAGCATATCGCAGTTTGATTATATTAATACAATTAATAATTAAAATACTGTAACATTTTGAGCTGCTTTTTTTTTTGCATTGTTTTAACAATATGGGTTCGCATATGCAATATTTACTTTAATAACAGTTGGTGGAGGAAGTGGTCGTTCAAATAAAGGGCTTGAATCACACGTCAGTAGGCTACAACATTTTACACACGCACTGAAACCAATGTTTTATTCCATGTCTCAAAAAATACTCCCGTTTTCACTTTAAATTATTGTTAGATTACAACCAGTTCCAGAACCAGACTGTGTGCACATACTGTGCTCCATTGATAGCTGTCTGACCCTCCTATGCGTTTTTGATGCTCCCTAGAAAGCGAGAAGTTAAGCCAATTATTATTCTTGGCTAATGAAGTTTGTTGTCTCATAATCCCAACACAGCTCAGCCAAATTTTAACCTGAGCAGTCCAGTTAGCCGGAATTAAAGTCGATCCGCCAGTGTGAGCGAGAAAAATACTGCGTACAATATGACAGGGCAGTGGGCTATTCAAAAAAATGTGGCAGTAGGGAAGATTTTGTATGAAGTATATTAGGGGCACTTCTTAGGCTGCCTATGTAGGACAACTAGGTTAACAAAATCCTTAAACGATACGTCAGAAACTCTTCAGAACCACAGTTCCATTCTAAAGCCATTCTAGGTGGACTTCAACAAATTATTTGACTGAATAAAATACAGCCGAAAGATGACAAAGGGCCAGTTTCACGGACATGGATTAAGCCTAGTCCTCGACTAAATTGTACTTTCAATGAACAATCTCCATTCAAATTTCAATTTAGTCCAGGACTTGGCTTAATCCATGTCTGTGAAACTGGCCCTATATGTCTTATAGCTTAGCCTACAGCTGGTGGCCTCGTTGTCAAATTACCGCTTTTATCCGCAGTCCTATTACACAAAACGACTCTCTGACTAGACAACAAATACAAAACACACACTTCTTACCGTGTGGACCGGACATTGGACTCAAATGGAGAAAACTGAACCGCAATTTTCTTCACAGCCTTCAACACCACGGTCGCTTTACTGGGAGCCGCCATGTTTTTTCCTGTTGTGACCTCAAAGTGCCGGAGACTGCAGCGTATCACGCGGGCCGCTAGAGGGCGCGAGAGGATAACGAAAAACCCCAACAGTGTCAGGTGGTAGACTTTGCAATATTCAACCAATTCAAAGAGGCACAGTAACAGAAAAGTAAACAGTGTTTTGGTAGTTTTTTTTAAGCCAAGTAGGTCTAATAAATAAAGGACAAAGGATGATCACGATGATAATGATGATTTAGATTAAATTTTTCTTGAATGTTCATAAACTAAATTGTTCTATCTGTTATTAACCTGCTGCCACTTTTTTGTTTTTAGTGTGATTTATTAATTTAACCTCTCCATAGTTTCATTAACTAGCAGGCAGGGCTCGTGGATGTTTTTTTTTTTTTTAATAAACAGTTTTTCTTTCTTGGAATCCTACAAAATCATTGACACCATTTTTATTTGCATCTTGTTTGCTCTTTTGAGGGTCGGTGCGTTAACCTTTGTGAGGTGTGGCCTGAAACACTTTTGCAATGCTTTTCACCTTATGTTGTTAAAATGCACCTCCAGCAGCGAAGGTGTAGTCTAATTGCTGGGACCTGGTGTTTGGGGCGGTCGAGTATCTGCATGTGACAATGCTGCACAACCACATTCCTGATCTCAGTGATAGTTTAACAACATCCCAGAGTAGTATTAACAGCCTCTATATAGGCCATTTAAAAGGAAACATAGTTAGTGTCATGCAAAGAGCCCCAATCTCGCTCACAATGATACGACAAAGCTCGTTAAGGAAAACGCACAGGGAAACCAACCATGGCAGCTTCCTGTAAACATCTGACAAAACGCTGTCACAGAGCACAACGGCGTCAGGAGGGGCAGGAGCAATAGACTGGGCTCTGTCTGTTGCACTCAGTCAATAAAAGGAGCATGCCGCTGTCCAAATGGACAATCAAACAGACACATCTCATAATCAAATAGTCGAGGAGGGGAAATGGTCCCCCTGCTACTTGCTGCTTCCTGCACTCAGTAGATGAAAAAAGGTCAGAGGCCTTGTCAGGGCATTAAAAAAAACATGTTAGAAATGGAAATGCATTTCAATTTGGACTATGATAGCACTTTGGAGAAATATAATTGGTGCATTATTAGCTTCTGTGGAATACATAAGTGTCTGTGTAATGGAGGATAAAATCGGAACAACAATTATGCACTTTTTGCAAGGAAATATGGAGAGAAATTGTACGAGTGTGTGTGTGTGTGTGTGTGTGTGTGTGTGTGTGTGTGTGTGTGTGTGTGTGTGTGTGTGTGTGTGTGTGTGTGTGTGTGTGTGTGTGTGTGTGTGTGTGTTTGTGTGTTAGCGTGTCTATCTCTTGACCAAATCAACATTTGAGAAAAACAACTGCTCGCACTAATAACCTCATCTAAAAAAAAAAACGATAGCACTGCATCTGCACTTCCTCAACCTCTGCTCTGCATAGCTGGGTATTTATAGCTGACCCTGTTTTTGCATGGGTATGTAAGGAAGACAAATGTTGCTATTCTCAGATCCTATGCTCCAAGGCTCCTTTATCCAAACCTCAACACAGGCCTCAAGTCTCTTTCCTGAACGGCCGACAATCGGACTATAGGCTTTGGATGGTGGAGGCACTAAATTTAGACACACGGCTACTGAGAGGCAGAAGCATTTCCTATCCAGTCCCCACACCCACCACACACACACACACACACACACACACACACACACACACACACACACACACACACACACACACACACACACACACACACACACACACACACACACACACACACACACACACACACATTCTTAGTAGGTAGTTCAACTGTAAGTCGAGCAATGACAAAGCAAAGAGTGGGGGGGAGAGGGAACAGAAACAATGAATGCTCAAGGGGACGGTTGACCTCAAAGATAAATAGAAGTATTGTCCTGCTGCAGGATTTCATCCATCAATTTCTCCTCTGCCTGAGAACAATAATAACTTATGAAATCTCCTCTTCATTATGAAGTGATCTTACAAGGATGCACTAGTGTTTAGGATGTTCCGCTTGTGTACTTCTTTTTCTGTATAATGTGAAAGTTACCAGGCTCTGGCATTGTTGCTTTTTGCTACCTGGACTGAAAATGCCATTGTTATGACCGTAGTACACACTTTATTGTAACATGGGTTCAGTGTGTCACTAGTTCAACTATGTATGGGGGAACACCCCATGTTTCTTTGGCAATACCTGAGCACTTGTTTTTAGAAAAAAAGGTTTCATGCATAAAAGGGTGTAGAACGTTGGTGCTGCATTCATTACAACATGTCACTGTTCAGGTTCAGCATCTCTAACGATCTCCCAGAAGCCCCAGGGCTGTCCCCAGGGAGTTTGAAGAATACAAATCCCCAGTGTCACAGACTGATAGAAATAGAACAGCGGCGCACTTTGATTTCTCTCTCTCTCTCTCTCTCTCTCTCTCTCTCTCTCTCTCTCTCTCTCTCTCTCTCTCTCTCTCTCTCTCTCTCTCTTTTCATGCTGCTCTGACTGAACATGTCACTTGTAAATTACAGAATCGTCACCTGTAAAAAACAGTATAAAAAAAGATCGAAAAATCTGCTCAAAAAGGCAAAGTGTTGTGTTCAAAGCTGCTGCTTTGAGACTGGTCTTAGTTATACAGAGGAAGTTTTTTGGAAAGTACCTTATAGTCAAGTCGAGCCAAGACTTTTCCGTATTTTAATAAAATTAAATAAAAACATTTTATATACAGCAGCCCAAAACCGTTCACAAATCAGACCTCAAGCAGGGGTGGATTACTGCACGGGCACACCGGGCACAGGCCCAGGGGCCCAAGGGCTCAGGGGGGCCCTTAGCCAGAGATACTGATAGTAACTGTTCATGTTTCATGCATAGATAAAGAGCTCAGTCACTGATGTCAATAACAGGGTACAAAAAGGAATAGCCTAAATATAAGAATACTCATTCAAATTAACAAGATATAAATCATCACTAGTAGGGGAAAAATACAAAAGCAAGTTAAAAACAACAGCATTGGGGGCGCCCTTAGCTCAGTTGGTAGGGCGTCCTCCTCCCTCCCCCCCCCCCCCCCCCCAGCAGCAGACTCGGGTACAGGGTCCCTCCAATAGTATCCCAAAATCCTGTGGGAAACACTGACTTCCTTAATATGTTTTTGCCATTTATTGTATGTATCTGTGTGGAAAAGTCAGTGTACCTGACTGGATAGGGACGAGTGGGGGGCCCTTTAAGAGTTTGTGCCCAGGGGCCCATTATCTCATAATCCTATGACCTCAAGAGGCTTTACAATCTGTAGGCTACAACATACAACACCCTCAGACCCTCAGTATAACAAGTATTGCTATAAAGTATCTGTATACTATCTGCTGATTTTGAGAATCCGTCCGCTTGTTGTTTGTGTTTCTATGATGTTTATTTATTTGTACTTTGCTCAATCATGCCCTTTTCAGGAATGAAGTATTTATTTCCTTGGTTCTCTCTCTTTCTTTTTCCTTTGTTTGAGTAAAGGGAGGTCTGCTGTTTGAGCCTCTTGACCTCTCCAGTCCTGCCACATCCGGCTTATTTCTTTTATCTGGTGTTATGCTTTGGTATACTGTAGGTGTACAAAAAACAACTTTAAATAAACCAAATTATTCACTTTCTTTCATTTCATTTTTATTAAAGCTATCTCCAAATATATCTTTATATATTTAAATACAAATTAGTATTATAATGATTAGGCTATTATTATTATTATTAGCCTTTTATTATTATTGTTTGTATATCATTCCATCTTATATTTGTCTAGCTTTTGTGTTTTTAAGGGCCAATGAATAAGCCTAACCCAAACTTTCTGGTTTCTTAATCAAATATAAATAAGGATTAGGCATCTGCCAGACACCAGCTTAGGTTTAGATAAGACTGTATTTCTAACTGACCTTATTTCATTGGGGGGAAACTGACCTGCAGCCTATTGTTTACAGATGCTTGCAGCACATTCACCAAGAGCAAGTCCTGCGTTAGTGGTCGCGAACTACGTTTCCCGTGAAGCTTTGCGCGCGGCAGCTCTCGGGGGCACTCCTCCTCCCACCAGCGTCCTGCTGCCTGCCTGCCGTCCGTGGTGGAGCTCGGAGCAGACGGAGATGAACAGCTCCGAGTCTCTCACGTCCCACAATTGTGCGCAGGGTGAGGAAGATAAAAAAAGAACGGCTCGCGTCGCTCTCTACGCCGTCTTCACGTAGGCCTATCTTAACGAAGCGCCCGGACGAAGACGTTGAGACAATTCCAACCACTTTTTTCTTTTTCTCTCTGTGAAACCAGCCTCCTCTGAATTTAGATTTGTGGATAAGTCCTCTTTCTCTCCGGTAAGCGCTCGTTTCCATATCTTCACATATGTGTGTGTGTGTGTGTGTGTGTGTGTGTGTGTGTGTGTGTGTGTGTGTGTGTGTGTGTGTGTGTGTGTGTGTGTGTGTGTGTGTGTGTTTAAAAAAAGTTTGTTTTTCAACATCACTGCTGCACTGTTCTTGCCGAGTGTGTGTGTCTGTGTGTGTAGTCTATGTGTGTGTGTGAGAGTGAAAGGGACGCATTGGGGAAACTTCAGTGACACAGAGGGTGCTGTATAGTTGTTATGACTGCGGCAGCTTCAGTGGTCGCAGTGAAGGCAGATTTGAATAGTGGTGACAGACCGATCCGGAACAGGGACTTGTTGCCTGCCAGGCTGCCACTAAAACATTCGGCGTTTCCTGCTAAAATATCAAAATGTTCTGGGCAGTTGGACGGATCAGAACGACACTCAGATATTGTTCTCGTCTCGTCATTTTTCAACCTCAATATTATTCTGCGGATTTGTATTCATTAATTATAAATGTACAACCTTGATATTACCTTCACATTCCCATGATGTTATAGGCCGACTATATTAATAGCCCTGATGGTTAAAGTCATTATGATCCCCCCATCCTTCTTGATTGTGTGTCTGCATTCATACAGGATTTTTTTTATTCTTAACACTCACCACTGCAGCATGTGAAACTATTTCATATTTCATTGGCGCAAGATTGCGTCTGTGCTTGTTTGTGAGATGCAAATCAGCTTCCCCCCAGAGCAACAGATAGATTCGCTTCCAGTTGCACGCACACCGTCACACACAGACACAGACACACACACACACACACACACACACACACACACACACACACACACACACACACACTCACACTCACACTCACACTCACACTCACACTCACACTCACACACACACTCACTGTCATGCCATATATACTGTGTGGTTGGTCATGTGTGTGGATATTGCTTAGCCCTTTGGATATTCCTCAGACATGCATAAACAGCTCTTGTCCTCATTGACTCTGACAAGTGCATAGCCCTCTCCTTCCTTATAGTGTGGAGCCAGCATGGACACACATGGTTTATGATGCACGGAAAGCAGGAGCATACACACACACACACAAACACACACACACACACACACACGCACGCACGCACGCGCGCACGCACGCACGCACACACACACACACACACACACACACACACACACACACACACACACACACACACACACACACACACACACACACACACACGCACACACACACTCGCTCTCTGCTTGGACCATCTTTCAATGTAAATGTAAATAGGAATTTCCTCCCAGATAGATTGTAAAATAAACATTGTTTTTCACACTCTGTCAGTTCTGCCCAACACACACACACACACACACACACACACACACACACACACACACACACACACACACACACACACACACACACAACAGAAGCTCCCCTCTCCCTCAGTGAGAGATGCTTGTTGGGTTGTTGGCAGGCCCGTCCATCCCACAGCAGCAGACTGGCTCTCACAGAAGTTGACATTCACTTCAGCTAACGCACAATTTGCACTTTGTCTTGAGCTTCCCTGTGCCGCCGTCGCTGCACTTCCTTATGTTGCACGCTAATCATTAATGAATCTGGTATACTATTTCCCTGACATCTTCTAATAGGAACACGGTAAATAAATACTCAAACAAACTGGCAGCTCTCATGAACCTGTGACCGAGCCTTAAAGGAGAAATACCACCCTGTGTTTAAGTCGAGCTTTGAAACAAAATGTTTGGAATGATACTTTAAAAGTCCCTTAATGGTCCCTCTTCTCTTTTTTATGGCTTTTTTTTTGTAACAAGAGGGTAGCTGGAAGGCTTTTGTGGCTTGTAACGGGCACAGGTCAGAGGGTCAGACCATGGTGGATGACAGACGTACGAGTAAATCTCAGCACGGCAAATGCTTTGTGTCAATTATTTGAAACCGCAGAGTATTCATAGCATGCAGCCAGCGCTGGCATTTTGGACAGAGGAGACAAGGCCTGGGTGTGCAGGCGTGCAGCTGTTGCATGTAAAGGAGGGAGGCGAGAGAGGAGCCCAAAAGGGGACACAAACTGCACCAGCAACAACTCCAAGGACATTTTGTTTGGCCTTTTGTTCACACACACCGCCGGCCTTAATTGAAAGGGTTGCGATTAAGCTGTCAAAACATTCTCCCATCCAGCTCGGGGATAGGAGGGTCTGGCCTCAGCTCAGTCTGCCTCCACACTGAGGGGCTAAACCTGAAAACATGGTTACTTATCAAAGCCAAACTCATAATTAAGTTCATATGTCAGTTCAATATAAAGCTGCAACAAGGAGGTGCTTATTTAGCTTAGCATAAGGGCTGGAAAATATATTCCATATAAAGCCTCAATTCAAGCCTTGATACAATCGTCTGAATCATCGCACCTTGTGTTAGAATTACTTTGTCATTTGCATAAACTGAACTGTTCACTATTCTATTGAGTCTAAACAGCTGCCTGTGATTCCTCACTCTTTAACACTGTCTATAATGTGTCTGGACTGATGGCGAACACATTGGCGTTTCTATACTGGGCCTATGCTGCCGCTGCCTCTGAAAGGATACACTGTAATAATCGCACCGTGTCTGACCGCTGAGAGAGTAAAAAGTGTCTCATCATAGGCTGTCAAGACGTCGTTTGGCAGAATACACACATTTCACACTCACTTAGGCTTTCTCAAGCAGGAACAACCCTTATCCCCATCATTGGTAGGCAAACAGTGGAGCGTTTTGGCTCCCTCACCCCAGTTATTTTTTTGCATTTAGCTTGCACGCCCCGTTTGACACTCCTGTCCATCTAGAGACACACACCTCGGAGGGAATCAGAACGAGATATGAGTCGAGGAGGAGAGTGCACGTTGCCGTGGCTACCGAGGAATGTTTGCTGAATGTCAAGATCGCTTCTGGATTGAGCAGGATTATAAAATGAAACTGAATAGAGAAAATAGGCTTCTGTTGTGTGCTGCTGTATAGGATAGAGTTTCTGTAATTGATCTTGAGGAGCAAAATTGTTGTAACCATACTTTTGGTAGTTTCTTTTTGCATTGAAAGGCTCAAAGTTGTTTTCAACAATGGGAAGATGATGGGTTTTTAGCCTTGCCGTTGTTTGTTTTTTTTATTGCTAAGAAAGAGGAAATGGGGGGCGCCCTTAGCTCAGTTGGTAGGGCGTCCCCCCCATGGGCCTCGGCCAGCAGCGGACCCGGGTTCGATTCCAGCCCGCGGTCGTTCTCTGCATGTCACTCCCCTCTCTGCCCCATTTCAACTATGTCTCTACACTAAAAAAAGAAAAAAAGAAAGAGGAAATGCACTGAAACAGGCCATAAGTCAACATTGTGGTTGAAGGATCATGCCTCTGTAGGCTGCAAAGTGTCAAGAAAACACCCATGTGTGTTTTTTTTCACACCTCGGTGTTGTGAACATTAAGCAGCATGAGATATATTCAGCTCCATGGGCTGAGCTGACAGGGTTTAACACAGATGGTGCTGATTCTAATAATAAAAGAAGCGGAATTGATCTACGCAGCATCAGTCGTGGGTTATTATCACTGGTGCTCCTCTCTGTTCTCCTCAACACTATTGACCCCTGCAGAATAGATTTTTCATTTGTTCTGTACAGCGTAAAAAGGGCGTGTGTTGTGTTTTTTAAAATCCCATTATTGGCGTTGTTATTAGCAGCCCAAGTGCCTCTTCTTCTTCTGAAGGAGTACAGTCTTCAGAAGGTGCAGTTCAGGAAGCTTCAACAGGTTTCAAGCAGCTGTGTGTGGTTCAGAAATGCAAATTCCCTCAGTGAAACCAGTGCAACGTTGAAACAAGAAAGATGGACGACAAATGACTCTAGTTTGATTTCTTCTTTCACACCTCAGCAAGAGCAGGCAATGCTCCAAGCAGCTCATTTAAAGCAGGGAAAACTACCCAACGTTCAGCTGAGCTATAGGCTTTTAAATATTACACAGGTTAGCCACAGACGGATATCTCATCGTTGGGGCCATGATGAATCTCTTCTTCAGCAAAATGTGGCGCTTCAGGCGTTTTTTTGAAGATGTATTATCCATTAAGGAAAATTTGTATTTTCTTTACCTCCTCCTCATCATTCTGGTGTTATGGAACTCATTTTCTTCCAGTGAATGATGAAGCTCTGTCAGATCCATATATTACTTTGATTGCTTCTCTATTCTCTGGCTGTGGTTGTGGTTCCTATAAGGAGGTATTATGGCATTAAAAAAATTATCTCTCTTTGCAATTTTTCAAACCTGTGTGTGTGTGTGTGTGTGTGTGTGTGTGTGCACCCTTCTTGTATTAGCAACACAAGGGAAACACTTAT
Organism: Ammodytes marinus; assembly: GCF_949987685.1. Classification (NCBI taxonomy): domain Eukaryota; kingdom Metazoa; phylum Chordata; class Actinopteri; order Uranoscopiformes; family Ammodytidae; genus Ammodytes; species Ammodytes marinus. The sequence goes on from NC_137221.1 coordinate 13,051,272, forward strand.
GAGACAAAAGGCCGATTAAATCACTATGCATACCAAGCTCAGGAATGCCAAATGTCAAGCGTGTGTACTCATGTGTGTGTGTGTGTGTGTGCGACTTTTGCAAACAACACGTCACACATTGTTAAAAGCCAGACTTGTTTGTCCTGACGTACAGTTGGAGTCCTGCCGGATCCTGCCCAGAAACATTACACACACACTTCCATAGCCAAAACATGTGCGCACTCACTACTGCCAGCACACATACAGCAACCACACAGCCACAGGTTATTCGCTCTCACACAGACACAGACACACACACACACACACACACACACACACACACACACACACACACACACACACAGTGCATTGGAGGTGGTCCTAAGTGCGTTTGAGTGCGTGCATGTTTCCACTGTTCTTCAGCATCCTTGTTGCAGACCGAAGCTCTGTGCCACTGTGTGACGGAGCAAGAGGCAGAGAAAGCGAGGGGGTTGAGGGAGAGTGTGTTGCGTTCAAGTCAAGTTAACACTGCGGATGCGATTAAATGAGATTGCCTTGGGGAAGCTCTAATGGGAAATCACAGTCCCTTTTCCTAGGCATTGTGGGAAAGACAAGTTGTTAAGTATTCGCCCCCTGATGTTAGAATATACACCATGAGAGAGACAGGGAGAAAGGGAGGGAGGGGAGGGACACGGTTTAAGGAATTTCAACTGACTTGCACTCATGCTACATCTCACACATACCCATATGTGCTACACTGAAATGGTCAACTCTTCATCCATAAATATTTGCTCAGACATCATAGATGGTTAGGCCTATTAACAGAAAAAGCTCTTGTGAGTAGGCTAGCTCAATAATGTTTCCAAGGTCTAGATTGAACATTTACGCTTAAAGGAATATCTTTTGGTGAAATTCTTACTCATGTTTGTTTTCATGTGGAGAGGTAGATGATGAGATTGATGTGAGCAGCAAGTAGACGGTTAGCTTAGCTTAGCATAGAGACTGGAAGCAGTGGGGAAACAGACCGGCTCCGTCCAATGGTAACACATTCGTACCAGCATCCCTAAAGCATGCTAAGAGCTAGCTATTGCCCCACTTGTTTTATTGCTTATATACTCTTTTATATAATGTCTATGCTTATACAGTAGTAGCCTATACCAAATCAAATCAAATCAGTTTTATTTGTACAGCGGCAGCCCAATATCACAAATAGACATTTGCCTCAGTGGACTTTACATTCCATACAGTATGACACTCTGCCCTTAGACCCTTAGCTCGGCTGAGAAAAAACTCCCAGTAAAAACCCTTAATCGGGATTGAAAAATTGAGAAACCTCAGGGAGAGTTGACAGAGTAAGGGAACCGTCTCCCAGGGCGGACATCCTGCAATAGATGTCATCATAAGTAGAGAAAATCACAAAGGGGTCGAATCATTGATTAGATGCTTACATGGTAGTACTAAAGCAAAATATGAATAGTGAATAGTGTGGATGCAGGAGGACTTCAGATGCTGCCAGAGGGGAGACCTGCTCCACACCGTCTCGTCTCCACCAGGGAAAACTGGAAGAGGACAGACATACAACCAATGAGCGAAGCTAAATGAACATAAATAATGAACAACATTATGCATTGCTAGGCTAACCAGCTAGCTTCATATTCATTGTACAGATGTGAAGGTGGTGTCAATATGAACATAGCTAACTGCAAGAAAGAACAGGCGTATTTCCCGAAAACTACTCCACTTAAAGCTCACACAGACAAAACCGCTACTGAGCTCGTATGCTAACAAATCTATCTCCAAACTGACTGACCAATTTGAATCAATGAAAGACTCAGTGTGACACAGTTTGTGTTTGAGCACAGACTGCATGTGTCTCTATTTCCATTGTTGTCCCAAACACAGTTCCAAAAGACATGTCTGAGAAGACTGGCAGCCTCAGATGGACATTGCACTGCTATTACATTGGGTATTAGTTAACCATGGATTTAACAGGCAAATGTACAGTTTATATATACAGTATATATACTGTATATATATAAAAAAAAATTAACTTTCGCCACAAGCCCACTACTCTATTCAATTTCTACTGATTCCAGGCCTATGTTGGCCTATGACTCTGGAGTGGGACTGCTTGTTCACCGCTATCATGGGCCGCTATCTGCTGTTATTGTTGCCTCTGCCTTACTCTGGCTCTTCAAGTCAAATGGAGTGATGCCAAAGTACTGGGAGGGGACACGTAGCAGCATCCGCTCTGTTTCAGAAGCAGCAGGGTTTTATGGGAAGTGTGGTTGTATTTTAGTAAAACCGCACAAACACAATTCTCAATGCCCTTTGCGTACGCTTAAGCCGGCAAACTGATCAACAGCATGCGGATGGGGTGGCAGGGTGAGGCGAGGTGATGGACAGCAGCCATAGGTGAGGAGACAGAGTGTGTGTGTGTGTGTGTGTGTGTGTGTGTGTGTGTGTGTGTGTGTGTGTGTGTGTGTGTGTGTGTGTGTGTGTGTGTGTGTGTGTGTGCGCGTAGGCTGTCCCCCGCCTCCTCAGTGCAAAGTGCTGCTGATGCTGCATCACGTTCTTCACACACAGTCACACACTGCAGGGTGGGGATGTGCTGTAGTGTCACCCGAGGGGAGGATCCTCATCTCACACTCTGCTGGCTTAAGCACTGCAGAGAGGGCACACACACACACACACACACACACACACACACACACACACACACACACACACACACACACACACACACACACACACACACACACACACACACACAGTGCCCTTAAAGGCATGCACCTACAGAGCTTTATCAGTATTCAGTGCAGCCTACTCTTTTTTGTGTGTCTATGTATTTGTGAGAACAATATCTGTTTCTGTTTCTTCGTTTTGGATCTGTTTTTCTACCTTGCTGTTTGCTTGTGCAAAGCAAGCCTTGTCCTTTTTTGCATCCCTGTCTGTGTGTTTCTCTCTGGGCATATAAACAAAAAAACAAGCATGTTTTTGTGAATAGCTAACCAGTAACCAGTTATAATTTTGTTCTTGTAGAGTGTTTGTGTTTTTATGTGAGAAATGCACAATACACAGTAAGCCAGTGTTCCATGTTATAATGTGTTTATTATGGGGTCAGGAGTTTGACATCATGTGTTTGGCGAGAGATAAAATATCATGGTTCATGGACAGTTAACAGCTGAATGAGGGTCAATGGGGACGTGATGAAGAGACAAAGACAGGACTGTTGCTGGGCTTTCTGACGTCTCTCTGTCTATGTGTGTGTGTGTGTGTCTGTTTGTGTGTATTCAGCGTTTGTTCAACATGCATGCATTGCTGGGAGGGAAGTGTGTGTCTCTCATGTTTACTTGTAAATGCCATTCTGAGTGTCAGGTGATCAGTGCGGTAGTTGTTTGCTCCCTTTCTGTGCAGTGTTATGAAGGATGGGGCCGCCAGTGGATTGGCTTCCATCCATCATTACCACCAGGGACCCCAAGGCTGTCTGACACCATTTTACACCTTCTCCACCTGTCCAATCCTCTTCATCTTGTCTTGCAGTCCTCATCCTCCTCCCTAACCTTCATGCCTCCATTTCTCACTCATGCACATTTCCGCTTTATTTGCCGCCTTTCTATTCCTCTTTCTATATTTATCACCTCTTTCTCCTCTCTTACCAACACATTTTCTCTCTCTCTTTTCTCTCTCTCTATCTGTCTTTAAATGTCTGAAAATCTACCGGCCGCCACTAGTATCGATCTTGAGCAAAGGCAGTTTGGCACGCACACAAACCCACAACTCCCCCCCCCCCCACACACACACACACACATACACACCACACACACACACACACACACACACACACACACACACACACACACACACACACACACACACACACACACACACACACACACACACACATACACACCACACACGCACAGACTGAGTCACACACAAAGACAGTCTGCCCTGCTCACAATTAAAAGCGTTACCTCCCTTTTCCCAGCAGTTCCATAATAGGAAATGGCCCCGTTATCTCTACGGGCACCGGCGTATTAATATAAGCCGTAGACAAACAAGGTGTGGGTAGTAGTACGTGCTCTGCTATGTGCGCACTCTGATAAAATGCAACAACAGCACAAGGCAGAAACTAAAACGACACGGCCAGCCTTTTCCAAACTGTTTTCCCCAAAGTGATTTGTACTCGTCTTTGCAGTAAAGTGGGGACATCAAGGCAGGTGAGAAATGAAGTGAAAAATTGAGGTCATACAGGGGGCGTTAAGTGTGTTTTTGCCCTTTCTTTTTTTGGAACGGCAAAAGCCAAGGGACCATAATCAAACTCAGTCTGTTATAAATACATAATTGCATAAGACTGAGTATGTATATAATATATGTTACATTGAGCTTTAATTACTGTTGTCTGTCTGGCTTTTCTTTAATTAAGTGAGTAATGGCTGTCCTTGAAACATCACAAAATGGTGAAAGAATTTGAAATAATAATCAATTCAAATTCGTCTAAACTCAACCTTTTGGTTAAGTGACGGCCCAACTTTGTACTGCCAAGTTCTGCAATTTGCAAAGCATTCCTCTCTTGTGAAGAACAGAGGAAGGTCAGCTAACAACACATTAGGTCATGACCACATTTGTGATGTTACTGAACTTCTGTGAGGAACCAACTAATCTGCTAAACAAAGAAAGAAGAAGTACCATGTTCTTTTTTTTCATTTCAATTAAATATTGTCGATCCCTCAGCTTGTGACTCTGCCCTCACTTTATCTACAGCGACAAAGTGCATGATCAGGCTTTGATTTCCGTGTGGGCTCATTTCAAGATATTATCCGGTGGGTACAAAGGAAATGAGCGGCCGTCTGGTTTTCTCAATTTTTCTCAGGAGACTTAAACCAAATTGCAAATGACAATATTTGTTAATGGGCATTATCTCACATCATCTGTGTGTGCGTGTTCATGCGTGTGGGAGGAAGAGAGAGACAAAGCATGACAGACTGTGTGCTTTTGTGTGGTGAAGTGTGAATGCAACAATTTGCAACATGACAATTGTAGCAAATCTTGAGAAGGATGCTGTTATATCCACTGAGACTATTGTTTGCACGTTGTAAGAGGATTGCTTGTACCGTCATCATTTGGGGAATTTACGCTCCGTCTCCCTCTGTTTATCCCCACGCCATCTTCCTCCTCTCTCTATCTCTCTTTGAATAGGGCTGGTTGTTTGCCTCCACTGGCTGCTGCTAAATATGCTCCACTATGTCGAAAAACGTAAAAAAGAAAGGGAGCTGAAAAAGAGAGAAAGAGGGATACGAAGAGACGGAGAGGCAGAACATTAGGCAGAGAGAGAAAGAGAGAGTTGTGAATGAAAGAGTAAATAGAACTGGAGGAAAGATGTTGGAGCCAAGTGGAGGAACAAGGAGTTGATTGTTGAGGGCGAGTTTAGGGGCCGTTCAGTTCCTGGACAGTTGGTCCCTGATGTTTTTCTTTTAGATTCCCTGATGAAAAGTTAGAGGGTTCAGCAGCGCTTAACGGTTTCTCTCCATGCTGGCTTTAAAGAAAAGGGAAGAGGATACAGTTTTATTTGAAGTATTTAAAGGATTGTTTTCCGAGAATTTGGGTTGATTTGTGTCTGTTGCAAAAAGTAGGGAAATATGGCCATGAATGATTGCTCATATTCATATTTTTTTTTTGGTAGCCGTCATGTCGTGGGCTAGCTAGTGGTTACAAGTTACAAGCTACTAATGGAAGCTATTTTTGGGCTGTGAAAGCTCCTACTGAGAGTTTATGCTTCCTATTTGGTAATTATAATACCATTTTGCAATTTTTCAGAAAAGTTGTAAACAAAGGGATTAGAGCCCATAATCTTTGCAGCCTTACATCAGAAGGTTATGGGTTCATACACAGCAGTGTGTTTGTATTCCTAAAGTAAGGCATGCAACAACAACACGGAACTGAAGCTCTATTAGCTGTTAGTTGAACACTACCCAGCCTGAATGCAATAGAGCTGATTATAGATTATAGATTCCTCCTCAGCAATCATTTTGTGAAGTAAAAATTACCCAAATATACCCTGGTTCCTGCCTCTTTAAATGTTACAATTGACTTCCTTTTTTCTTTGTTTCCTGAACATGTTTTTTGACTGTTGGTTGGACAAAACAATCAATTGGATGACAAAAACAATCAGCAGATTGTGAGATTATGAAAATGATTTGGTAAATCGGTTGTAATGCAAAAAGATAGAGCTGAGAGAACGTATGACAACAGGGCTCAGAAGGTTTAGATAAACATCAAAGGTTGTGTTGATGCGTTTGAACCCTGACTGCTGCGTCTACACTCTGCACAGTCAAATGCTGCTCATCTTTGACTTGTCTTGTATAATCCATTTTATTTTATTTTCACGGCTCAGTGAGGCTGGGAGTATAATGCACACTTGGCCACAGGGGTTAGGGAAAATGCCTACAAAGCATAAAACGCTTTAAAGTTGCATTGCGGAAGCTGCACCTTTCCTAGGAATAGCTGGAGTCGGGAGTTTTGATGGGGAGATAAAAGAGGTTTACCTTTTCTAGCATCTGGTAAAGGAAGCAATCAGAGAGAGAGAGAGGGGGAGGGAGAGAGGGAGAGAGACATGAGAGAGAAAAGACTCCCCACAGCGGGGTGTTCTGCTGAGCCGCAGTGTACAGCGAAATAAAAAGGTTTTTAACCCGAGCCACGGAGCCAGGCCCCCTGAGCTTTTTTACTTACAAGAACCGAGGGACAGCACAGCACAGCAGCAGAGAAGAAAAAAAGTTGAAGACAATGGTGGATTAGAGTGGAGAAGGCTGGAAATGAAAAGAGTAGCAAGCAGACCAGGAAAAGAAGAGGAACATTGGAGAACATTGGACATTAAGAGATGTCTGACTGTCTAGTGCAACGAAGAAAAGCCCTTTCCAGAGTCTTCTCTCAAGTTGACAGAGTTTGGGATGAATCATTGGGTAGGTGCGTCATTTGTTATGCCGTGCTTTTACCCTCCGGGACACTTTCTTTTTCAATCAGCTGCAAACATTCTTTGTGTGTAGGGTAGGGTAGACGTGAAACAGAAAATCAAACACGAAGCCTTCGTTAGAGAATGTGAGGGCGGGAAGGGCTGCACTTGAGGTGGAGGTTTGGATGGGACTAACTAAAGGAATTTGGGAGTGTGTCTGGATCCAGAGGAATGTAGGAATGGAAGGATGGAGTGGAGGATAGGGAAACAGAGGAAGAGGGGGGGGAATGAGCCAATGGCAACTCGCAGGCAAATTAGAAAGTGACAGCAGGAAACCCAAGTTGTAATCAGACCTACTTGATGCTCATTCGCTAGACATAACAAGACCAAACATTCTTAGCACGCTGCAGATGTAGAATTTTCCAATGCAATGCTCCTATCCTTCTCACCAGTAGTTCTCATCCTGAAGGGAGGAAACTGATCCTTAAACAGGTTTTTGGAAGAAATGTGGATTGTCTTAATTTTTTTTGTTGAAAAATCGATGAAACGTTGTTGGCAGTGAATGAGGGTCTGATTAGATTACCTGGCTGAAATTCTTTCTGTGTTCTTAGCTACGGTAGCGACATGGCTCTATGTCTGTCTTATGGTTGGACAACCATCAACATAACTTCAAAATGGAATAATCTCTTTTTTTATTAATTAATTTCTTAGGCTATGTCATATTAGTATGACAGTGAAGAAATAGATGACATGATGAGATAACATTTATTCCATAGTTTTACTATTATATATTACAACGAAAAAACTGAATATTCTCACATTTGAGAAGCAGGAACCAGCTAAATGTTTTGCATTTGTTTTGCTTGAATAGTGACCAATATGATTTATAGATTTTTGAAAAGATGCAGATTTATTTTCAGTGGATCAACTAATTGATTCATCAACTTTTTTCATCTCTATAAGCCACACTTTAAGGGTATACTGATCCTCACTTAGCACTTAGACCAAAGAGGTTATTGATAAAAGCTGATGATGAATCCATGCGTACAGAATAGATGTGGCTGTTTGAAGCTGCTTTTGTGTTGTCACTGCGCGCCTCGCCTCGCTGCTGAGCTCTCGCTCGGATTTGAGTAAATGTTCAGAGAATTGGTCTCTCTCTCTTGCTGTCGAGAGCCATTAAGAGCGGTCTGTCGGAGCTTGTTTTTTTTTAATCATCTCACAGTAAAAAGAACCCCTTGTTGTACTCCTGTGTTTTTTTGATTCTTAAAAAAAAAAAGCTGCAGTAGCTGCTGCAGTGCTGAAGCAGGATGGGAGGAAGTCCACAACTGCTCTTACTGAATATTGTTTGCCTGCTCTCTTCCAAGCACCTTTCCCTTTCCTTGTGATGGTACACACACACACACACACACACACACACACACACACACACACACACACACACACACACACACACACACACACACACACTCACTGCACACCACAATTATGTGTTGCAATAAACGGACCCGGCCATAAACTGGTAAATTAAAAGCCTGACTCAGAGCAACAAATGAGGCTGGGGGTTTAGCTCTTTTTCAGCCATGTTATGAAAGTTATTTTTAGACTCCTCTTAGCCACACAATGCCTCATAAAAAAAATATGTATATATAAAAAAAAAGCTAGTAGAGTTTGGCTCCTGAACACACATCTCCAGCTCTGTGCTTGTGTGGGTTAGGTTTCAGTGGGTCTTGGTCTTGGGTATATCTCAATGATTGTGACTTCCAGTAAACGTTGCTTGGCAGTTTGACATACAATTTCTTTTTAATGACATGCACAAACTGGCTGGTAGTCTACTGGAAATGGACCAATCTCACGACCTTGTGCACACACACTCTCTCTCTCACACACACACACACACACACACACACACACACACACACACACACACACACACACACAGAAAATCAGTGTTGGCCCTCAGCTTCCACGGTAACTAATCACTCAGACAGCGTGGCCGTGCCCTCTCATTAAGCATGCTGTTTGGTTGAAAAGCAACACCGCTAATGACTCTGCACTGCCTGTTAACACACACACTACTCTCAGAACCTAATACAATAATTGCTGGTTCAAGAAACACAGGCTCGCAGAGTCTACACACAGACACAAGTGACATTCCTGCACAGCTGTTTTTCCTCTGGGGAGAGTGAATGAACGAGGAGAGCTCTGGAGTGTGTGATTTCCTACCACGAGATATTGAAACTATGGCAACAACACAATAGCTTTTCAGTGTATTCCTTGCTATACACAGAAGCTGTGCAAGGAGTGTAACTTAAAGCCCCCGCCCCCACCAACACCCCCAGCCCAGCGGTGCTCTCCCAACAATACCGTCACTGTTCCAGAAACTTCACATCCCATTTGTCGTGATGTCGGCACTCCTGGCTTATTTTTTTTAACTTTTTTCAGCACTTGTTTTCCGTGCTGTCATTTCCCATCCGCTGAGGGGTTGGAAGTTAGCATATAGCTCCCGCTCATTTATTAATGGCGCCGCTAGCTAGTGCTTCACCAAAGTTGACATCGTCGGCCGAGCATGCACGGATTCCGTCAACAAGAATTTACAGGAAAGCGGATCACTGTGCTGTTGAATCCAAGTCAGCATCGTGAACGGCCTGATAGCACAGGCAATGTGCTTCTCCTGTTTGTGGCGCTCCTCTGCAAAATACTGGGGTGTGGGTTTGTTTTTTTGGCAAATTGATTGGACACAAAGAAGTGTGTCTCTACTGTGTTGCCTTTTGTACTCAGTCTTTTATTTTTTATTTTTTTTTGTCAACTTGCCTAGAATCAGTCCTTTTGGGTTGGCCCATGCAGTTAGCTGCTGAATCGTGTAACGGGCCTGGCGTCAATTTTTATCTTCTCTCAATGTGAGCTGGCATATTGAATGTCTCAGTCCAATCACTTGGACAACAGCACACAGAGAAACGTGTGTGTGTGTGTGTGTGTGTGTGTGTGTGTGGCTGTCTGTCTGTCTGTTTATGTATTTATACAGGTGCATTCAGGCCTGTGCTTGACATTGACTTTCACTCCTTCCCTTTGAGAATGTCTGCAGGTTTGATAGCACGTATGCGCCTTATGAATATGTCTGTGCAGGAGGTGTCAGTCCATGTCTTCTTTGTTGTGTTTTCATGCATAAGCAAGTTCTTATATGTGTGTGTGTGTGTTTGTGTGTGTGTGTGTGTGTGTGTGTTTGTGTAGCAGATCTGAAAGGCCTGCATTATCAGCCTCTTGGCAACAAGCAAATGGAGTAGCCACTGAGTTCTGTTCATCGTCGAGGCCCTGTCGCCCCGGGTTACAGGGTTGCTAGGGGATGGATGGAAGGACTGGCATCTCCAAAGTGGCAGCTATAGGCACGTGGGCGCTCTGTATCCCCTTCCCTGCTCTGTATCCCCTTCCCTGCTCTGTATCCCCTTCCCTGCTCTGTATCCCCTTCCCTGCTCCTTTTCCACATCACCCTCCCCTTTGAAATGATACCTGGAGTCAAAAGGTTTTATACGCAACAGCAGTGATGCAATAAAATGAGCTTTCTCAGTGTGCATGATGGTCAAAACCTCAGCTTCCATCAGTAGGCGCTATACTCCAAAAGGCACTCCACCAACAATGATTAGCAGATGCTTAAGTTTAATACGGAGCGATTTGGGGGATTATGAAGCAGAGTTTGTCCGTTAAATAAAACCGCTGCATAAACCGGGTGTGTTCTGCTGCCCTCGCAAACAGGAAGCAGGGCCAACCGTTTTATCTCCCTGCTCCGGTCCCAAAATCAACCCAGCAGTGATTTTTATTCTCTATTCACAATTAGTAGATGACAAATCGTGCGAGTTGTTGTGTGTTTGAGCACTGTCAGTTGAATCATTTTAATAGACTAATTTATTATTACTAATCATGCGACATTGGGATGTATATTGTGGTTGTAATGTGTTATGTGTGTGTTTTAGAGAGAGGGAGAAAAGGAGTGGAGGTGTGAGGCGCCAGCAAACAGTATATGTCTGGCAGCTGTGTCATTTCGCAGAGCAAAAAGGATTATGGGAGAATTACAACAAATGAGCAGTACACACAACTCTCCCTCGACGTTTGTGTGTGTGTGTGTGTGTGTGTGTGTGTGTGTTATAGAATAAATGTGTGCTGTTCTTTATTGCTCAGTTGCATTGGCAGTGACTCACTACTGTGGCATTTTCACAGCAGCTGGCAGTGCTTTAGTCACAGTGTACCTGTGACTTCCTTTCCTGCAAATGCACACACTCATGAAGCCATCACACAAAATCAAATGACCACATATGAGTTAACCCTTTCCCCACAAACTCTCAGTCACAGTGTTTGTGTTAGTTTTTTTTTAAATTTTTTACAATGATGTCATTTCTCAGCTGAGCTCTACAAAGTCGGGTGATATTAGGGATTTTTCTTTACCTTAGCCTAACAGATATGTAGGATAAACCCAGGTCTCTAGCCTATTATAATTATAGGATTACTGTAAACTAACTATACAATAATTGTAAGATTATTTTAACGGATTAGTATTGACTACTACCCATCACACCCATCCGCTCTGCTCCTTTCATTCTCCGCAAAGAAAAAAAAACAGGATTGCAGTGCAGCAGGAGCAGTTGCATTGTCTTGTCATGGGGCCAAACCCACACACGCACATAAACACACTTGCCGTGGACACACTTGTGTGATGTAAGAAGCCAAACGAGACATCTGGGATAATCTATGCGTAATGTGTCTGTGTTTGCTTTGGCGTGTCATCTCCCGCACGCTCTTTTTCGACACACTTCAAGGTTGTTTGATTCCCAGGCGAGGCATCCCTAGAGTGTCTCTCTCTCTCTCTCTCTCTCTCTCTCTCTCTCTCTCTCTCTCTCTGATGCCGTCTTTATGCATTGGCATTTTTACAGCCTATTATGGGGACAATGCCACTTTGGTTGTGGCGCGGCCTGCCGAGCGATAAAGAGACCTGGGGATGCTGCCCAACCTCTTTAACATCAGGAGGGGTGTTCACAAGCTTTTCCCTTGATCCCTGGGTGTTTGTCATACATCACACACAGATGGACGGTTGGATGCACACTGATGGCATGAATGAGTCGAAGCAAAGACGCACACAATTCAGAATTCATACCCGGCTGGAGGGCACCTGGAGAACTTTAATATCCGGAAGCGTCACAACTACTTTCAGTCAATCTCGTGGATTCACTTTGGTCCTACAACTTTGCATTCACTCTACTAGCTCTGTTGTTTTGTAGGACTTCAACTTATTTTATTCATTAATCTTGTATTATTTATTTAGACTATGTTGGGTCAGACTAGTGGCAGATGATTCATTTTTTGTCTACCAATTGTCAGAAAATTAGTTAATAAAAAAAAGTAATAGAAAATAAAATACTCATAATTCTTTCCTGTTTCAGTTTCTGTTAATTGACCAATCATTTCAGCCATACATGTAACTATACGACATACAGTAGAACTCCAGCTAGGGAGCAGATCACCTGCGAATACCAACTCACTCTCCTATATCCCCCAAGTAATTATAAAGGGCATGAAAAACAATCTATGTCAGAGAAAGTGGATACATCATTGGACTCAGCATAGTTGTTTGTAAGAACTGAATGGTCAAAGAGTGGAAAAACGACCTGCATGTGCCACATAGGCACAAATCAATCTCCTTGTCATTTTAGGACCATTGAGCTGCATTCAAATACAGAGAAATACTATACGTCCGGCTGCACTGTCAGCAGTTTCTCTGCATGGCTGGGTGCACTAATGGACACCATATGTGTTGTGGTGCTCGAGTCCACGTTGTAACACATGTCACCCTTTCACACGTCCCGTCTTTGCTGTTGCCCGTAACTTCACATCCAATACAATCTATGTCTTCCCTACAACTGTGTGATGAGCAATTTTTGTTTTTTATCTCCAGGAACAGCCTTTGAAGTCCATTATTGAATCATCATTAGGATCAACAGCTCCACACACATTGATTCATTAATTATTCATAGGACTCTGAGGTGAATATCAAGCACCTCTGTGTTCACTAAGGACTGTGTATACCCGTGTAAAACTTTACAAACTTTACTTTACGTATTCAGCTTTCTTTTCTCTTTGGGCTAAATGAAGTCTTCCAGCAGTTTATTTAAGCAGTCAATGTATGTCTTATTCTACTTCCGTTTCACTCACTCTTTCATTTCCTGTAGAACTCCTTCCTGTAGTAGAGGATGGGGTGGGGAGGGGGGGACTTTTTGGGCCGACTCCAAACATCTGTCCTGACATTAGTCACCTTTACGGATGTTCACATGAAAGGGCTCGCAACTTGACACTTTTTCTTCTTCTGGTTGCAGTCAAATGTAATGACCATGAGGGCATTAGAACCAAACTATGGGTTTTCTCTTATCTTATTGACTCTCTATCTCTCTCTTCTCTTCTCTTCTCTTCTCTTCTCTTCTCTTCTCTTCTCTTCTCTTCTCTTCTCTTCTCTTCTCTTCTCTTCTCTTCTCTTCTCTTCTCTTCTCTTCTCTTCTCTTCTCTTCTCTTCTCTTCTCTTCTCTTCTCTTTTTTAAATAAATGAAGGGGGCAGTTCAAAGTGTCCTTCGAAGCTTAGTGATACTTTATTCACAGTAGTCAAATACGGTTGTTAGGCATGATGCAATGAACCTTGAAGTCATAGCAAGTTTCCAATGTTAATATTTTTCAGAAAATACTAAAGTGTTCTATTCTTTACAATTTCACGGATTTTAGATTCCTCCGTCTCTTATTCCCTATTTAAAGTTAAACAAAATACTTTTTACTTTTCCTGGCTTTTTGATCTTTTTTATATTTCTTATTTTATATGTATTTTTTTTCCCACTTTCCACACGTCTTTTTCCCTTCATGGCCAATTTTGCAAACTTAACACAATATGAAAAGGACATGAAATCCGAAGCACACTTTCTATTCTAAATATAAAATCTCCAACTTCAAACAATGGGGAATCCACCCTTTACAAAGACAGACAACTTCAAACTGACAGGGGCCTCCTCTCTATTCGAGGCAGTCAGGACTAATTTAGCCACATGCGACATGGGGCGCACCCAGCTGTTTATTAGTGACCTGTCAGCAGAACAATAGCTGCTGTGGCCACATGCTAAAAGGAAGGCTAACCCAAGTGCTAAACTAGGCGGCAGGGCTAACCCAAGTGCTAAGCTAGGCGGCAGGGCTAACCACGGGACAAAGCCAGGAGAAGCCAAAACACAGGAAATTAGCATGCTGTTTACTTTCTCTTGTCTAGACTAGGCTCCTATACTATAATTAAGTGCAAAGAGCCCCCTTGTGGATTAGAGGATCTCTAAGGAATGAGCTCTCAAGGTTACTGGTGGGAGAGCCATTGTTTGTGCTGCTTTTTTGAAAATGAAGCAGGGTGGGTTTGACCCATGTGTGGCCCCTAGGACTGTGTTTTCTGCAGCGTGAGCCCTACAGTAATCCCCCAGCGACCCAGAAAAAGTCATTTTTCTAGAGCAGCTGGTTATGTGGAACATAGGTCTAATAACGCGACAATGGCATCATACGGTTGAGAAAGTGTTAAATACGGCAGGGGTTTGGCAACTGGCCATATATTATTAAAACCACCAAGTCACATGCATGTGCCCACTGACCACCACGCAACCCCAGCATGTAGCTCAGTCACTGCCACAAGTGTAATTGATTATGGTCGTCTAAAAAGCAGCTGGCTATGTGAACTGCCACATTATGATGTGACTGAGCAGCCCCACACACACACACACACACACACACACACACACACACAGAGGATTGTGGAACATGCGGTGTGTGTGACCCATAAGGGAGAGCTGATGTCACTTATCAAAGCAATGCATAGGATTACAACAAAGAATTGCGTGTGTGATCATGTCACATGAGAGCTGTATTATTGAGGTGAGGGACAATAGGCATTTTGCTGTGTACATTTTACTAGATAGTACGAACCAAAATGGGTGAAGGTTGACACATTTCCCATCATGCAGCTGTGTTCCCGTAGCCTCTCATGGGGTTCTTTGGAGAACAGTTTGAGGACAGAGGGGGTAAACAAAGAGGACAACCCCAACAAACTGCACTGTCCTCTGGGGTGTCTTTTTCCAGATGAGGCCGTTGTCCCACGGTCTCAAATGATGCATTTTGAATGTAAGTGTGTGTGTGTGGGTGGCCTGTTTACATTCCACTGATTCCTCATGGGAATCCCGCTCTATATCCTCTGTTCCCTGGCTTATTTGCTCGGAAGGTACGTGCGTGTGCGTGTGCGTGTGTGTGTGTGTGTGTGTGTGTGTGTGTGTGTGTATGTGTCTGGGAAGGGGGGGGGGGGATGTTTTTAAACTTCTCACTGGAATACAATTGGCAACTGTCCTCACACCAGGGTTTACCCCTGGTCAAAGCTCAATCCCACACACACACACACACACACACACACACACACATCTGATGGACTCTTTAACCTTGTGTGGACTCGTGCAAGTGGGAATGCAATGTCCATTTGTAAACGATATGGACATGAATGCATCGTCCTGTAGCACTGTGTTCTGAGTATCCATATGAGGACACTCTGCATTATTTTTTTTTTTAACTTTTGCTGTGTATTTCTAGGAAACCTTACACAACAGTTTTTCTCCTGGGAAGTGGGGCCACGGAGGAATTGCAGATGTCATTTTTGTTCCCAAGCTGCTTAGGGACAAAATCTGCAATCTCTTCCCTGGCTCTGTTCACATTGTTAATTCCTCAAGAGATGATTCTAATGCTCCTTTGCTGCATCAGCTGCTGGTAAACCGGTTGCCTTATCTATCTCTATAATCTACAGAAGTGGAATCACACAGAGTCGGGCTAAGGTTTGTGCTGTTATTTTCAGTATTTCTTTTTCAGTATCCTTATGTTTTGATGAGTAGTAAACAGCTGATAGAGAAGATTGTATGTTGAAGAAACAAGAGATGGTTCACTATTTAAAGACACCATGTCCGTTTTTCTTTTAATTGACTTTTTATTTTCAGAAGTCGATGCAATCTACACCGCGTAACATCCTGTCCGTCCAGGCTGGCAGCATAGCGTAGTGATTATGGTGGTAAGATAAGCTAACCACTAACATGAGCCATGCTTTGCAATAATTGATATGACGTTGATAGACAGAAGTTTCCCAGCCGTAAAGACAAGTCATTATCGCTATAGTATGATGTCATATGTTGCATTTATGGCAAGCCGCCACCCTGGGCAATATCAAAAGCAAAAATCATCAGCAGCAGCACTTGAGGGGTCAGAGCAGTGTGTGTGTGTGTGTTTCTGCAAAGCGTTTCAAGTGTCCAGGGCTTCGCTAATGGCACTACTATGAGTTTGTGGTCAGGAGCATTGAGAGGTAATTCACAAATGCTGCAATGTAATGGCTCTTGATAGGAGAAGGGCACTCTGGTAGAGCATGCATTGGGTTCTGACTCTGACTGTGTGCGTGTGAGTGCGCGCTCAGTGGTATTTACAGAGGCTGGGGTAAATGGAAAAACAAATCAAAGGTAAAATGAACGAGTGCAGGGACCAACGAGTAACGAGTCCTCGAGATTGAACGACAAATTGCGTTTGTCCGTAAATGCCCCCTTCAGATTGACACGTTATGTAAGTGTTTTTTTGCACAAGCAATCTGGCGCTCCCATCAACAGGACTTCAATTGGCTGTGCCTTTAAAAAAACCCAGACACGAAAAGCCACAGATGGTCGGTTTACTGTAACTGGATCATTTGTGGACTTTAAATGCTTGAAAAATGATTTAAATCACTAACAAAGGATCAATAAAGTTTCCGGGCTAATCTTCTGTCGATGAACAAAGCAATCACTCAACCTTGCTCACACCTAACTAAGACACTAATGTTTTGTCCTTTCCGTGTCCCTTGTGTGCTGTTGATCAGCACTGTCCATTGTATACAAGTCCGTATACTTTTCCTCCTCTGTCCCTCTGTGAATAACATCGCTGTGTGTAACACCCTGTCCGTCCCTCTCTCTCTCTCTCTCTCTCCACACATGCTCACCACACCATCCGCCCACTGTGTCAGAATGGATTTGCCTCCAGCCACCTCGGCCCCCTTGAAAGTGTCTGGGTGTGATGGTGTCTCGCCGTGGTGCTGGCAGCAGCCTGAGAGGGAAAATGCAACTGAGTGCTTTAATGTATTCTTCCACTTCTTTCTCGCTCCATCTCTCTCTCTCTCTCTCTCTCTCTCTCTCTTGACATGCTGATTTCTGGCCCTTCCTAATTGGTTCATCTCTATTCTGATGGCACTGTGTACCCGCTTCATTTTTTTATTTCTGTATTCCCATGTGTGTGTGTGTGTGTGTGTGTGTGTGTGTGTATGTGTGTGTGTGTGTGTGTGTGTGTGTGTGTGTGTGTGTGTGTGTGTGTGTGTGTGTGTGTGTGTGTGTGTTTGACTGACAGCAGATTTTCCGCCACCACCAGGCACTGTGTTTGCTGCTCTGATGCACATTCAGTCGGTTCATTTGGTTTCTAGCTCTCCCTCGAGAAAAACACTGAGCTGTCCCCGCCACCCCATTAACTGATTTGAGCAGGGATGTGGCAGCCACCGCCACTTTGTAAATAAATATTCTACTGTGTTTATTATGCATGAATTGGTCCTTAATTCATGCCAACACTGTTGAATTAAGCAAGCAGTATGTAGAAAAGGGAAGTGGTTATGTAGGTTGTTTTTGCACCAGTTGTGGTTGTAAACACTTGTGGTCTTTACAAACAACAGGTGATGGTTGTGGCAAATACAGGGTCTAACTGCCTACTATGTGCTTGGTAATATCGGCATCTTAAAGAAGAGATATACTCTTTCAGTTGGATCAAAAGATTGATGCCACTCTCATGTCGATACGGCAAACATGAAGCTACCACAAGAAGTTGGTTAGCTTAGCTTAGCACAAAGGCACGAAACAGACACAACTTAAATATGTGTGTAATGTGTTCATCAGTGACCTATAAGGGCTGGTGCCTGTTTTTTTGTTTTTTTTATCTTTGGACAGAGACAGGCCGGGTGTCTCCTCCCTGTTTCCAATCTTAAAACTAATCTAAGCTAACTAACTACTTGCTCACTGGTACAGACGTGAGCGTGGTATCAATCTTATCCCCTAACTCTATGCAAAAAAAGAACAAATTATCCTATATTTCCCAAAGTAATGAACACGTATTTTAAAATTGGAGCAGAAGCCATCATTAGTGCATTTTTTCTTTACATTTGCAGCTGGTTTTGATTCCACCTCTTTGACCTTGGAGAGCCTGTTCCCTCACTGAAACACCCCTTTCCTATTTAGCGCCTTAAGATCTGGAACAAGCTTTGGTCTGTGAAATAAGAAAATCGAATGGAATGGTTGAAAAAAAAGGTGGAGGCAGGGCGGCATCTGCCTCGTACAATCTTCTATAGTTGCTCAGGCGTGCAATGGCTGCACTGATTTAACCAGAAAAACTGAAGATTGCACTCTGAGGGTTGCCATGTCTTGCCCCCCCCCCCTTCTCTCTCTCTCTCTCTCCTCATGGTTGCCATGTATATTTGGCTGCGACTGTCCACCCCAACCCCCCAGCTATAGCTTTTTCTGATTGTAGACATGCCCTTTGCATCCCTGCAGAGCTTCCATATTTTACCATATGTTTATAGGCTAGCAGACGTGTTGAATATGCTGCTGCGGTCTGGAGAGGGGACAGAGGGAGAGGGATGAGGAGACAGAGACAAAGAGAAGAAAGACAATAACTAAAAATTGTCCAAAAAGACACAACAGACGACAGGGAAGACTGTGAAAGAACTAGTGGTTTATGTGAGAGGGAGTCCGCGGGAGTGGTACATTGCCAGAGCCAGATAGGGACTTAGAGGGTGTGTGTGTGTGTGTGTGTGTGTGTGTGTGTGTGTGTGTGTGTTATTACCCAGCCAGTATATAGTAAAAGTATTTCTGAAATAATGGCTCACTCTCAAAAGATCAGACGCTGCCTCAGCCGCCTTTTTCACTCACACACCTTCACCTTTTCATTCCTAACTATTCCCTAGCCTCCCTCTTCTCGTCTCCTTTTTAACCTCTTCTCAAATATGCAGCACAAACACCCACGCACACGCACACACACACACACACACACACACACACACACACACACCCATTAGTGAAACAGACTCAAGCACGGCCGCAATTTGTTATTAGTCCAACGGTACGGGCAAGAGAAGAGGGGGGAGCTGTAAGGATCCGACCCCCTGCCACTGGCCTAATAAACCCAACCCCTGCTGTGGTTAGAGCCTTGTAAAGATGGATCACATTTCCAGTTTAGTTCCTCATCTGCACACACACACACACACACACACACACACACACACACACACACACACACACACACACACACACACACACACACACACACACACACACACACACAGCTCCTATTAAATCCTCCTATTGCCCTTGTGCCTTTTGTCCAAAAAGGCTGGTGTCATATTAAATGTTTTCAGTCTTTTCCAGACCTGTGGCAGACTTGAGAAGAATATCGTATTATATCAGAGCTCGTTAATGCCTCCCTGAAATGGAAAGCATGTGCGCAATGTTGTCCATGCGTCGCTTCCTTTGCGTTTTTTTTTTTTTGTTGCAAAAGCGAGAATGAGATTATGCCTTCTCTGGGTCATCTGTTGCATGTCATTAGCAGCGTTAAGAACACTCACTCACACACACACACACACACACACACACACACACACACACACACACACACACACACACACACTGCACACACGCACCATCCTTCATCCTATTCCATCCACCCTGATAATCCCTTTATCTTGCCAGCTATTCAGTGAATATAAAGGGAGGACACACCACTGAATAATGACGTGGTTGTACATCTAACCCTCATTCACTCTAAGGCTAAGCTTCGTCTCAAGGTGATAATGATAGAGATGTGTCATGCATGCAGTATTTTAGCACCCAGGAGCATCAGCACCTTCTCTTATTATCAGAGGTGTGTGCATGCAGTGCATGTATCTGTTTGTATGCGCGCAGGGTCTGCTTTTTATTTTTAACTGAATTCAGCAACAATTTGAAGGAGTCGAGACAAAGAAGACACACACGCTTGCACATGGACTATACCTTTGTTTGCCAATTCCCTTTGGAGCCCTGTCCTTTCCTTTCTTCGTCCTCAGATTCCCCAGAGTTCAACAGTTCAACAGCCTCCACCCCCCTCAGCCCCTTCTCTCTCAAGTGTTTTCTAAGAGAAGGTCACTTACTATGCGACTGACAATCCATGAAATCATTACAACAATCCATCCATCTCTTTTTTTTTCATGTCACTCACCTTCATTTAAATACATTGGAATGACACACCTGTTTGTTTAATCTCAGCAAAAATAGCTCAGTTGCAGTTGAGGTCAGTTTTGGGTTTTTAGTGTTATCATTTGATGAGGGATGGTGCTGTTACAAAAGCTAATCAATAGTAGTAGTGAATTGTAGTGAATTGTAGTGAATTCATCTCATTTCGTTATATTTTCAGTTTAACTTGGCATGATGAAGATTGTGCAGAAAAAAGTATTTGTTGTCATTTTCAGAGGGGGGACAGTAATAGTTTCCGAGATCTGCAGGCCTTTGGGGTTATTCTAACTGATGGGTGGAGTTCCTCACAGCGACAGTATATGCTTCCCCCTTTTTTTTTCAAGGAGCGTCGTGTGAAATAGAATTGAAATTGAAGGATTTATCACGTACAAGAAAGACATGACTAAGCGAACCTGAGTCGGAGAAAACTGTTTGTTTGTTTTTCTCCGAAAGGACAAAAGGAAGGGAGGGAGGGAGGGAAAGAGGGAAGGAGAAAAGTGGAAGCGAAATTGAAAAAGGCTTTGAGTGCGACATTCAGTGTTCTTGCTGCAGAGTGTGTCGGCGCCTCACAGAGCTGCACACTGTTAAGCTCAGTGGAATGAACACTCACGGAATCAGGTCCAAACTATTTGAAATGCAGAGCGGAGTATAGCCTCAGGCATATGCAACAAACAAAAAAAGACGATAATAGAGTAGATAAAGTAGGAGAAAGAGTGTGGATAAAGCCTATACCAGACAAGCTTTAATATAAGGCAAAAGTGTATTAGGTTGAAAAATGGTGTAATATACTGTATAACACATAGAAGCCTTTTTGATTCCAAAGAGATAAGCAAGTGCCAGAGGTGATCCGACCTCATTCAAATGAATTGGTTACAGCTTTGTGTTTCTGAGTTTAAATACAGCAGTTTCAGGTTCAGTGATGATTCTGTGCCCAAAAAACAACTGCAGGCCTCTGGAAGACTTCTTCACGGTCAACATCAGTCCCCATAAAAAAAAATAGGAGAGGAGACAGGAAATGTTTCTTTCCCTTGGGGCTGTGTGACATTAACTAGAGGCAGTTTTTTACAGGCACACACACACATACACACATGTTTACACAAAGCCTACACACACACTCACACTGAGCCTCTGTGGACTGTAATGGGCCTTGCGAAGGTCAGGACGGGACACAGAAACACTCTTGAGAGGGGGGAGCTTTGTCATTTCTGGAGAAGACATGAGACACGTGTTGCTGTTTGTCGAGGCTGTGCAGCTGTGGGCCAATTCAAGAGTGTACAGGCAAAGTCCCTTGCAAAATGTAGTGTGGGGAAGAGATTGACAGAGAAGGTGCACGGCTGTAGTATCTCTTTGAATCTCCATGGAGCAAAAACGTTTATCTGCTCGGGGAGGGGGGGGGGATGCTTCACATATCATTTTTACACGTCCCCAGTGGGAGATCGATGTAAGCGCCCCTGCTAGCGGATACGGCTAGTAGTGTATCACTATCTTGCAAGAGAGAAGAGCACAGTCCAGTGTGTGTTGGATGAAGATATAACACGTGTAATCTGTAATAGGAGAGAGGGGAGCCTTATGCTAAATTATGCAGTTTCAATTTTCCCCCATTTAAGAAGGATAGATCAATTTCTCATGCTGAAAACCATTAACCCTTAAGAGGGGCAGCGTTGCCGTAGCAACCCGGACTATGTCCCCTTGATCAAGAAGAAGCACCTGTTTCCATGCTGTCTCAAGCTCACAGGCAAACGCACACACATGCAGGAGACGGACGACAGCAATTTAGTCAATCAGACCCTGTGAGACTGACTAGCATTAAATAAGACAGCAAGCCGCCCTCTGACTCAAATCAGGCGCACACACACACTCCTCATTAATGAACTGAACTGACACTTGTAGTACGATGCATTTATTCCACAGATATGGCTGTGTCTGTGCATGTGATTAAGTGCTCGTATGTGTACCTAATTGCATGGTCTCCGTCTGGGCACGGTCCCCTCCGTAACTGCAGCCTGTGGGGAGTTGTATTTCGTCAACCCCTCCCTGGGGATGGGTGTGTGCGTTTATGTGTGTCACTTACGACTATGAGTGATTTCTGCTTCACTCCCCCGTGTTTCCTTTGCTGCTTCTCTCTCTTTATTTTTTCTTCCCTTCCTTTTCTAGTATAGGCTAGAGTTGTCCTGTCTTTCATTTATTGCATTCTGTTTTAGTTTGGTGGCATTATGTTGTCACCACCCTCCCCCGCCCCCACTGCCACCCCACACACAACAACAGTTCATCTTCCGTTTTCTCCTCTCTTGGCAGCAGTCCCCTATCCCTTCTTCTCCCATCCCCCATTTCTCCCAACCCCACCATCCAAATGGCCCTCTGGTCAGGACACAAGATGGTCAGTGGAGTGTATTATGTGGCGCATCCGTGTTCATTGGTTCTCTGTTCTAATGGACAACCAATAAAAGCCCCTTTTAAAGGCACCTATTGTGCATTTTTATTTAAATCTACATTTACAATGTATATGAGTATAGTGTATCCATGTATACCTGATTATAGATGTCATAATCAGAAAAGTGTATGTGCACTTTCCTATGCTTGTGACTTCTGAGTATGCATAACATAACCACTTGTGCTGATTGGCAGGTCATTGACTGACCCCAGCCAGCCAGATATTATAATAACGTCATCAAAGCAGCCACCCCACCTCCCCCTTCCGCTAACAGCGGCTGGCTATAGATCACAATGCTAGGGGGATGATGCTGCACGTCCCTGCAGGGCTCTCTGTGTTGTTGTTAGTCAGGTTAACGTCTTTGGGTTGTGCTTTCTCCCTGCAGAACTAGCAAGTGTCAGTGGTTTTCACCACTAAAAGTGCATTTTGTCGATTCTTTTGTACTCGTATGTTTGGTGCCCAGAAAAAATCTCGCAAAAAAATTACACAATGTAGTGTTTTTTTTGTTGCAGCAATAACTCCTGGTTCATTTCCAAAATGGT